>NC_142132.1:67882082-68185112 GCF_024610735.1 Ursus americanus
ACTCCCGCTCCCCCTGCTTGTGCTCTCTCTCTGTCAAATAAATAAATAAAATCTTTAAAAAAATAAGAGAAAGGATAAAAACCATATGATCATTTCAGGAGATGCAGAAAAACCATCGGACAAAGTACAACATCCATTCATGATAAAAATCCTCAACAAAGTATGTTTAGAGAGAACATACCTCAACATAATAAAGGCTTTATATGAAAAACCCACAGCTAATATCATTATCACTCATTGTGAAACTTCCACTTTTGTTCTTTTTCAAGATTGCTTTGGCTATGCAGGGTCTTTTGTGGTTCCACACACATCTTAGGATTATTTGTTCTAGTTCTGTGACAAATGCTGTTAGTATTTTGATTGAGATTGAATTAAATCTCTAGATTTATTTGCATAACACAGACATTTTAACAATATTTGTTTTCCCAGTTGGTGAGGATGGGATATCTTTCCATTTGCTTCTGTCATCTTCAAGTTGTTTTGTGAGAAATTGAGAGCTTTTCCACTAAGATCAGGAACAAGATATACACACATACACACACACACACACACACACACACACACACACACACACTGGAATATTACTCAGCCATAAAGAGAGAACAAAATCTTGCCATTTGCAACAACATGGATTGATCTAGAGAGTATAATGCTAAGTGAACTAAGAGAGAGACAAATATGGTATGATTTCAGTCATATGTGGAATTTAAGAAATAAAACAAACAATTAAAAAAGAGACAAACAAAAAGAAAACTCAGACTCTAAACTATGGAGAGCAAATTGGTGGTCACCAGAGGCAAGGTGGGTGGGGGGATGGGTGAAATAGGTGAAAAGGATTAAGAGCACACGTAACATGATGAGCACTGAGTAATGTGTAGAATTGTTGAATCGTTGACTCACTACACTCTACACCTGAAACTAGTATAACACGGTATGTTAACTTTACTGGAATTAAGAAAATAAATAAATAAAAATTTTTGAAAAAGTAGCCCAACACAGGAATACTTTCATAGATTAATATAAAATAATAGTATAAATTAAATTTAATAATCTAGGACTAATTTTATAATCCTGTCAAATTTTATCATACTGGTAAAACCAAGAAACTTGACATCCTGATATTCTCTCTACTTATAAAACTAGAGAGAAGTGTCACAGCAGAAATCAAACTCTATAAATGCCATGTAGCTATTATTATGCTACACTGGTAACTTTATGGACAAAGCTATGGGAGCTGCCATCTCTGTTACAGGGTCAGAGAAGTTTCCAGAACATGCACTCTATAAATAAAATGGAAACGGATCTTTTCCAGTGGAAAATTCCACTGGGATCGTGACTTACACACATTGTGCTGCTCCTTTCCAAAACTATGATTTTATTCTTCATCAAGGTGGCTAGTTTAAAATGGTTAGATATTTGTATCAAATAGATTCAATGACTCCAACAATTGAGCTGTTCAAACAAGAGCAAGCAGTAAGTGTTCTTTATTTTTTTAACCACATTCCAAAATTAGTGTGTACGTTCCATATCTGCTAATGTTCGGATGGAGCTAAATGTGGTGGAGGTGGGAAAGAGGCTAGAAACTGGGCTTCTCTCTATGCCCTAAACTCTGCTCAGTTCAACAAGCCCCCAGCCTGGCAAAGCAACAGAGGGGAGACAATGTGTATGGGAGGCTGTGTAACAAAGTAGAAACATTATGATAAACCCTGAGACAGCCAGGTTCAACTCTGACTTGGCCAATCTGTACTTTAAATCTTCCAGGGATAGTCTATTTAAGTTAAATGTGAAACCTGGTGCTATATTATCCTGTTTAAGTGATTCACATATGTTTCCCCCCCAAAACCTTTTACTATGGGTTTTTTTTAAGATTTCATTTATTTTTTATTTTTTATTATTATAATAATATTTTTTTATTATATTATGTTGGTTACCATACAGTACATCCCTGGTTTTTAACGTAAAGTTCGATGATTCATCAGTTGCGCATAACACCCAGTGCACCATGCAATACGTGCCCTCCTTACTACCCATCACCACCCTATCCCATTCCCCAACCCTCCTCCCCTCTGAAGCCCTCAGTTTGTTTCTCAGAGTCCATAGTCTCTCATGCTTCATTCCCCCTTCTGATTACCCTCCTTTCTTTATCCCTTTCTTCTCCTACTGATCTTCCTAGTTCTTATGTTCCATAGATGAGAGAAACCATATGATAATTGTCTTTCTCTGCTTGACTTATTTCACTTAGCATTATCTCCTCCAGTGCCGTCCATGTTGCAGCAAATGTTGAGAAATCGTTCTTTTTGATACCTGAGTAATATTCCATTGTATATATGGACCACATCTTCTTAATCCAGTCATCTGTTGTAGGGCATCTTGGCTCCTTCCACGATTTAGCTATTGTGGACAATGCTGCTATAAACATTGGGGTGCATATGGCCCTTCTCTTCACTATGTCTGTATCTTTGGGGTAAATACCCAGTAGTGCAATGGCTGGGTCATAGGGTAGCTCAATTTTTAACTTTTTAAGGGACCTCCACACTGTTTTCCAGAGTGGCTATACCAACTTGCATTCCCACCAACAATGTAGGAGGGATCCCCTTTCTCCACATCCTCTCCAACAATTGTTGTTTCTTGCCTTGTCAATTTTTGCCATTCTAACTGGCATAAGGTGGTATCTTAGTGTGGTTTTGATTTGAATTTCCCTGATGGCTAATGATGTTGAACATTTTTTCATGTGTCTGTTAGCCATTTGTATGTCTTCATTGGAAAAGTGTCTGTTCATATCTTCTGCCCATTTTATGATGTGTTTATTTGTTTCTTGTGTATTGAGTTTGAGATGTTCTTTGTAGATCTTGGATACCAGTCTTTTATCTGTAGTGTCATTTGCAAATATATTCTCCCATTCCGTGGGCTGCCTCTTAGTTTTTTTGACTGTTTCCTTGGCTGTGCAGAAGCTTTTTATCTTGATGAAGTCCCACAAGTTCATTTTATCTTTTGTTTCTCTTGCCTTTGGAGATGTGTCATGAAAAAGTTGCTGTGGTCAATGTCATATAGGTTGCTGCCTATGCCCTCCTCTAGGATTTTGATGGATTCCTGTCTCACATCGAGGTCTTTCATCCATTTAGGGTTTATCTTTGTGTATGGTGTGAGAGAGTGGTCAAGTTTCATTCTTTTGCATGTAGCTGTCCAATTTTCCCAGCACCATTTATTGAAGAGACTGTTTTTTTTCCACTGGATGTTTTTTTCCTACTTTATCAAAGATTAGTTGCCCAAAGAGCCGAGGGTCCATTTCTGGGTTCTCTATTCTGTTCCATTGGTCTATGTGTCTGTTTTTGTGCCAGTACCATGCTGTCTTTGTGATCACAGCTTTGTAGTACAGCTCGAAATCCGGCATTGTGATGCCCCCAGCTTTGTTTTTCCTTTTCAACAATTCCTTGGAAATTCGGGGCCTTTTCTGGTTCCACACAAATTTAAGGACTATTTGTTCTAGTTCTTTGAAAAATGTCATTGGTATTTTGATCGGGATAGCATTGAAAGTGTAGATTGCTCTTGGTAGCATGGACATTTTAACTATGTTAATTCTTCCGATCCATGAGCATGGAATATTTTTCCATCTTTTTGTGTCTTCTTCAATGTCTTTCAAGAGTGATTTGTAGTTTCTAGAATATAGATCCTTTATGTCTCTGGTTAAGTTAATTCCAAGATAACGTATGATTTTTGGTGCTATTGTAAATGGGATGGATTCCCTAATTTCTCTTTCTTCAGTCTAATTGTTCGTGTATAGAAATGCAACTGATTTCTGAGCATTGATTTTGTATCCCGCCACATTACTGAATTGCTCTATAACTTCTAGTAGTTTGGGAGTGGATTCTTTTGGGTTTTCCATATAGAGTATCATGTCATCTGCGAAGAGAGACAGTTTGACTTCTTTGCCAGTTTGGATACCTTTTATCCCTTTTTGTTGTCTGATTGCTGTTGCAAGGACTTCTAGTACTATGTTGAATAATAGTGGCGAGAGTGGGCATCCTTGTTGTGTTCCTGATCTTAAGGGAAAGGCTTCCAGCTTTTCCCCATTGAGAATGATGTTTGCTGTAGGCTTTTCATAGATGGTTTTTATGAGATTGAGGAATGTACCCTCTATCTCTACACTCTGAAGGGTTTTAATCAGGAAAGGATGCTGTATTTTGTCAAATGCTTTTTCTGCATCTATTGAGACGATCATATGATTTTTGGCTTTTTTCTTGTTGATATAATCTATCACACTGATAGATTTGCGAATGTTGAACCACCCTTGCATCCCAGGGATGAATCCCACTTGGTCATGATGGATAATCCTTTTAATGTACTGTTGTATTCTATTAGCAAGGATCTTGTTGAGAATTTTGGCGTCCATATTCATCAGGGAAATCGGTCTGTAATTCTCCTTTTTGATGGGGTCTTTGCCTGGTTTGGGGATCAAGGTAATATTGGCCTCATAGAATGAGTTTGGTAGTTTTCCTTCTGTTTCTGTTTTTTGAAATAGCTTTAGGAGAATAGGTATTATTTCTTCTTTGAATGTTTGGTAGAATTCCCTGGGAAATCCATCAGGCCCTGGCGTTTTGTTTTTTGAAAGGTTTTTAATCACTGTTTCAATCTCTTCATAATTAATTGGTCTGTTTAAAAAATCAATTTCTTCCTGTTTCAATCTTGGTAGTTTATAGGTTTCCAGGAAGGCCTCCATCTCTTCCAGATTGCTTAATTTATTGGCATAAAGCTGTTGATAAAAGTTTCTAATAATCCTTCCTATTTCATTAGTGTTGGTTGTGACCTCTCCCTTTTCATTCATAATTTTATTAATTTGGGTCCTTTCTCTATTCTTTTGGATAAGATTGACAAACCACTGGCAAGATTTTTATTTGTCAGAGAGAGAGAGCACAGTAGTGGGAGCTGTAGGGAGAGGGAAAAGCAGGGAGGGGAGAAGCAGGCTCCCCGCTGAGCAAGGAGCCTGATGTGCATCACGATCCCAGTACCCTGAGAGTATGACCCAAGCAGAAGGCAGACGGTTAACAGACTGAGCCACCCAGGCATCCCATGTTTTTAATGCTGGAAAGAATATAGCATATTAGCTTAGAGAATGGACCTTTGAGTCTGTCTGATGCAGCTTCAAGTACCAATACCAGTGCATTAAAGTAAAGTGAGTTGCCTTTATCTGTCTGAGAGCAACTTTAATATTCAGTGGCTTGAGGCAGCAAAAGCACCAGGATCTTTGCTAAGTCCTGGGTACACATTAGTGCACAAGATACATATGGCCCTTAGTTTCCTGTGGAATAATAATAACACTTATCTCACAGGGCTCAGTACAAAAATAAAAATAATGCTAATAATTGTTACCAGTAATTAAGTGCTCTCAGTGTGCCAATTTTCATCATTTTTTGAAAATAATTCATTTAACCTGACAATAACCGTTTGAGTTGGATATTCTAATGACCTTCCTTTACCAGATGGGGAAACTGAGGCAGAGTGGTTACATCACTTGCACAAGATCATGTATCTAAAAAACAGGACAGCTGGGATTTGAACACAAGGAATCTAGCTCCAGAGTCTATTTTCTTAATTACATTCAGAGCCCCCTCTAGGGGTCTGGAATCTTTTCAGTGACCCCGGCCCCACACTTAAAAGCATCTTCACTTAGTTACATGTTGCTATCTTAAAATTTTTAATAATTTTTGAACAAGGGACCCTGCGTGCATTTCCATTTTGCACTGGGCTTTACAAATGATGTAGCTGGCTCCTTACTAATATTATCACAGCCAGAGAAGCTAGGCACTTAAACATTTAGAACACCAGTCATCAACTCTGAAAACACTCTGTAAATTGCTATTTTTATTTAGTCAAACATTTTCTAATCTACCCTGTACCATGAACAGTGATGGGCATGGCCACCAAAAGAGATTTACACATGGCCACCAAAAGAGATTTACACTGTATTGGGCCCAGGTCAAAATGGTATGCTTTACGACTTATCAGAGTCTCTCGTTTCATCTTCCGTACAACATTAGAGAGAACTTATTTAGTCTCCTTCTACAGATTACGAGTTTGCAGCGTAAATGAGTTTCCCAAGGTCACGTCACTGTTGAGAGCAAAATCAAGATTAGATTGCTGATGCCTTTCCCACCACCGTGTATGGCTTCCAATTCTTGGAATGCCAGAGTTAATACAAATTTCTGAACAAGAAAACCGTGGGGAAAATGGATTTGCTGGAAATGATATGTTACAGTAATTCTCATTATCAAGATCTAGGTTTTACTTTTAACTCAGTAACTAGGTCAAAGTCAGAGGTCTTTAATGATGTAAGATATCTGCAAAAGGAAAACCTCTCAACTATAGTTTATTGAATAAAATGCACTGAACAGGCTTATCTCCCCCATTATGGCATCTGAACGAGCTGATTTGTAGAGAATGGTTCATAAATGTGTCTCCAGAAATGTCATTATACTGGAATTGCCGAATAGTTGCTTGTAGGGGTAGGATGACAAGACAGCAGGAGCTTGAGTGTCTCAGAGCACCTTCTCCATGGGTTCTTGTCCAGAATGTCCAAAGATGGTGTGAAACAGGAGTCTAAGGGTTAAGCTTGAGCCTGTGACCAAGGACCAAAGAGTCCTTGATGAAGTCACTGTTGAGGCAGAGTGGCCTCCAGTTCCCACTCCCAGGCCATAGAGAATGGCAGACAATGTATACACGTGCAGAGTACAGGTAAGTAAGTATAGGGGGGAATGTGGAACCAGTTACTCCACAATCTTAATGCCTAAGTGAATCAGACTTCTCACAACTTTTCTTGGGGTTTTTATTGTTGGAGACAGTGCAGGATTGTAGCTCAAGGCATGGACCTTGGGGTCCATCTGACACAGCCTCAAAGACCAATACCAGTGATTTAGTTAAAGTGGTATTAGTGGTTGTTGCTGATAAATCTCAGTTTCTGAGGCTTTCCAGTAATGACTCATTTGTCACTCACTCCACGGTCTGACGTTCCTGGTGAGACAGCTTTTCACGTACATGGTCATCAGGGCCCCATGGTCCTCCTGCATCACGGCTCCCACCCCCTTCTAGGTCCTTGGACTTCTCTCCAGCAGATTACAAAAGAGAGTATGTGGAGGATCATGAAGGAGTTGTTTTTTTTTTTAATTAAGATTTTATTTATTTATTTGACAGAGCACAAGCAGGGGGAGCGGCAGGCAGAGGCAGAGGGAGAAGCAGACTCCCCACTGAGCAAGGAGCCCGACGTGGGACTCGATCCCAGGACCCCAGGACCATGACCCGAGCTGAAGGCAGTCGCTCAACCAACAGAGCCACCCAGGTGCCCTTCAAAGGAGTTCTTAAACGGGCCAGTTCTGGCAGAAGTGTGCATCGCTGTTCCACATCGTTAGAGAGCACTTAGTCACAGGGCTCCACGGACGTGCAGAGGAACCTGGCTGAGGCAGTTTCCAGAGAGGCAGCTGCTTCCCAGGAGCAGCTCCACACCGCGGACAGGAAGCATGGGTCTTCGGTGAGCAGCTTGGCATCTTGGCCACAATGACCTTAGCTACCTATCAGCAATGTGGCCTCAGCTAAGTTTCTCATCTTCTCTAAGCCTCAGTTTTCAGTCTGTGAAATGGGAATAAAAATCCAACCTATTCTGCTACGGGTCTGTTTCTTTAAGGCAAATTATCCCGTATGCAATTGGTAAATCAGGTAATGCTATCTCTGAGAGCAGAAGTAGCATCGGCCCACACTGCGTGCCACTACGTGATAGCAGCTGAATGCGAAGTGCACCCTGCGGCTGGGTCAGCCATGCACCTTCAGCCCACGTGCTTTCTCCAGGCTCAGTCCCACCATATGCTCTGTCTTGGAATTGCTTACTGCATAGTTTTCCCTGATTTCTGTACATTTTTACCTTGTCTTCATAAATCAGTCAACTCAACTTTTCTTTATAAAGCTGCCTTCCCTCTTTCAAATTCTTATTTTGAAATAATTTCAGACTGACAGGAAAATATCAATAATAATACAAAAGTTCCCATATATCCTTTACCCAAGTTCCCCAAATGTTAACATTTTACCACATTCGTTCCAGCCATCCATCCTTCCATCCATCCACCCATTCATCCGTATTGGTTTTTTTCTTAGTTGTACACATGCTACTCTAGGAATCCCTAAGTCCTAATTGTTTCTTTCCTAAAAACAAGGATATTCTCTTCCACAACTAACAGTATAATGATCAAAATCAGAAACCGTACATTGAGACAATGCTATTTTTTTCTTCCTAAGTGTTTATTTAAATTCCAGTTAGTGATCATACAGGGTGAATTTAGTTTTGGGTGTAGCATTTAGTGATTCAACATGTACAATGCCTGGTGCTCGTCACAAGGGCCCTCCTTAATCCGCATCACCTATTTCACCCATCCCCTACCCACCTCCCCACTGGTAACCATCAGTTTGTTCTCTATAGTTAAGAGTCTGTTTTTTGGTTTACCTCTCTTTTATTGCTCCCCTCTGTGTTTGTTTGTTTTGTTTCTTAAATGCCACACGTGAGTGAAATCATATGGTATTTGTCTTTCTCAGACTGACTTATTTTGCTCAACACAGTGCTCCCTAGCTCCATCCACATCACTGCAAATGGCAAGATTCCATTCTTTTTCATGGCTGAGTAATATTCTATTGTACACACACACACACACACACACACACACACACACACACCCCACATCTTTTTTTTTTTCCCAGACAGAGAGAGATAGAGCACATGAGGAAGGGAAGAGGGAGAGGGAGAGAGGAAATCCTAAGCAGGCTCCATGCTCCGTGTGGAGCCTGATGCAGGGCTTGAACTCAAGACCCCAAGATCATGACCTGAGCCGAAATCAAGAGTCAGATGCTCAACCGACGGAGTCACCCAGGCTCCCCAATATATGACATCTTCTTTATCCAATCATCAGTCGATGGACATTTGGGTTCTTTCCATAATTTGGCCATTGTTGATAATGCTGCTGTAGTCATCAGGTGCGTGTATCCCTTGGAATCAGTATTTTTGTATCTTGTGGGTAAATACCCAGTAGTGCAATTGCTGGATCATAAAGTAGTTCTATTTTTAACTTTTTGAAGAGCCTCCATACCATTCTCCAGAGTGGTTGCCCCAGTTTGCATTCCCACCTGTTGCAAGAGGGTTCCCCTTTCTCCACATCCTGGCCAACACCAGTTGTTTTCAGTGTTGTAATTTTAGCCATTCTGACTTGTGTGAGGTGATATCTCATTGTAGTTTTGATTCACATGTCCCTGAGGATGAGTGATGTTGAGCAGCTTTTCATGTGTCTATTGGCCATCTGGATGTCTTCTTTGGAAAAACATCTACTCATGTCTTCTGCCCATTTTTTAACTGGATTATTTGTTTTCTGGGTGTTGAGTTTTGTAAGTTCTTTATATATTTTGGATACTAACCCTTTATCAGATATGTCATTTGCAAATATCTTCCCCCATTCTGTAGGCTGCCTTTTAGTTTTGTTTCCTTCACTGTGCAGAAGCTTTTTATTTTGATAAAGTCCCAAAAGTTTATTTTTGCTTTTTTTCCCTTTGCCTCGGGAGACAGACATATCTACTAAGAAGTTACTATGGCCAATGTCAAAGAGGTTACTGCCTGGGTTCTCCTCTAGGATTTTGATGGTTTCCTGTCTCACATTCAAGTCTTTCATTCCTTTTGAATTTATTTTTGTGTGTGGTGTAAGAAAGCGGTCCAGTTTCATTCTTTTGCATGTTGCTGTCCGCTTTTCCCAACACCATTTGTTGAACACTGTCTTTTTTCCATTGAATATTCTTTCCTGCTTTGTCAAATATTAATTGTCCATATAGTTTTGGGTTCATTTCTGGATTTTTCTATTCTGTTCCATTGATCTGTGTGTCTATTTTGTGCCAGTACCATACTGTCTTGAACTCTAGAGCTTTGCAATATAATATGAAGTCTGGAATTGTGATGCCTCCAGCTTTGCTTTTCTTTTTCAACATTCCTTTGGCTACTCGGGGTCTTTTGTGGTTCCATACAAATTTTAGGATTGTTTGTTCTAGCTCTGTGAAAAATGTTGGTATTTTGGTAGGGGCTACATTAAATGTGTAGATTGCTTTGGGTAATATAGACATTTTAACAATACTTGTTCTTCCAATCCATCAGCATGGAATGTTTTTCTATTTCTTTGTGTGATCTGCAATTTCTTTCATCAGTGTTTTATAGTTTTCAGAGTACAGGTATTTTACCTCTTTGGTTAGATTTATTCCTAGGCACCTTATGGTTTTTTTGGTGCAATTGTAAATGGGACTGATTCCTTTATTTCTCTTTCTGCTGCTTCATTATTGGTGTATAGAAATGTAACAGATTTCTATAGGTTTATTTTTAATCCTGTGATTATATTGAATTATGTATCAGTTCTAGCAATTTTTGGTGGAATCTTTTGGGTTATCTATGTACAATATCATATGATCTGCAAATAGTGGAAGTTTGACTTCTTCCTTGTTGATTTAGATGCATTTTATTCGTTTTGTTGTCTGATTGCTGTGGCTGGGATTTCCACTACTATGTTAAATAACAGTGGTGAGAGTGGACATCCCTGTGTTGTTCCTGAATGTAGAGTAAAAGCTCTCAGTTTTTCCTCATTGAACATGATACTGGCCGTGGGTTTTTTTTATATGGCCCTTACTATGTTGAGCTATGTTCTTCTAACCCTACTTTCTTGAGGGTTTTTATCATGAATGGATGTTGCACTTTGTCAAATGCTTTTTCTGCATGGATTGAAAGGATTATATGGTTCTTAATCTTTCTTTTATTAATGTGGCATATCACATTGATTGATTTGCAAATACTGAACCACCCCTGCAGCCCAGGAATAAATCCCACTTGATCATGGTGAATGACTCTTTTAATATACTGTAGATTTCAATTTGTTAGTATTTTATTGAGAATTTTTGCATCCATGTTCATCAGGGATGTTGGCCTGTACTTCTCTTTTTCAGTGGGTTCTTTGGTGTTGTATCTTTGTCTGGGTAATGCTGGCATCATAGAATGAATTTCTTTTTTTAAAGATTTTATTTATTTATTTGTCAGAGAAAGAGAGAGAGAGCAGAAGCAGGGGGAGGAGCAGGCAGAGGGAGAAGCAGGCTGCCGGCCAAGCAAGGAGCCTGATTCGGGACTTGATCCCAGAACCCTGGGGTCATGACCTGCGCCAAAGGTAGATGTTTAACTGACTGAGCCACCCAGGTGTCCCCAAAGAATGAATTTTCCTTCCATTTCTATTTTTTGAAGTAGTTTGAAAAGAATATTTTAAATGTTTGGTAGGATTTACCTGTGAAGCCATCTGGCCCTGGACTTTTGTTGGTTGGGAGATTTTTGATTACTGATTCAATTTCTTTGCTTATTATCGGTCTGTTCAAATTTTCTATTTCTACCTGTTTCAATTTTTGTAGTTTATATGTTTCTAAGAATTTACCCATTTCTTCCAGGTTGTCAAATTTGTTCGCATATAATTTTTTATAATACTCTCATAATTGTTTGTATTTCTATGGTATTGGTTGTTATTTCTCCTTTTTCATTTGTAATTTTATTAATTTGGGTTCTTTCTCTTTTCTTTTTGATAAGTCTGGCTAGGGGTTTATCAATTTTATTAATTTTTTCAAAGAACCAGCTCCTGGTTTCATTGATCTGTTCTAATGTTTTTGGTTTTTTTTAAGTTTTTATATCATTTATTTCTGCTTGCTCTAATCTTTATCGTTTCCCTTCTTCTGCTGGCTTTAGGCTTCATTTGATGTTCTTTTTTTTTATTTTTAAGATTTTATTTTTAAGTAATCTCTACACCCAATGTGGGGCTTGAACCCACAAATCCGAGATCAAAAGTTTCATGCTTCACCAAATGAGCCAGCCAGGTGCCCCTGTTGTTCTTTTTCTAGCTCCTTTAGGTGTAAGGTTAGATTGTTTATTTGAGATTTTTCTTGCATCTTGAGGTAGGCCTGTATTGCTATATACTTCCCTCTTATGACCCCTTTTGCTGCATCCCAAAGGTTTTGGACCATTTTGTTTTTGTTTTCATTTGTTTCCATGTATTTCTTTAATTTCTTCTTTGATTTCCTGGTTGACCCATTCATTGTTTAGTAGCATATTGTTCAACTTCCATGTATTTGTGGTCTTTCCAAATTTTTTCTTGTGTTTGACTCCAAGTTTCATAGTGTTGTGGTCAGAAAATATGCATGGTATGATCTCAATCTTTTTGTACTTGTTGAGGGCTGATTTGTGACCCAGTATGTGATCTATCCTGGAGAATGTCCCATGTGCACATGAAAAGAATGTGTATTCTGCTGCGATAGGATGAAATGTGCTGAATATATCTGTAATATCCATCTGTTCCAGTGTGTCATTCAAAGCCATTGTTTCCTGGTGATTTTCTGCTTAGATGATCTGTGCATTGCTGTGAGTAGGGTGTTATTATTTATTATTTCCTATTAGTTCCTTTATGTTTGTTATTGTTTTATATATTTGGGTGCTGTCATGGTGGGGGCATGAGGATTTACAATTGTTAGACCTTCTTTTGGATAATCTCCTTTATTATGATATAGTGCCCTTCCTCATCTCTTGTTACAGTCTTTGGTTTAAAATATAGTTTGTCTGATATAAGTATTGCTACTCCAGCTTTCTTTTGACATCAGTTTGCATGATAAATGTTTCTCTATTCCATTGCTTTCATTTTTTTTTAAAGATTTTATTTATTTATTTGAGAGAGCAAGAGAGCACAAGTAGGGGGAGTGGCAGAGGGAGAGGGAGAAGCAGGCTCCCTGCTCAGCAGAGAGCCTGATGTGGGGCTCAATCCCTGGACCCTGGGATCATGACCTGAGCCAAAGGCAGACACTTAACCGACTGAGCCACCCAGGCACCCCCATTCCCTCACTTTCAATCTGCAGGTGTCTTTATGTCTAAAATGAATCTCTTAAAGGCAGCATATAGATGGGTCTTGTTTTTTTATCCATTCTGACACTCTGTGCCTTTTGATTGGAGCATTTAGTCCATTTACATTCAGAGTAATTATTGATAGATATATATTTAGTGATATTTTATTACTTGTTGTTGTTGTTTCTGGAGATTTTCTCTGCTACTTTCTTGACTTTGTCACTTTTGGTCTTTCCTTTCCACTCAAGGAGTCCGCTTCAACATTTCTTGCTAACTCCTTTAGTTTTTATTTGTCTGGGAAACTCTTTTATCTTTCCTATTCTGAATGACAGCCTCACTGGATAGAGTATTCTTGGTTACAGATTTTTCTCATTCAGCATGTTGAATATATCATGCCACTGTCTTCTGGCTTGCCAAGTTTCTGTGGAGAGATCTGCAGCTAGCCTTACGGATCTTCCCTTGTATGTTAGGCACTTCTTTTGTCTTGCTGCTTTTAGGATTTTTTTTAAAAGATTTTTTAAAAAATTTATTTGTCAGAGGGAGAGAGCGAGAGAGAGAGCAAATGAGCATACAAGCAGGGGGAGCGGCAGGCAGAGGGAGAAGCAGGCTCCATGATGAGCAAGGAGCTTGATGCAGAACTCAATTCCAAGACACCGGGATCATGACCTGAGCTGAAGGCAAATGGTTAACTGATTGAGCCACCCAGGCATCCCTAGGGTTTTTTTTTTTATTGCTATATTGTGCAAACTTAATTACAGTATGTCTTGGTGTTGGCCTGCTTTTGTTGATTTTGGTGGGAGTTCTCTGTGCCTCCTGTATCTGGATGTCTATTTCTTCCCCAGATTAGGGAAATTTTCAGCTATTATTTCCTCAAATAAATTTTCTGCCTCCTTTTCTCTGTCTTCTTGTTCTGGGTCTTGTATAATACAAATGTTAATACAAATGGAGTTACTGAGTTCCCTAAGAATATTCTCATGTTGGAAAATTCTTTATCTCCTTTGTTCAGCTTTATTATTTTCTATTATTTTATCTTTTTTTTAAAAAAGTTTTTATTTAGAGAGAGAGAGCGAGCAAGCGTGTGCACACGTATGCAAGCGGGTGGAGGGGCAGAGGGAGAGGGAGAGAGAGATTCTCAAGCAGACTCTGCACTGAGTGTGGAGCCCAACATGGGGCTTGATCTCAGGACCCTGAGATCATGACCTAAGCTGAAATCAAGAGTCAGATCCTTAACTGACTGAGCCCCCCAGGAGCCCCCCATTATTTTATCTTCTATAGTACTTATTTGTTTCTCTGTTTTTCCTATACTTGTATTCACTGCATCTAGTCTGTTTCAAATCTCAATTATTTTTTTCATTTCTGACTGATTGTTTTTTAACTCTTTTATCTCTAGAGTAAGGGCCTCCCTAAAGTCTTCCATTCTTTTTTCAAGCCAGTGAATCGCCTTATGATTATTGCTTTTCAAGTCTCCATCAGGCAGGGGCACCTGGGTGGCTCAGTTGGTTGAGCATGTGACTCATGATTTTGGCTCAGGTCATGATCTCATGGGTTAGAAGATTGAGCCCCACATCAAGCTCCACACTCAGCGGGCAGTCTGCTTGAGATTCTCTCTCTCCCCCAACCCTACCCCCACTCTCTCTCAAATAAATAAATCTTTTAAAAAATTCTCCATCAGGCATATTGCTTATATCTCGAATTCAATTATGATACCTAATCTAAAGTTCTTATTCAAAGGCAACACACTATCTCAGTAATTTCCTTTACAGCAAAGGAAAAATATGTTTTTCCTGGTTCAGGATCATGTGTTCCAGTTAGCTGCCATGTCCTTTTTTTTTTTTTTTAATTAATAGACTTTATTTTTTTAGAATAGTTTTGGTTTAATGGGAAGTGCACAGTTCCCATATACCTTATCTTACCTCCTCTCATCCAGTTTCCTACTATTATCATCTGCACTGGTGTGGTACATTTGCTACAATTGAGCCAATACTGACATGTTATTATTAATTAAAATCCATAGTTTACATTAAGGTTTACTCTTTGTGTTGTACATTCTACAGGTTTTGACAAATGTACAATGACAGGTATCTACCACCATAGTATCATACAGAAGAGTTCCACTCCCTAAAAATCCTCTGTGCTCCATTTATTCATCCCTTTCTCCCACATAGCATGTGGCCTTTGCAGACTGGTTTATACTTAGCAATATGTGCTGAAGTTTCGGTCACGTCTTTTGTGATTTCTTTTGTCATGTCTTTTTTGTCTCCCCTAATCTGGATTAGTTCCTCAGGCTTCCTTTGTCTTTCATTACCCAAATATTTTTCAAGACTAGAAGCCAGTGATTTCATAAAATATCCCCCCTTTCCCGATCTCCATTTTTCTTTGTTTGCTTAAGGCAGTGACCTGTGTTTATTGTATTATTTATGTTTAGGAATTTAAAATGTCTTTTCCATTGTGCTAATATTTTTATTACAATTATTTTATTACAATTGCTAGTGTTCTAGTTGATAAGGTTGCATTGATTTTAAGTGATTTTACTTAATCCAATTTTTCCTGTAAATCTATTACTTTTAGTGTGCAGTTTTGCAGAAGGCAAATTATTCTGTAAAAAAGGATCAAAGACAAAGTAGAGAACTGGAACTGGAAGACAGAAAAGTAATAATATTTGTTTTATCAGAGTCCCTGAAGAAGAAACAAAATAACAGAAAAGAGCTAGTTTTTAAATCCATAATTCAAGAAAACTTTATGGAAATACAAACAGGGCTGACTCTATACACTGAAAGGGCCCACTGGATTTCTGAGAAAATGAACCCAGAATGATCAACTCTGAGGCATAGCCCAGGAAAGTCATTAGATGCAAAGATAAAGTAAAATTCTCAAAGTCTCCAGGTAAAACTGTAATATGAAAAGGCAAAAGAATCAGACAAGCATCAGACTTTTCAAAACTAATATACAAAAATAAAATAACAATTGAGAAGCATTTTTAAAGCATTCAGTCAAAAAAAGTGTGAATCACAGATTTTTAAAAAATATTTTATTTATTTGAGAGAGAGAGCGCACGCATGTGCGCGTGAGTTGGGGGGGCAGAGGGAGAGGGAAAAGCAGATTCTCTGCTGAGCAGCAAGCCTGAGGTGGGGCTTGTGCGCCAAGGCAGACGCTTTGATTGACTAAGCTACCCAGGCACCCCTGAATCAAAGATTTTATATTCAGTCAAGCTGTCCAAATATTAAAGGTATAGAAAAACAGTTTCAACACATAAAATGTAGGAAATTCTGCATCAATAAGCCCCCCGCCTTTTTTAAAAAGATTTATTTGTTTATTTGGGAGAGAGAGCATGCGAGTGGAAGAAGGGGGAGAAGGAGAGAGAATTTTCAAGCAGACTCCCCGTTGAGTGCAAAACCCGACGTGAGGCTCCTTCCCACCACCTATGACATCATGACCTGAGCTGAAGCCAAGAGTCTGACACTCAACAGACCGAGCCACGCAGGCACCCCATCAATAAGCCCTTCTTGAGGAGTTTATTAGAGAATGAATTTCATCCAACCAAGTGATGCCTATAGGAACTTGGGTAAAAGGGCTGAGGGTAAGAATTCAATAATCTATAAATATACGTGTAGGATAGAAACAAAGCAGGGTATGAGGGTGGACCATTAACATACAAATGTTATATATCATAAAACAGTAGAAAAAATGCATTTTAAAAATGGGGAAGATAACATAATATAATAAAAATAAAAAAAGAAATAAACTTTGTATTTTTTATAATCAAAAAAATGGGGAAGATAAGGAAGAAGGAAAATAGAAAACATTCATTATTAGATAGGTATTAGGTGGGTATTAAAAGATACTGGCGGACTCAGCCCGTGGAGTGTGTGACTCTTAATCTCGGGGTTGTGAGTTTGAGCCCCAGTTGGGTGTAGAGTTACTTAAAAAAAAATAGTGAACAAATTAAAACCCTGGTAAACCAGATAATAAAAGGTTAATTAACAAAACAGGGGACCAAGAGCATTAAAAAAGGTGTAAGTACAAAAGTAACCACTAAAAGAAAAATATAAACCTGCCTAAAAATTATAAATAAAAGAGCAAAGAATCACATCTCATATAAAAAGAAGCAGGACATTTAACAAAATATAATAAAATGTTTTGATAGCACTAGTATCAGATATGTCAGTCATAATGATAAATGTGAATGGGCTTAACTTATTTACTAAAACAAAAAGATTTTATTTGGCTCACAAAACTGAACTCAACTATATGCTATATACGAGAGATAACACCTAAAAGGAAGTGGTTCAGAAAGGCTAAACGTAAAGGGATGAACAAAAGTATACCAGGCAAAGGGAGACAAAAAGAACCTTGGAATATACAAACAAAACCTCATATTAATTCTTGGCTAAAAGGAGAAATACAAGCTGAAAGTATATCATTTTAAACAAATAATAGACAATGAAAACACTACATATCAGAATCTATGAAATGCATTTAAAGCAACGATTAGGGGCGCCTGGGTGGCTCTGTCAGTTAAGTGTCTGCCTTTGGCTCAAGTCATGATCCCGGGCTCCTGGGATCGAGCCCCACGTCAGGCTCCTTACTCAGTGGGGAGTCTGCTTCTCCCCCTCCTGTTCTCTCTCACTCTCTGTCAAGTAAATAAATAAAATCTTTAAAAAGAAATAAAGCAACAATTAGAGAAGAATTAATAGCACTAAATACTTTTTCAATAAGAATGAAAGACAAAAAATAATGAGTTAGATTGGTAGCTTAAACACCTAGAAAAAGAACAGTGTAAAACAAAAGAAAGAACAAGGCAGAAAATATGAAAGATAAAAGCAGAAATTAATGAGGTAGAGAATAGAAAAACAGTAACTCTAATTAATATATTAAAATCCTGTGGTTTTTTCATGGAAAAATTAATGAAACAGAGAAATCACTAACTAGATGGATCAAGAAAAAAGAAAGCACAAATATATAGAATAAGAAATGACGAGGGAAGAACCTTTTAAACAGAAGAAAATTTAAAAGTCTTAAGATACTACTTTCCTGACCTCTAGGTAAATGGATTGGAAAATCTAGGTGAAATGCATAATTTCTTGGGGAAATATATATTACCCAGGTCGATCCCCTTAGAGTTCAAAAACTTTATCAAATTCCACAGAAGAAATGGAGACAATTATTAAGAAACCATCCCCCCAAAATGCACAAAGCCCAGATGGTTCCACAGGTGAGAATGAATTCTACTATTTTCCCATTATACTGCTTATCATGCTGTATTGTGGTTGACTATTTGTTTGCCTGAATCCTCCCATAAAATGTAAGCTCCAGGGGGTTGGAATCTGTCCATCTTGCTGGACATCCGTCCATATGATTCTAAGAACTGCTTTGGATATAGAAATTTGGTAAAGTGGTCCTTGCTATCTATATAAGAAATATTTCCCTACAATCAAGAGGTCATTTATTCATCCATTTATTCATTACGCTACAAGCAATCTTCAGTTTGCACGGTTGTATCACTATGCACGAATTTCAGTTATGGGAGTTTATATACATAAGTAACAGTCCTCCAACAATCTGGCAATAGTTTCATTTACTACAGTGCATGAATTGTGAGTAGTCACACAAAATACAAACCGTGCTGCTAGATCTTCAGTCCTCAGATCACTAGATAACAGACGCACATCATGATCAGTGACCACGCACATCGCTTATATTCTGTCGGAGACTCTTCAGATCCGTCACTGGGCCCCTGTTATTCAGTTCAACACAGACTGCAAAGCCTGTGGTTGCATTGCCTCCTATCTCCCAATGATAAACCCACATGATGTTTTACAAAAATGGATAACTGAAAGAGGAATTGGCCAACAAAGATAAAAGTGAAACAAAGGAAGAAAAGGGATAGCCGGAAAGTGAAATTCGAATCACACATAGTGATAAGAGATAGCTCATCGTGGGAATGTTGAAAGACCGCCTCTTGAGAAAATGTCAATACGCAGCCGTATCTAGTGATGAAGGCAACCTTAACAACAGAAATGAGAAAAGTGATTGCGGCTGAAAAAGATGAAGATCCAGAGGAACTGAGGCTGGCAAAAAAATTTCATGTTAAAGGAACTCTCAGAGGTATCTCACCACGTTGAAGTTTCAAAGGTTAAAATATAGAAACTTGATCTGAACTTTGAAAGGAGTATGATAATTTGCCAAGGCATAGGGAAGATACCCATTCCAGCTGAAAAGTTACACAATGAGAAGGTTAGCACTGTTTAAACCACTGTTGAGAAACATTTCTTTCAGAGAAATAAAATACTTTATTTTTCCATGTTTCTAATTTTTAAATTACAGTTAACTAAATATTAGTTTTACTACTTTTTCACTTTGCTATGCCCTGATAACTGACATTAGAGTGTTTTTAGTGTTTAGACAAAAAAATTCTGATGGTCATGGAACAATTGTAACTTTTCCCATAGATTATTAAGAATGTTGTGCCTGGGGGTGCCTGGGTGGCTCAGTTGGTTAAGTTGACTCTTGGTTTGGCTCAGGTCATGATCTCTGGGTTGTGAGATTGAGCCCTGCATCAGGCTCTGCACTCAGCACAGAGTCTGGTTGTCCCTCTCCCTCTGCTCCTCCCACTGCTTGCACATGCATGCTCTCTTCCTCTCAAAGAAATAAGTAAATAAAATCTTACAAAAAAGGAAGAATGCTTTACATCTTTATAAGAGCTAAGATATGGAAGCAACCCAAGTGTCCACTGACAGATGAACACAAATATGTGTGTGTGTGTGTGTGTGTGTGTGTGTATAATGGCTGAGTAATAGTCCATTATATACAATTTTATATTTGTATGTAGTACACATATTCCATTATTTGTATATAATATATAATTGTATATAATGGCCTATTACTCAGCCATAAAAAGGAACGAGATGTTCCCATTTGCAACAACATGGATGGACCTAAATTGTTATAATGAGTGAAATAAGTTAGAGAAACACAAATACCATATGATTTCACTCACATGTGGAATCTAAAAACAAAAAACCAAACAAAAACACAGACTCTTAAATAGAGGGAACTGGTGGTGGCCAGAGGAGAGGTGGGTTGGGCGGGATGAGTGAAATTGATGAAAGGGATTAGGAAGAACAAAATTCCAGTTATAAAGTAAGTCATGAAGATGAAAAGTACGGTATCAAGAATATGGTCAATAATCTTGTAATATTTCATGGTGACAGATGGAGACTATACTTCTCGTGGTGAGCACTGAGTGATGTATAGAATGGCAGAATCACTATGTCATACACCCGAAACTAATACAACATTGTATGTCAGCTATCCTTCCATTAAAAATTTTTCGAAAAGATCTTTAAAAAAGAATGCTTTGCTTGATTTTAGCACGGTCATTTTATGGTCCCACACTACTGTGCCAAGCAAGGACTGCTTATAATGTATTGCCTGCCACTATTACATATGCTTAGTGCTATTCTAGGCCCTGAGTTACGTGATGAATAAAACAAACAAAGCCTCTGCCCTCATTTACCTTATTCCAGTGGGTGTAACAGATAATAAACCAAAAAAAAAAATGTGCAGTATATATAAATATATAAGGATTAAAAGAACATAATTAATGGAGAAAGAAGGAAATCATTTTTTAAAAAGATTTTATTTACATATTTGACAGAGAGAGAGAGACAGCCAGCGAGAGAGGGAATGCAAGGAGGGGGAGTGGGAGATGAAGAAGCAGGCTTCCTGGTGAGCAGGGAGTCTGATACAGGGCTCCATCCGGGGACTCTGGGATCACGCCCTAAGCTGAAGGCAGACGCTTAACGACTGAGCCACCCAGGTGCCCCAGAAAGAAGGAAATCATTTGGACTTATACTTGTATTGACCTGAGTTAGTAACACAGCATACAGACTTAGAATGCTCCCACTGATGCATTTACAGCAATTGTGCACTGAATGTTGATGAAATATAAAATATGAATGATGAAAGCATGGAATATGACAAGAAGGGAGCCATCAAACAAGTCCAGCTAAAGTCTGATAATGGTGATGTTACTTTGGTGAAATCATTATATTCTGTGTAATAGTTTGTCCTCACAAATGCAGGCACAGGCACTTGATTTTGTCAACACATCAAGAATGGTTCAGTCCTCACATTCTTGCACCATACACATAAATAAATTCAAAATGGATTAAAGAACTAAATATGAGACCTGAAACCAAAACAAGCCTAGAGGAGAACACAGGCAGTAATTTCTCTGACATCGGCTGTAGCGACATTTTTCTGGATATGTCTCCTGAGGCAAGGAAAACAAAAGCAAAAATAAGCTATTGGGACTACATCAAAATAAATAGCTTCTGTGCAGCAAAGGAAACAACCAACAAAACTTAAGGACAACCTGCTGAATGGGAGAAGATATTTGCACATGGTGTATCCAATAAGGGGTTAATATCCAAAGTATATGAAGAATTTATACAACTCAACACCCAAAACCCAAATAATCCAATTAAAAAATGGGCAGAAGACATGAATAGACATTTCTCCAAAAAAGACAAACAGATGGCCAACAGACACAGGAAAAGATGCTCAGCCTCACTGATCATCAGGGAAATGCAAATCAAAACCACAGTGAGATATCACATCACACCTGTTAGAATGGCTAAAATCAAGAACACAAGACACAAGTGTTGGTGAGGATATGCAGAAAAAGGAACCTTCTTGCACTGTTGGTGGGAATGCAAACTGGTGCAGCCACCATGGAAAACAGTATGGAAGTTCCTTAAAAAATTAAAAATAGAATTACCATATGTTCCAGTAATTCCACTACTGGGTATTTACCCAAAGAATACAAAAACACTAATTCAAAAAGATACATGCACCACTATGTTTACTGCAGCATTATCTACAATAGCCAAACTATGGAAGCAGCCCAAGTGTCCACTGATGGATGAATAGATAAAGAAGTGGTGTGTGTGTGTGTGTGTGTGTGTGTGTGTGTGTGTGTGTACCCCCCCCACACACAATGGAATATTTTTCAGCCATAAAAAAGAATGAAATCTTACTATTTGCAACAATACGGATGAACCTCAAGAGTATATGCTAAGTAAAATAAGTCAGTTAGAGAAAGACAAATACCATATGATTTCACTAATACGTGGCATTTAAGAAACAAAACCAATGAACAAAGAAAAAAGAGACAAACTGAAAAAAAGACCCTCAAACAGAACAAACTGATGGTTACCAGAGGGGAGGTGGGTGGGGGATGGGGGATGGGTGAAATAGGCGATGGGGATTAAGTGGACACTTATCTTGAGCACTGAGTAATGTACAGAATTGTTGAATCACAATATTGTACCCCTGGAACTAGTATAACACTGTAAATTAATTATACTGGAATTTTTTTTTAATTCTAAAAGTTAAAAAAAAAAAGAGTAGTTCAGTCCTGTGGACATCTTGAGAAATGAAAGTATAAACCCAGATACCTATATATACATATTTTTAAATCTTCTTTTTTAAGATTTTATTTATTTGAGAGAGCAAGAGAGAGTGAGGGTGAAGGAGAGAGAGCACGCACAAGCAGGGGGCAGGGGCAGAGGAAGAGGGACAAGCAGATTCCCCACTGAACAGGGAGCCCAATGTGGGACTCAATCCCAGGACCCTGAGATCATGATCTGAGTAAAAGGCAGACACTTAACTGACTGAGCCACCCAGGTGCCCCAGATACCAATATATTAACTTATGAAAACTATAATTGGCAAAGTGATCAGACCTTATGTCCCACGGACAGTGAGTTTCTAAATTTTGATTTCTGGTCAGAAGGTTGTTTAATGAGTACAAGCAGTGTAATCTGCTAGTTGTGCACTTGGCGTCTGTTCTCCATCCAGCTCCCATCATATCCTTCCTAACAGAGCACCAGTTTTGTTCATATGCAGCTTGTGTGATTATAGGGAATCTGACTTCATCCTCAAATTGGGAGGAAGGCTCTATCTGGTCTGAGCCCATAACATTAATTCTATCCTCTATCCTCTTGTCAAATAATTGACTAAGGGATGACATAGGCCAGTCCGCACGTGCCATGTCCATATTAATAATAACCAATGCAACAGTGGGCATCTGACCTCTATCCGCTTAATCAGACTGATGGGAAAATTCTCTCTCCACTCCTCCTCTCCTCTTCTCTCTCTTCCTCCCTTCCATTCCTCTCCTCTTATAATCATTGTGGAAGACAGCCTGAGGACAAGGCTAATTCACAAAGGGCAGACGATAAAATAAACACAGCCAGAGCCTTCATTATGCTGTATCTGGAGCCTGTCCTACACTTAGACTTCCTGTTTGGTGAAATAATACCTCTCCTTCACATCTAGGACATTTGGAGAGTTCTGTTACTTGCAGCCAAGAGCATCTTCCAGATACAATATACAATCAGTACAAAAGATGTTAGTTTATGGCTCTTCAATTTACTCTAGACAGCGCTGGGTGTGCCCCCCACTGCAATGTCTCACTCTCCAATGCTCATCATCTCCTCCTGACTCCTGCCTTCTCAGACGTAATAGTACCAATTTTTCCAGAGCATTTTTTGTTTTATTAACTCAGCAATAATTAACTTTCTCTTTCTGCCTGAAGCCTAGAAGATGTTCTATAGTTAAGATGACTTCATATAATTACCACAATACCTGTGTCTATATTTTAGGTCTCACTCACCCCTCTAACAGGGTACATCCACATATCAGTTGACATGGACACATTCCAGGGTAAACATCACTTCATGTTCAGCCACTTCAACCATGTTCAACCGTTCAAATTAAGGTCTTTATACAGTCCATTCAAATCTCTACTCTTTATACCTCGCTCTAGTATGTCAGATTCTCTTATTTCAAAGCAAGATACTATATTTTGAATAAATAAAAACTTCACTGTAGCTGATTTTGACCTGGAGTTTTTTTTTCAGTTCCAAAAAAATACAAGTGGCTTTTCCTCAGATAATCTCCCAAACACAAATGTAATGTCACCCATGGGACGGTTATGAATAGACTCTACCAGAGTTCCAACTACAGATTCCAACACCAGCAAATTTTAACATTCTTTGGGATTAGCTGTCCCTTCTGTCAACTTGGCTTCTGGAAAGCAGTTGAACCATCATGAAGTGCAGGATATTTCTGCATATGGGTGCTCTGACCTAAAGTCATCATCAGGCAAGAGAGACCTGGAACAGTACCTGAGCATTGATTGAAGATATGAGGTGAGAACTTTATGGCAAGAATTAAAACAAAAACAACAAACAGCACACAGATGTCTACAACAAGAAATTCATTACATTTGAATAATGCCTTCATTTTATCCAGAACCCTATTACATTAAGTGTAAGAAAAGCATTTCTAAATGAGTCAACAGCCAAGACTGTAAGCTAATAATAAAGTAACGGTATTTATTGTGTATACACTATGTCTCGGGTGACGCCCTAGAAGGCTTAGATATGTTATCTTGTCCTGTCCTCACCACAGTTCTGCGAAGTTGATATTGTTCTGTTTTCCTAATGTTAATGAAAATATCTCACCCAAGTCTCATAACAAGTAAGTGCTAGAAATGAGAGGTGTTCACAGGTCTGCCTGGCCCCAAGCTCTGTGGTGTCTCCATTTCCAAGCAGCATTTATAAGCATTGTTTTCATGACTGGCAGAACAACGTATGTAGTACGTACCTGAAGTTATGAATGGACCTTAAAAAAACCCTGAAGTATACAGATTTACGGCTACCTGAAGTCCCAGCTTTTTAACTTCTCCACAACAAATCCCAGGGCCTAGACTTGTCTAGATTGACTTCATTACAAACACACATGATTGACAAATTTGAATTCAAATGCTCTATTTTAGAGGACTTTATAAATCATTGACATCAAGTAATTTCTATAAAGCTGGGACTACCTTTTATTTTGTTTTTATTTTTATTTAAATTCAATTAATTTGAGAACATATTTTAAAATTTAACATACCATAACAATTTGTCCCAAAAAAGGATGTGCCATTTACACTTCCATCAATAATACTGTATGAATATGTTCATTTCCCCCTTACTCTTAGCTATACGGTGTTATCACACTTTAAAATTTTTGTCAATCTGTTAAGTGTAAAGAGTATTTTCTTTAATTCCCATTTCTATAATTGAGGGTGAAGCTGAGTACACTAACACTGATTTGTTGTCCATTTATATCTGTTTTGCAGAGATCTCTCCGTCTTTTGCTCGTTTTTCTTAAATACTGATCATTTTCTTGTTAATTAGAAAAATCCTTTTTATAGTAAGGTAATGAACCCTTTGTAATGTTTTCTCCTTTGTCATGTTTTAAAAATAAGTGTTCTAAAATTTTTTTTTCTAACTTGTCATTTGTCTTACATCATATGTTCTTATTTTGTCAAAGAGAAATGTGTTAGTGTCACCAAATGTATTAATTGTAACGAAAAATCCCGTATTTTCCTCAACAATCTGAAATGTCACATGGAATACTTCACTAATTATTAAATGCACATCTTTTTGACCTTTTAAAACCTCTGAAATCAGAATGTGTCTTAAAATTGGTAACCTTTTATTACTGCTGTTAGGTGAAGGAATTGTCATTGTTTGTGTAGGCACAAATTGTTCATGGTTGTTAATATTTCCGTCACCTCAGCTGGCTTATTTTGTAATTAAGGGAAGGGAATTCTGTGGAACTTGAGTCGGTCTAGCCACGAAGACACATTACAAAGCCACCACAAGATCATGCGCTTCTTACATACTAATAGAGTGAGCTGCATTTATAGAATTCTTAATATTGCACTGTTCTTATGTTTCTATAATGAATTCTACCTGATATTCATTTATTATTTGGTAAACATATTACCAAATTCCCTTGAACATGATTTTATTTTAAAATTTTTGCAGTGACATTTATTAGTGAGATTGGGCAATGTTTTTTTCTTTTTGGTGCTATCTTTATAAAGTTTTGATGTAATAAGATTGTGATAATTTTATTAAAATACTGAAAGTACTCTTTCTTATGCAAAAACTGAAGCAGGTCTAAAATAATTTATTTCATGTATCTCTAAAATTTCTAATAAAAAGTGCTGAAACTAAGATCATGAATAAAAGGATGAAATAAGATGTTATAACATTTACTGTGTTCCCGAACGTGTGCATGTGATAAATCAGGGGCTATATCATACTTCAATTCATATTCAGTTGATATTATGGCCATTTCAAGGATCTGGACAATTTAAACTCTGATAAAAAGAAGGGGCAATTTTCATTGACTCTCCAATTTCTAATTTTGAGATTTATATGGGAGGTATGTGACATCTTTTTGTATGTATGAGTCCAATATGCATATATGTAACATAAATTTCTATATATTGAGAAATCCATGTTTGAAAAACAGAACATTTGTATTTTATCCTTTCCTGGCAATTGCACAGGATTGTACACGATATTAACAAATAAGTGAATGTTACAACCGTAATGGCTCTTAAATGCTCACGCATCTCTTATGTATTTATTACTTTGTATGCATCATCTCACTTATTTTCCATCATATACAGATGAGGAGACTGAGGCCCAGAGAGATGAAGTGACATGCCTGAAAGCATGAAGCTTTAGCCCAGAGGTAGAGCCAATGTTCAAACCAACATTCATCTAATACTCAAAGCTATGTTATTTGGCTCCGCTGTGCTGTTTCTCAGTATGAGTCCTCCTGCAATCCAAGAACATACTTTGGTTGCCAGTACTTACTTCAAATATCTATAAATGAGTAGGGAATTTCTGAGGCTGTGTGGGAACTGTCTAGAGCCACAAACTTTCTTGTTATACAGGTACATACTCATCCCTGCGAACCAAAGATAATTCATTATGAAATGCTAAGTGTGAGAAACTATATTTTTAGTAGACTTGAAAGCAAGATGCATATGGGAGAAACTCCTACTTTCATGGGCTCATTTATGTACTTTCAAAGAGTGCTGTTTGAAAATTAAATGTACACAGTTCATCTCTCTCTCACATGCCAGATAAGAGAGCATTTCTGTTTTCTTTCTCAGAGTTCTTAGCAGTCGCACCAAAACGAGAGCAGATTTGAGATTAAGACTGGATACTCTCCAGGTAACATTAATCTGTCCATCACTTAGTTCTGAGTCAAAGCAGCAGCGTGACACACACTCGTAGACTTGTGTAAACTTCAACGTGCTCTGAGGCAGGTACGACTCGGCTCCCTGCAATAGTGGGCGAACCCTTTAGACACCAAACATGTGTCATATTCATAGGAAAGTGGCAGGGGAAGTTTCCGCTTGGCTCATGTCATAATAGATTTGCTTATTTTGCCCAAACAGGTTGCTTTATTTGGGGATTTGCTAATTTACCCTTGCTAAACATGTTGATCAGACTTGATCTGAGCCAAGTAGAAGTAGGCCAAGTGGTTTACCAGTAATATAGATAAACATAAAACTTGTTTAAAGTTAGGTGGCTTGACTCATCACTTCAGGAATTTGTTGTACACTTGTACACACCCTTCAACAGAATTTTCAGTTACTCAGACTTAAAATTAAGAAAGGCAGATACTTTCCATCGTAGATGCTTTAATTCATTTGAAAACATCGCGTGACAAGAGTTAGATACAGATCCAAATCAAGTTGACATGTATGTATCAAGAGGCCATTATATGCAAGGTACTGTGCTTGAAGAAAAAGAGGGGGAGGAGGTAAACGAAGAAGAAGAAGGAGAAGAAAAAAGCAAAGAAAAAGAAAAAGTATCTCCTTTGGGGTGGGGAACGCAGAGTGTTTGATCTTTCCTTGAAGCTCTTTTCAAGAGCCCAAGTCAGTGGGACCCTTGTATGAATGAGTGAGTAAAGTCAGACTGAGCTTCCAAATGACTGCATCTGTCAAAGTACCTTTCATCTAAGAAACTCACAGTGCTTGACAATCGAGTCTATCTTTGAAACTGAAGAGAAACTAGACAATTTCTGCGAAGAAAAGACTCCTGCCTCCTGATAAGGAGCATCTGCTGCTGGCTCTGTCGCCCCGAAGCAGAAGTGAGAGCGAAGCGAAGTTCTGAGGATCCAACCTAAAGATTGTGAGAAACCCCAGTAGAGGTGGGAGGATTCATAAACTGGTGTGAGTGGGGAGATGGCGGGCAGGGGCCTCAGGCTGGGGAGGAGCAGGGCCTGGGCCCAGAGAGCCAGACCAGAGCTTTTCAATTCTACACATGCTTCTCCCCCACACCGCCTTGGGAGGGTCACATGGAAGTAAGATCCGGGCCAGCTGGTGTCTCAGGATACCACCAGGGCAGTCGAGAAGCCTGCTGGGGTGCGGTGAGGGACCCAGGAAGGCAGGTGCTGACCGACCAGGCTTCCCTAAACACGCACACCTGCACCCACTCCCACCCCAAACACTGGGACTGGTATGTCACATGCCAACACAGGAGTGTGTTCTGTGACTTAAGAGCAAAGCCTGACCAACGAGGAGTTTCCGGGTGTGGTGGCAGAAAATAGGGCTGTAGACTGTCGTCTCGCGGTACCTGGGGTTCTCTGCCCTGAGGCTCATCTCCTCAATTATCTTAAAGTCACCGAGAGGAAGATAGATTAGGCCTGGGCATTAGCTCTTCTCTCACACATATATAGTTACCGTGAAAAACAACAAAACTGAATAGCCTACACCACATGAATTCGGAAAGCAGAATTATTGGCACAAATGGATCATGAATTTCAAATAAGCGACAAATATTCTCACAGAACATATTAGTAATATGAAGCTGGTATGAGAGGTAAAAAAAGAACAAGTAGAAACAACAGTTACGAAAAATATAACAGAGCACACAATAATGAAAATAATAATAGTAACAGCTACAATGTATGTATTATTTACTTCCTGCCAGGCAATGCTGTATGTTTACATATTAAATTCTCACAACTCTATGAGGTAGGTACTACTATGATTTCTACTTTACGGATGAAGAGTCAGTCACAAAGAGGTTAAGAAAATTGCTCAGGTTGGGGCTAGGATTTAAACACAGATATTCTGGGGGCGTCTGCCGGGCTCAGTCGGTAGAGCGTGTGACTCTTGATCTCGGGGTTGTTTGAGCCACACATTGGGTATAGAGATTGCTTAAACATAAAATCTTTAAAAAAAAAAAAAAAGATAAACAGATATTCTGACGCCGTAAAAAAGATAGCAGATGGATACAGCCAAAGCAAGAATTAGTGAACAAGATCAACGGATGTGGTAGAACTCTTGCGTGGACAGGATTTAAGAATGGAGAATGAAAGTGATTCATAGCAAGTATGGTAGGCTGCCGTGCTCTGTGGTTCTTGACCTCTGCTCTGTTTTCCTCTGCTCAGACATTCCTCCACGGAAGAACGCACTCCACCAGCCACTGCCGAGATCCTAAACGAAAGTTCTACGAGACACGTGAAACAACGAGAAATGAAATTGAAGCTGAAGTTAATCAAATGTTAGTGGAAAATTGTTGGAGAACTAAGAAAGAACAGAATATTAAGAGATAGCTATTCAAGACAAAGTGGGGACAATTTGAGAACTAAGATAACTGGAAGAGATTAAAACATGCTACATATATTTAAATCCACAAGCTCGTAATTACACTCTCCCTCCCCCAGTTAAGCTCCTCGTAGGTCACTGTTAGAGGATGTAGTAAGGCAATTCATCACTTAGAAAACTGGTAAATAAAGGGAAAGAATCAGGCATTTGTTCTGTACACACACTCCAAACTCACAGATGAGAAGTTCTTTTTTAGAGAAGTATTCCAGCTAGTAAGCAAACAACTGAATTGAATATTTGCAATAAATTAGTGGATCTTACCATTGCTCATCAATAGCTGCTAACATTACACAAAAAGAAACAAACGTGTACTTCCTCGGGGAAGAACATAACACCATCTTTGAAATAGCTTTGCCAAAAAATTTAACCTGAATCTCAGAAACTACCAAAACACAGAATATTGCATATGACAAGAGAGGAACATGTTAAACCATACCAGGGAAGTGCAATCAGCAAAACCCAGAGTACAGAAAATTCTACTGCATATGTAATCCAGTTTTTCAACACATAAACAATCCTACAGTGAATTCTGCAGTTAAAAAATAAAAACGCACAAATAAGGAAACCCTCTTATAGCTCTTCAAATATGACCAGTAGAGACATTTCTGTTTGATCAGTTTTATTGATTGTATATAATTTGAAGATGATTTCAAATAACAAGAAATAAGCAGTACATTTAAAAAAACAGCTCTTGATATTAAAAAAAAATGTGTTTTCCTTGCCTACTTTTCTAAAAGCCTAAAACATAGCTTTTAGGCTTTTAGCATACATCAGTGACTCACAAAGAGACTGGTAAATAAGTAAACATGCTTGTTGTCCTATTTTTCTACCATCTGTTCCAAAAGACCAAAACAAAAGGACTCTAGAAATACATATTAATAAAAATAATAAAGAGCCACAATTTGATTGGCTGACAGCTAGCCTGAAAGCAATGCAAGTCAGAATATAATGCAATGATATTTTAAACAACTGAAAGAAATAACTACTGGCTTAGATTTCTATATCCAGAGAAAATATCCTTCAACAAAAGCAAAAAAAAATTTTTTTTGGCCAACAAAAATTGATAGAATTGGCCATGAACAGCCCTGCACTCAACACCAAAAAAACATATAATTCAATTAAAAGATGGGCAGGGGAGTGCCTGGGTAGCTCGTTGATTAAGCATTCAACTGTAGATCTCAGCTCAGGTCTTGATCTCAGGGTTGTGAATTCAAGTCCCATGTTGGGCTCCACACTGGGCATGGAGCCTAGTTTAAAAAAAAAAAAAAAAAGATTGGCAGAGGACCTGAATAGATGTTTCTCCAAAGAAGACATACAGGAGGCCAACAGACACAAGAAAAGATGCTCAACATCATTAATCATCAGGGAAATGCAAATGAAAACCACAATGAGATATCATTTTACACCTGTCAGAATGGCTTGAATCAAAAAGACAAAATACAACAACTGCTGGTGAGAATACAGACCCACACCCATTATTCAGGCAAGAGAAAATATAATTTCAGATGGAAAACTGGAAATGCAAGAAGAAATAAACAGTAGTGAAAATGGTAAATATTTCAGTTAATTCAATCAATACCAATTATCTAAACTAATAATAATATTAATATTAATAGCTTGTGGGATTTAAAATATATAAAACTTAAAATATGACAACAGTAGCATGTAAATTAAAGGGAGGAAAATGGTACTTGGATTGTTCAAGAGGAGGTTAAAAGTAACAAGTTTAACAGTGGGTTTTTATAAGTCTAGGGTATATGCTGCAATCTTTTTTTAAAAAAGATTTTATTTATTTGAGAGAGAGAGCGCGTGCGCGTGCACACGTGCGTGTGTGTGCAGGGGGGAAGGGCAGAGGGAGAGGGAGAAGCAGACTCCCCTGCTGAGCAGGGAGCCTGATGCTGGGCTCTATCCCAGGACCCTGAGATCATGACCTGAGGGGAAGGCAGCTGCTTAACTGACTGAGCCAGCCAGGTGGGCCTATGCTGCAATCTTTAGGGAACCACTAACAGAACAGTAAAATATATAATTGCAAGACTAAGAAATGGAAGAGGGCTGGGGGAAAGGATTTAAAAAAATTAAGTCAATCAAAAGAATGCAAGTAAGGAGTAATGGAGTGATACTGAGTAGATGAAACCAATAAAAAGCAAATAGAGAAGTGGTAGGTTTAAAATGAATATGTCAGGGGCACCTGGCTGGCTCAGTCAGTGGAGTCTGCAACTCTGGATCTTGGGGTTGTGAGTTTGAGCCCCATGTTGGGCACACAGATTATAAAGAAAAAAAAAAAAGGAAATTTAAAGTGACTGTATCAAGGGGTACCTGGGTGGCTTAGTTGGTTAAGTGGCCAGCTCTTGATTTTGGCTCAGGTCATGATCTTAGGGTCCTGGGATTGAACCCCATGTCGGGCTCTCTGCTCAGTGGTGAGTTTGCTTAAGGGATTCTCCCTCTCCCTCTCCCTTTGCCCCTCCCATTGCTCACACACACACACTCTCTCACTGTCTCTATAAAATAAATAAATCTTAAAAAACAATAAAGTCAATATGTCAGTAATTACATTAAATGTAATTGTATTAACTAGTCCTATTAAAAAACAAGGATAGGTGCATTGAATAAAAGAAGAAAACCCAGCTATATGCTGTTTATAAGTAACATATCTAAAATACTAGGGTACAGAAAAGCTAAAAGATGGAAAAAGATAATGCAAACCCTCATCTGAAAAAAGCTGGCTATATTAACATATAAAAAGTTGATTTTAAAGCAAAAACTGCTACTGAAGATAAAGAAGTTCACTTCTTAATGCAAAATGGTTCAATTTAATAGGAATACACACACACATTTATGTGTGGATAAAATCCACATATAAGTACATATAATTTGTATGGAGCTAACTTGAATATATGTATTGTTCCACTGCTCACTGGGTGATCAGGTTGTGTTGCAGTAACCAATATAAGGAACAAACAAGGAAACATCACTAAATATCCTACAGACATTAAAAAAGATAATCAGGAAGAATTTTTATGCTAAAAAGTTGGAAATTTGGGTAAATGGACAAACTCCTGGCAAAATATGAGTTATGAAAACAGACATGAGATGAAGCACAGATATGAACAGTCTTATAATTATTAAAGAAATTTGTAATATAAAAACCTTCACACACACACAAACACACAACTCATGAACTATTTATTTCAGTGATAAAGCCCATCAACATTAAAGGAATGAATAATGCCAATATTAGAGAAATTCTTCCAGAAAAATAGAATCAGAACAAAAAAGAACCATTCCCAATGTTGTTGTATGAGGGCAGCATCATTTTGATACCAAAATCCAATAAGGAAAATTAAAGGACAATCTCTCATAAAGATAGTTGCAAAAATCTTAAGCAAAACAACAGCAATGCAAATTCAGCTTTGTCTAAGGGGATAATGATCTCAACAAATTTGTATTCATTTATTGTGTTCTTCCTGTAGTTGGTTTAACATCTGCTATACTGAATATGAAGGCTTAATACAAAATTATGAGAAGTTTGACAGTGTGGTATATGGACACAGAATTTATGACAAACGTGATGCTATAGAGCAGTAGGTGAAGAATGGATTTTTAATAAATTATGCATAATTGGATATCTAAATTGGAAGAAAATCAAATTTGGCTCTTAAACTACATACGATAATCAATTCCAAGTGGATTGTATTTTCAGATGTGAAAGGCAAAATAACAAAGCTTCTAGAAATTGATACAAAAAAAATCTTCGTTATTTTGGCAAAGGGAAACACTTATCTTTTTAAAAAAGGTTGATTTATTTATTTTGGAGAGAGAGAGCACGCAAGAACAGGGGGGAGGGGTAGAGGAGGAGGGAGGGAGAGAATCTCAAGCAGACACCCTGCTGAGTGTGGAGCCTGACGTGGGGCTCTATCCCAGGACCCTGAGATTATGATCTATGCTGAAATCAAGAGTCAGACGCTTAACCCACTGATCCACCCAGGTGCCCTGGGAAACACTTCTTAAAAGAGAAATAAAAAACCCTAGCCATAAAGGAATAGATTGTTAAATTTAACTGTAATAAAAATAAGAACTTCTATTCTTCAAAAGATACCAATGAAAGAGTCAAAATGTAGCCCAAAGAGTTGAAGCAGATACTTTCAATACATATAACTGGCAAAGAACTTGTGTGCAGAATATGCAAAAAAAGGGGCGCCTGGGTGGAGCAGTCGTTAAGCATCTGCCTTCAGCTCAGGGCGTGATCCCAGTGTTCTGGGATTGAGCCCCACATCAGGCTCCTTTGCTAAGAGCCTGCTTCTTCCTCTCCCACTCTCCCTGCTTGTGTTCCCTCTCTCACTGGCTGTCTCTCTCTGTCAAATAAATAAATAAAATCTTAAAAAAAAAAGAATATGCAAAAAAAAAATCTACAGAGCAATTTTTAAAAACACTGAACAGGATTTAAAAATGGGCAGGAGACTTCAACAAGTCCTTCACATAAGAAAATATCCAAATGACTACTGAACATATGAAAACATACTTCGTGAATAGTTGTCAGAAAAATGCAGATTAAAGTCACAATGAAATGGAAGATGTATTAATTATAAAATAAATCAACAAATTTTAGAGTTGACTTCAGAAAGACCACCTTTTCTGATCAGGATGCAATTAAATTTATAAAATAATAAGAAAAGATAAATAAAAAATAGCATATGTTTGGAAATTTAAAACCACATTTAAAACAACAGGTCAAAGAAGAAATTATATTAGAAATTTTAAAAATGCTTAAACAGGAAGAAATGAAAAAATACATGAAAATTTGGGAGAACACAACAAAAGTGGTGCTTAGAAGGATATTTGTGTCATTGAGTTCAGACATTGTAAGAGAAGTAAGGTGGAATTTTTGTGAGTTAAGCAGGTGGTTTCTTTAAAGAAAAATAAGTCATTTGCAAAGAGGTTTGATCTTGTTTCAAAATCTTCAGGCCCTACACTGTGATCTTCCTGTTGTGACTTGCAACAGACTTCTTAGAGCATCCAAGTTAGCTCAGAGTCTTTGAGAAGTGTTAGATCTGCTGAGGCACAAGGACAAGTACCAGAACTGTTTGTACCATGGTTTGAACCAGCCAGACACAAATCTAGCAGCTTTCTCAGTCACTTGGGAGATGTATTGGAGAAGGAAAATAGGAAATTAAAAATGTCACCTCCAGAATTCAAAGACCCAGCAACTACTGTCCCACCTTCTCTGAGGTTGTGGGCAAAAGATGAAATATCTTTTTGGTGACATGGGTGAAAATACCGTGACACAGTCTCATCCACTAAAGGCATAACTTCTAGAATGTGGCAGGGTCTTGTCTTTGCACAGATTTTTACTTTCAAATTCTGGAAATATGTGAATATTCATCTTGGGGGCCTGCTGGCTCTGGATCCCACCGGCATGCCGTTATCAATGTAGTAACTTCGTGTGCTGCCCTGAAGAATCACAAGCCAGTCAATCGTGTGTGGCAAAGAACTAGAGCTCGATATCCTGAGCCAGGAGAGTAAACGTGTACTGCTGTCCCTGTCGAATGCAAGCAAAGGCTTCTACTATTTTCTTCAATTATTTATATCTATTAAAAGCAACGATATTACCCTTCATAACTCACATTTTCTACATTTCCTTTCAAATGGCTTGTTGCAAGTTACCTGGCTGGCTCAGTTGGTAGAGGGTGGAATTCCTGATCTCAGGGTCATGAGACTGGGCCCCACGTTGGGTATAGAGATTACTTAAAAAATGAAAAAATAAAATGTCTACTGTTTCCCCTAGAACGACTCTCAGAGCGCTCATGGGCCCAGATGGCCACAAGTAATAACATTTTGCCACGATGTACTATGGGCTACTACCTTCCCGTCCTGGAATATAAAATGATTCTCTCTTGCTTCTTATTCTTGTAACCAATACTGTATCCTCCTCAAATCCTGCAATCCACTTTGTGGTTATGATTTCTAAATCAAAGTTGTTGCGTGGCAAGCAATAGAAACTAATTTAAGCAATATTAAAGAATTTATGTGAAATTCTGGAGAGCAGCCAGCATCAAAATAAATGATGAACCACGGGGTGCCTGGCTGGCTCATGTTTGCTGGCAGTTTTATTATCTTGATCTGGGGGCTGAGAGTTTGAGCCCCACATTGGGCAGGGAGTTTACTTAAAAAAAATAAATAAAGGATGAACAATGAGTCCTTGGGGAGGATAGGAGCCAGTGCAGTTTCAGGGAAGTCACGCACCTGCAAATGACTCAGCTAAAACTACCTTTCCTCCCAGGGTGTGACTGTTTCAGAGTTAAATTCTAGGAGAGAGAATAGATTGATTTAGGATTATGCACAAAAGAACAACAAGTGCCTAAAAGAAGTAATACTAGGCAGGGCAAAACAATATATTTTGTAACACAATAATAACATAATATAATAACAGAATAATATATTCAGATACAAGCCCAGTTTTGGACATACGCAAAATTGAAAGGAAATTATTTTGAGAGAGAACGTACATGTGGATGTGCATGGGGGAGGGCAGAGGGAGAGAGAGAACCTTGAGCAGAGTCCACACCCAGCACAGATCCCCACATGGGGCTCGATCTCAAAATCCTGAGATGATGGCCTGAGCTGAAATCGAGAGTCAGATGCTTAACCCACTGAGCCACCCAGGCGCCCCGGGACATATGAAAAATTTAGAAAATGGAGGGACGGGAACATACCACATTCCACTAACCAAAGATATTCACTGTTACTCTTTTTCTAAGTAATAATTTCCTCACTAGGTTAGGAAAAATATTGTAGATACTATGAAACCATCCAAATGTATATAACAGATTAAAACTGCCAAATAAAAATGCGAATAGACATAAACAACATTTTGTTTCAGTGGTATTCATACTTTCATTACAATTTTTACAGTTAAAATTTTTTTCTCAGTACAATCATATACATGTGGGTTACAGTGCAGAAACATAGGCAACATATAGCTAAATGTTTCCTATAATACTGACTAGCATCTGATCATGGATACTCAACTGAAGCTTCTATTTGCTAGGAACTTAGTGGGCAGTTTGGTCCTAGGGTCTATGTGATCTAGAACCATTCTGATTATTACTCCTATCCTACTGTCATAAGAATCATGCCCAGTTATTTTAGGTGTTTCCTCTGGCTATTGCCTAGGATCCTATTAACCTCATTGAAATTAAGGAGCCCATTTCAAATGGCAGAATCACCTACCTGCACCCCCTGACTACTGAAAACAGTCACTACAGCACTTTGAAAATTCTGATCCATCTCTCACCATTGTTCTTTTCTTTTCTCTTTTCTTTTCTTTTTCTTTTCTTTTCTTTTCTTTTCTTTTCTTTTCTTTTCTTTTCTTTTCTTTTCTTTTCTTTTCTAAGATTTTATTTATTTTTGTGACAGAGAGACAGCCAGTGAGAGAGGGAACACAAGCAGGGGAGTGGGAGAGGAAGAAGCAGGCTCCCAGCGGAGGAGCCCGATGTGGGACTCGATTCCGGAACGCCGGGATCACGCCCTGAGCCGAAGGCAGACGCTTAACGACTGCGCTACCCAGGCGCCCCTTTTCTTTTCTTTTTAAGACTTTATTTATTTATTTATTTATTTATTTATTTATTTATTTATTTATATAGAGCAAGTCGGGGTCGGGGCAGAGGGAGGGAGAGAATCTTAAGCAGGCTCCATCCCACGACCTGAGATCATGACCTGGGCTGAAACCAAGTGGGATGATTCACCGACTGAGCTGCCCAGGCGCCCCCACTGTACTTTCCAATGCTGTAATGGGGAAAATGTATTTAGAGTTCTCTTATTGAACATTATTAAAGGACGAGTGAGTAGATGGATTTGATAAATCGAATCTAGCATTCCTATCTCCCTTTCTTTATTTTATAAAAGGGAATTATTGCAACTTCATTCCATTTAGTGTTGGTCACCACTGAGTCAGGTTTCAGATAACTAAGTAAGCAAACTATTAAAATCACTCCCATCTGCTTGAGCATCTATTAGTAAATTTGGTTCTATCTAAAATTCTTCCCCCTTCCCTAGTCTAACACTCTCACAATGCATTACGTGGCTATTCTTCAGGAGTTTGGCATAGAAATGAACAGAAGTCTTTTGTTTTGTGAGCTTTCCTTTAGGGAGCCTTCTCCCATTGGGGTTTGACTTTGTAATTGACTCCAGGTGTCTGCTGGGATGCTACCGTAATTGTAGACACAGAGGCAAAGGGAAGTGATGGGAAAGAGGCATGAGGCAATTTGGCCACCTCTTACGAGGTAACCATCTGAGGCAACATCGTTATGAGATCTTCAAGCAAAGCAGGAACAACATCATCAGATGTGTGGAGTGAGAGATTACACATGTGCTTGCAAGGAATGCTCAGTGGAATGTGGAGCAGTTTAAATCATCCAAATTCTCCTCTATGTCAATTCTTAGGGTCTTCAATTCTATTCCAATTAGCATCCTAATTTTGCATGAGGTCTGGTGATGCTGTAAAAAAAAAACCTTTTTTTAAAAAAGATTTATTTATTCATCTTAGAGAGAGAGAGAGAGCACATGTGTGTGCGTTGGGGAGGGGGAGAGGGAGAGAGAGAATCTCAGGCAGACTCCACACTGAGCACAGAGCCTGATGTGGGGCTTGATCTCATGACCATGAGAACATGACCTGAGCCAAAACCAAGAGTTGGATGCTTAACTGATTGAGCCACCCAGGTGCCCCTGTAAAAAGCAATTTAACCTTGCAAAAATTTGCCAACCACAGGATCAAAATTTGAGTTTGATTTTCTGTGACCTCAGTTCTGAGGTGAGTATCCTAAAAGTTCTTTTAGCACAGTTAAAGAGAGCTCCCGATTCTCCATGCTGAGCCGAGAAATTTTGTCATAAATCGGTTACTAGCTTTCTTCAAAGTTCTTCAGCACTGAAAGAAGAACGAGACACCTGTCACTCAGTCTTTCTTCAGCAGGCACTTCATTACAGTCGGCCTCGGTAATAATTTGAGCAACTCTTGACTCTGCATGCCATAATCTACCCAAGACACACTCTCACTAATCCTCGTGCCTTCAGATCCCACTAAGCTCAATAACCACTTCCTTGAGAATCTGTGCCCTGCAACTGTTCCTCGTAGCAATTTCTGTACCAATCAGAGTTTTTCTTTGTAACTACACAACCCATTCTAACTAGATTATCAGAAAAGGAATTTGTTAAGGGGTTTTGGACTGGTCTTCTAAATTGAAGGGGTAATTTTAATAAGAGGAAGATGCTTTTAACCTGAGTGCAACCCTTGAAATCGAGTCATATTACTTCATACTTAGAAATTATTCTGCAAATGCAGCTGTTAGATCTCCCCACTCCCTCAAACATTGGAAAACACATTTAAGAAGTAACCTCTGGTCTTCACTGATAATTTCCTAAAATGGTAGCATACTCCCACCTGACTCTGACTACATTCACATTTATATATATCTATAAAATATATATATTTGAGTACATTGACACACAATGTTACATTAGTTTCAGGTGTACAACATAGTGATTCAACAAGTTTATACATTATGCTGTGCTCATCATAAGTTTAGCTATCATCTGTCACCATACATGGCTATTACAGTATCATTGACTATATTCCTGATGCTGTGCCTTTTATTTCCACTACTTATTCATTCCATATCTGGAAGCCTGTATCACCCACTCCCCTTCACTCATTTTGGTTACACTCATTTTGGTTACATTAACATTTAAAAAATGTTTTCTGTGATAGCCATCAGTGAGATTCTTTTTCTTTCTTTCTTTTTTTAGAGAGGGAGAGAAAGCAGGGCGAGGGGCAGAGGGAGAGGGAGAGAGAGAATCTTAAGCCCCAATATGGGGCTCCATCTCATGACCTGAGATCATGACCTGAGCCAAACCAGAGTCTGATGCTTAACTGACTGAGCCACCCATGCGCCTCCATCAGTGAGATTCTTAATTCTCTGGGTCTATTAGTTATCTACACAGATCCTTTTTTGGGGTCTTCTGTGCTATCCAAAGTTTCTATTCTTAGGCATCCAGAAAGGTTTGACTTCTCAAGAAATTCTTATTTTCAATTTAATCTTTGTGCCACTTGATAGAATTGGAAGAAAAAAATATTCCAAGTGATACCGTGGGCCACTGTTCCCTGAGTTCAAGACCTGCTTAGCTCCCTTCTAACCCCAGTTTATGGTCAGTCTCCATACATACGGACATATGAATGTAACAAACACTGGTATACCATAGGTTGATACAATGATATGGGTAAAGAAAAGGAAAGAAAAAAATTTTATGTAAGATACAACAGCAAGGAAATAGAGGTAGAGCCTACAGTTCTTGTTTCTGCAGAATGGTCTTGAGGCTATAACTGGCATTTCCCTCCCTTACCGCACATTTCATGTCTTGCTTATCTTTGGCTAACACTGTGGCTGGTTGAAGTGTTTTGCTTAAGAGGGCAACTTACATCTTCATTTCCATGGGGCTTAAATCCTTAAATCTTTAGTGGTCTTGCCTGTAAAGGGCTGCAATAGTCTGCTGATAATTTTGGTCACTGCACACAGTATACGCAAAGGCCCCCTGGGAATACTATTCTAGCTGTACTTCTCCCAGCACCTATTGTGAAACAGCAATCCTATTTCCTTTTTTTTAAAGATTCATTTTTTAAATTATTTTAGAGAGAGAGAGTGGGGGAGGGGAGGAGCAGAGGGAGAGGGAGAGAGGGAATCTCAAGCAGACACACCGCTGAGCGTGGAGCCCGACGTGGGGATCAATCTCACAACCCTGAGATCATGACCTGAGCCAAAAATCAAGAATCGGATGCTTAACCGACTGAGCTGCCCAGCTGCCCTAATCATATTTCCTTTTGATAGTCAAGGTTGCTCCTACCCCCTACTCCCTACCTGTTTACTGCTGGATTGCTCAACCTCTGTGCTACTGACATTTTGGATAGTTCTGTGTTGTGGCGTTGTTCTGTGCATTATAAAATGTTTAGCAGTATCCCTAGCATCTATCTACTAGATGCTAGAAGGAACCCTGGCATCCCACCGCCTAACTCTGACACCCAAAAAGGTCTCCAGCCATTGCCGAATGTCCCCTGAGAGGAAAATCACTTTTTCTTGGGAACCATTGGTTTAGTCGTTTGAAGAGCCCCAAAGGGATAGGTGAATGTCTCTGTCCAGTTTTCCTAGTGAATGCTCTTCACTTCTTGACCAGTGAAACCTATGCTTAGAATGCTGAAGATCCTCCAAATAACACCATGTCAGAAATGTTGGAGGGCAATTTACCACTAGAGTGTGAAAGGCTAATTCATGCAAGGAAGGGATGCTGGGCAGAACAAAGGAATAAAAGATCACTGCATCCTTTTTACAGCATGCAGTAAACTTGTTATAGAAAATGTGAGTTATCCGGAGAGGAGGGGGGAAAAAAACCCTTATCCAGACATTCAAAGAGAAACACTTCTAAATAACATTTTCTCCTTTACAAATACAATGCATACTTATAAACAATTTGGGAAATGAAAATAAAACTTCCCATAATAGCATCATTTAGGAAAAAAAACCCATTTAACACTGAGACATATTTACTTCCACCTTTACAACAAAATTTAAAACCTGTATTTTCGGGGCGCCTGGGTGGCTCAGTCATTAAGTGTCTGCCTTCGGCTCAGGGTGTGATCCCAGGATCCTGGGGTCAAGCCCTGCATCAGGTTCCCTGATCTGCTGGAGCCTGCTTCTTCCTCTCCCACTCCCCTGCTTGTGTTCCCTCTCTCACTGGCTGTCTCTCTCTCTGTCAAATAAATAAATAAAATCTTTAAAAAAATAAAAAATAAATAAAAAATAGACCTGTATTTTCTATTCTAAAAGTAATACTTGGTCATTATAATATTTGAGTCTTATAGGAATTCATACTTTAGGAAGTGAAAATTCTTGCTATTTCTGACTCCAGATACAACCACTGTTAACATTTTGGTGTATTCTTTCCTACACTTCTTTCTATATTTATAATCCTAAATTACATTTTTAAAAAAATTATGAAATAAGATCTCACTCTAAATACTGCTTTGCAACTTGCCTTTTTCTTCTGATGATATATCTTGGATATCTTTTAATATAAATGCATTAATCTATCTTATTCTTTTAAAAGTCAATATAGTATTTCATTGTATGAGCACATCCAAATTTAGTTAACTTAATATGGCAGACATTAAAATAATTGAAATAATTTCCAATTTTTATATGATAAACAGAGATGGCAGGAGTATTTGTGTGTGTGTCTGTGTGTGTGTACATATATTTGCACAAGTCATGGTGTTTTTATTTTTTTTATTTTTTAAAAGTTTTTTAAAAAAATATTTTATTTATTTAATTGCAAGAGAGAGAGAGAGAGAGAGAGAGAGAGAGAGATATCAGGAGCACGTAGCGGGGTAGAGGAAGAAGCAGACTCCCCACCGAGCAGGGAACCTGACGTGGGACTTGATCCCAAGACCCTGAGATCATGACCTGAGCTGAAGGCAAAGGCTTAACTGACTGAGCCACCCAGGTGCCCAATCATGGTGTTTTTAGACTATTCTTTATAAATATATAAACATATACTATATCAGTGATCCACTTCTCAGGGTCGTGTTTGCAGTGAGCAATCTTGAGATCTCTCTCAAGTAACATCTCTCTTTAGGAAAAAGCAAGCTTGCTTACTGCTTATCTATAAAAGCAGTGGATTCTCCAATTCAGTGTTCCTCTGCTGTGATACAAATCCACCGTGTGCACAGAATCCATCTGGGCTCCTCTGCATTGCTCTTGTGGAACTTGGGGAGCAAGAGAAACAAATACAACATGATATATTGCTTGTTGTGATTTAAAAAGTTCTTTATCTCTGACCCAGTAGTCTCACATCCTCTGCCAGCATCCATGAAATAGTAATAGGCTAACTTATTAGCTTCTAAGTAGGGGCAAACTTTCAAACCCTACAAAAGTATATTGTAACTCTGTAAGATAAACACTATAATGTTTTTGTAAAACGTGTTTATAATGGTTACACAATTATCCTTCAGATGGATGTGTCATATTTATACAAATATGTATGATTGTATACAAATATACAAATTATGATGCATCATAATTGATACAACCTAACTTTACCTATTAATATACATTAAATTGTTTCCAAATTCTGCTAGTCTTATGTTGAATTTGCACTTAAGTCTTTGTCTACATTTCTAAATAGCTGCCTAGGATAAATTTCAAAAAGTACAATTGCTACCAGGTCAACTGGTATAAACATTTTTTTTTTTTAACAGAGATAGAGGAAGAGAGAGAGCACGAGCACACAAGCAGGGGGAGCAGTAGAGGGAGAGAGAGAAGCAGGCTTTCTGCTGAGCAGGGAGCCTGATGTGGGGCTTGATCCCAGGACCCTGAGATCATGACCTGAGCCGAAGGCAGATGCCCAACTGACTGAGCCATCTAGGAGCCCCTGGTATAAACATTTTAAAAAGTCTTAATACAAACTGCTTTCTAGAAGAGTTGCTCCATTAACTTTATTGTCCCCAATTCACGGTTTTAACATACTGTGAACAGTATGTTAAAAATGTTTTTCTGTGTATTTTTCCATACCTAGTTGTGATCAAACTATATTCGCCTTTTTTCACTTATACAGTCGTATACTTCTCTGTGTGACAATATCTTAATATCCAAATATCCATTTCCAAATACTCACCTTAGTCATTCATTTATTGTTCAAATATTATTAATATTTTTTCCTGTTATAATGCAGCTCTAAACATCTTAAATATCTTAAAAGTGAATCTTTATATATAACATTATCCTTGACACAGACTTAATATTCAAGCTTTTCTGGCTCAAAATAATATTATCTATCCACTAGTTAGATAGCCAATTTGATACATAAAAAATAAAGATCCCACCCACACTATTTACAAAAAGTGTGAGGTTCATAGCATAAAGCTAATGAAAACTATAAGGAACCTAGGAATGAATCTAACCGAAGTTAAGTAAAATTCTATTCATGGGGAACGTTAAAAAAAAGTAATAAATCAAGAGATACAGTATATCCATAGTTTATAGAATGAATAGAAAACTCACTGCCATAAATTCTTCCCCAATTAATATAAATATATTCAGTGCTGTTTAACAGATGAACAAGGTTTTTCATAGAACTTAGTAAGCCAATTAAAAATGGAGAGGAACCATATGACCTAGCCATTCTGCTCCTAAGTATGTACCCAAGAAAGCTGAAAGCATGTATTCACACAGAGACTTGTAGGCGAAGGTTCATTATTCATAAGAGCCCAAAAGCAGAAACCCAAATGTCCATCAACTGATGAATAGATATACAAAACGTAGTACACCTTTACAATGCAATATTATTCAGCTATGTAAAGGAATGTGGTACGGATACGTGTTATGAGAGAGAGAGAACTGCGAAAACATTATGTTACGTGAAGGAAGCTAGACACAAATGACCACATGCTGCATGATTCCATTTGTATGAAATATCTAGAATAGGCAAATCCCAGAGGCATAAAATAGATTAGTGGTTGCCAGCAACTGAGGAGGAAGGATGGGAAGTGACTGCTAATGGGCATGGGTTTCTTTTTGGGGTGATGAAAATGTTGTGGAATTAGGTAGTGGCGATGGTTGTACCATCTTGTGAATACATGAAAAATTATTGAATTACACACTTTTAAAGGATGGATTTTATAGTATGTGAATTATACCTCAATTTAAAAGATTGTTAAAAGTGATACGAAAGAGTACAGGGATATATATACATGTAAATATATACAGAAGGGATAGAGGAAGGATATAGGGATATAGAAGGGATACAGGAAGTGCCAGGAAGCACATGGTTGCCATTTTAGGTAGGACTGCTAGAATTTATGTCTATAGATAGATTCTATTGCTGCTATAACAAATGATCAGAAACTCGTGACTTAAAGCAACACAAATTGATTATCTTATAGTTCTAGAGGTCAGAAGTCAGAAATGAGTCAAAAATTTTATTGGCTTAAAATCTAGTGTTTGCAGTGCTGCATTCCTTCTGGAAGCTCTAGGGAAGAATTGGCTTCCTTGCTGTTCTCCAGCTTCCCGAGGCTTTCTGCATTGATTAGATCATGGCCTCCAGCCCGCAATCTCATCATTATTACTTCTTCTATTGTCATTATCTCCTTTTCTGACTCTCCTGCCTCCACCATTCACTTAAAAGGATGCTTGTGATTACATTGGGCCCCTTGGATAATCCAGGATAATTTCCCTATTCTCAGGATCCTTTTACATTTAGTTACATTTACAAAGTCACTTTTGCCATTAAGGGAACATATTTAACAAGTTCTGGTGACTAGGATGTGAACATCTTTGTTTTTTTTTTAATTTAAATTTTAGTTAGTTAACATACAATTCAATACTGGTTTCTGGAGAATTCAGTGATTCATCACTTACATACAACACCCAGTGCTCATCACAACAAGCGCCCTCCTTAATGCCCATCATCATCTAGCCCATCTACCACCCACCTTCCTCCATCAACCCTCCCTTCTAAGAGTTTCTTATGCTTTGTTTCCCCCTCTCCTTTTTCTCCCCCTTCCTATACATTATGTTTTCTTTCTTAACTTCCACATATGAGTGAGATCATATGGTATTTGTCTTTCCCTGATTTATTTAACTAAGTATAATACACTAGCTCCAACCGTGTCTTTGAGGATGGAAAGATTTCATTCATTCACATCATCTTTTTCCATTCATCAGTTGATGGACATTTGGGTTCTCTCCATAGTTTAGCTATTGTTGACAATGCTGCTATAAACATTGGGGTGCATGTACCCCTTCGAATTTGTATTTTTCTATCCTTTGGGTAAACACCTAGTAATGCAATTGCTGTATCGTAGGGTAGTTCTATTTTTAACTTTTTTTTTTTTAAAGATTTTATTTATTTATTTGACAGAGAGACAGCCAGCGAGAGGGAACACAAGCAGGGGGAGCGGGAGAGGAAGAAGCAGGCTCCCAGCAGAGGAGCCTGATGTGGGGCTCGATCCCAGGACTCCGGGATCACGCCCTAAGCCAAAGGCAGACACTTAACGACTGAGCCACCCAGGCGCCCCCTATTTTTAACTTTTTGAGGCACCTCCGTACTGTTCTCCAGAGTGGCTGCACTGGTTTGCATTCCCACCAACAGTGCAAGGGGTTTCCCCTTTCTAGGATGTAGACATCTTTTGTGGGCCATTATTTGGGTTACCATAGAAGGCCTCAATGAGAAGGAAGAAAAGATCAAGTCTTGAAGAAATCTGTGGGAAGAGCCATCCATGCTAAAAGAACAGCAGGTGCTAAGGGTTTGAGGCAGGACCATGTGTAGCCTATTTGAGAGGAGAAGGTCAAAGAGGATGGAATAGAGTTAGCAAATAGTAGATGAGAACCAAGGTGATGAGGTGGTGGTTAGGGCCAACTATGTAGGGTCTTGTAACAACTTTAACTCTTTCTCTGAGGGAGAGGAGTATCCTTGAAGTTTTAAGTACAGGAGTAACATCATCTATATTTTAATGGAATCACTGACTGCTGTGTGGAAAAATTACTGAAAGTTGGGCAAAATTGAATATAGGACACCAGTGTGTATCAGTTACCTATTGCTGCATAACAAACTACCCTAAGACTTAAGGGCTTTAAAAATGACTGAGTGGTTTTAATGATTTTGTGGGTTGGATGGATGGTTCTTTTGCTCCATGGTGGTGACTGCTGGCATCGTCATCCTATTGCATTTAGAAGGGAGTTCAGCTGGGATTGGAATGCCCAAGATAGCTTTACTTACATGGCTGGCACCTCAGCTGGGTTGGTTGTAAGGAATGGGGGCTGGTCAGGCCTCTCTCCCAATAGAATATTCAGACATCTTACATGGTAGCTTATGGTTCCAAGAGAGCTAAAACAGAAGCTGTTGGGTCTTTTCAGGTCTAGGCTTGGAATTGGTGCAGTACCACTTCCTCCATATTTTATTAGTGAAAACAAGGCAAAAGGCCAATTCAGTTTTAAGGGGAGAGAAAACTGACTCCACCTCTTGATGAAGAGGACTGACATCTATATTCGGTTAGGAGAGTACTGCAGTATTTCAGGTGAGAGATGACAGTAGCTTGGGTAACAGGAAAATAGAATTTGGGGGGATTGGTTGTAATCTGAATATATGTGGAAAGTAGAGCCAATAGGATATAGTAAAGAATAGTGGCTTAGTCTGCTTGGGCTGCCATTAAAAAATACTATAAACTGGGTTGCTTAAATAGCAGAAATTTATTTTCTCACACTCTGGAGGCTGGAAGTCCAAGATCAAGATTCCAAGATGGTCAGGTTCTGGTGGAGACCTCTCTTCCTGGCTTGCAGATGGCTACCTTCTTGCTGTGTCCTCATATGGCCTTTCCTTGGTGTACGCACATGTATGCACTCTCCCTTTTTGTAAAGTCGCCAGTCCTATCAGATTAGGACCCCACCTCATGACCTTACTTAACCTTAATTACCTCCTAAAAGCTCTATCTCCAAAGATAGTCACATTGAGGGTTAAGGCTTCCACATAGCAATTTTGGGGTATGCAATTCAGTCCATAGCAAACAGGATGTAGAATGTGAAAGAGGAGTCAAGGATGACTTTAGTTTTTCAGTCTGATCAATTGGAAAAAGAGATTTACATTAACTTAAATAGGGAATAATGCTGAAGAGATGGGTTTTGGGGGACTGGGCTGTTCAATTTTGGACATGTTAATTTTGAGATAAATATTAGAAACTGGATACGCATTTTCAGGAGCGGAGACATAAAGTGAGGTTTTATTAGATTATTGATGGTATTTAAAACCATCAGAATGATATCGACATGAGAATAAGTGTTATAGAGAGGAAGTCTTTCGAGCAATTTATTGTTGAGTTTGGGGAGATGAAGATGAACAAAGAAGGACTGAGAATTGGCTAGTGAGGGAGAAGGAGGGCCAAGAGAATGTGTTGCCTAGAAGTGGCACTGGGAGTAAATGTGTTAAATGCTCCTTATAGGTCAAGTGAGATGAGGAATAAGTACTGATCACCAGGTTTAGCAACGTGGAAGTCATTACTGATATCGGCAACAGGAATTTCTGAACAGTCATAGCTTGATTAGAGATGGACCAGGAAGAATGGGAATAGAGGTAGTACAAAAGTTTTACCGCAAAGAGAGAGAAATGGTGGGTAAGCTGGAGGTAGAAGTGGTCAGGAGACTCTTTTAAGACGATGATATGACAGCAAGTTTGTAAGGTGATGGGAATGATGCAGTAGAGAGCAGAAGAAAAAAAAATAATAATATAGGAGAAAGAGGAGAATTACTAGCACACAGGGAAGAGAAAATACCCCAGCTATTTGCATGGCCGACTTGTTCACTTCCATTAGATCTATGCCCACATGTCCCCTTCTCAATGAGGTATTTTCCAATTACCCTATTTCAATTGCAACTTACCCTCATCCCTGGCAACTCTATCCTTCATCTTTTTCTTTCCTTCACTTTATTTTTCTCTATAGCAATGATCAATTTCTAATGCTACATACTTATTTTGTCCTTGTCTGTCTCATCTCACTAGAAAATAAACTTTATGTGAACAGGGACATGCGATCCTTAGAACATTGTAGGTGCTCAATAAATATTTGTTGAATCATTAAGAAAATGGTTGTGCCCTCTATGGCACAAATCATATTGCCAGGCATAAATCAGGCGTGGAAATATTTGTGACGATTATCAGATTTGTAAGGTTAAAGTACTTTACATCTTTTAAATTATCTTTAAAAACAAATTCAAGCTACATTGTTAATGCTCTTCCTTAGTGACACTTAAGTATGTCTACGTATCTACATGTATATACCTACAGCATTAAAAATGAATGTTTCCATCACTCTTTCAAAAAAATTTTTAACAGCTTTATTGAGATATAATCCACTTATTTACAATTCATTCAAAGTGACAAATTCAATAGTTTTAAATATATTCAGATACATGCAACCATCATCACAATTTTAGAACATCTTTATCACCTAAAAAAGAAACCCCATGAAATTTAGCTATCCTTCTATTCCCCCCTCCCTCTCATGCCTCTCAACCCAAGGAACTGTAAATCTACTTTGTACAGATCTTTGTATTCTAAACATTTCAAATAAATGGAATCATCTAATATGTGATCTTTTGTGATGGGCTTATTTCACTATGTTTTTAAGGTTCATTCATATTGTAGCATGAGTAGTACCTCACTCCTTTTCATTGCTGAATAATATTCTATTGTAGAGATGTTCCACATTTTGTTTACCTATTCATTTGTTGCTGGACATTTGGCTGGTTTCCACCTCTTCGTTATCATGAATAGTGCTGCTATGAACTTTCATGTACAAGGAATATACTTAGCAGTGGGATTATTGGGTCACATGATAATTCATGTTTAACTTTTTGAGACTGCCGAACTGTCTTCTTACAGTGGCTGCACAATTTTACATTCCTACCAGCAATGAGAGTTCCAATTTCTTCATATCTCCACTAACACTTGTTATTTATTTAAAAAACATATTTTTTTATTATAGCCATCTTCCCAATTGTGAAGTGGTATCTCATTGTGGTTTTGCCCATCCCTTTTTATTCCCTCAAATACTAGCTTCCCTCTCCAGTAAAGAACTGGAAGAAAGATCATTTTCTCCTACTACATCCCAGAATTGCCTGAAAAATAAATCTGTGAATTGGTATGTGTACACTTCACAATACCACTTCAGGCCCTACAGATAGCTTTTAAATATTATGGTTATTTTAAAAATGGCCACTCAAGATTCTGGCAATTTCCCATAACCCCCGCCCCCCCAACGGAACTTATTTAACAACTACACAATAAGGTAAAGGCTAAAATAGAAAATATCTTGAGAACCTGTATTTCTTCTCTTAGTTGATTACATGATTTTTTAAAACCTCAATCCAATTTTGATATCAGATTTTTTTTTTCCTATAAAGGTGACAAATGTGAGGCTTTATAAAAACAGGTGCTCTGGAAAGCTTACAGCTTTATTCAGAATCAAATGTGGGCAATTAGAATGCAACAAGAGGAGGAGGAAGGAAAACTTCCAAAAAGTGAGGTCTTACCGAAAATGTTTACCTTCCGCTTCCCAACTTGGGGCGGTAGTTTTCCTTTAAAAACAAAAATATGTTTTGCCAAATACCAAAACTATGTGTATGCATCTGAAGCAACAACACAAGGAGACAAGATGGAGATGCCTTCTGCAGGTTACCAGAGGTTGAAAGGTATTTCCTGACAAAGGAGCAGCTGGTGAAACTGCATATGCAAATAAATGCTGGGAAAGTGTCCCTGGGATTCACCTCCTTTGGTTACTTTGAGAAGTCATTACAGGTTATGAAACTTTGTGCTCTAATCGTACCATGTATGGGAAGCAGTGAAAAGCAGTTCAAGTAACACAGCTGTAGTTAAAACACTTGAACAGGAGCGGTGGCTGGAGAAAGAAATAGGGCTGATCTAGGTTTTTGGACAGTTGAGGTCTTCAGAGCTGCTCTTCCAGTAGAATTAGGAAAAAAATACCCTTTTCTCAGACTGTGGTAAAACAAATATGGACTCTAAAAATGTTCGTAAGTTAGTTACTGGCTTCCTTGCACCTAGAGGGAGTCACATGAAAATGACTGTATTTATATCAGAGGATTCCTTCCCCCCACCCACCCCCTCACCGCGCCGCTGTCAATTTATGTCTCATCAGAAAAGGTGGATACTGGTGGATGTTAGCAGGCTCAGACCTCCCACAAACTCGGAATTGTTTGCCCCAAATCTACAAAGCAAGAGTCCTGAGCAGACTATGTTATCCGCAAGGAATTTGTTTAATCAATTCATGTATTTGAAGAGCTGCAAAGAAATGGATGCGTGGTAGCTACTTCTTGCTTCAGAGTTGGGAGACACTCAAGAGATTAGCCAGAGCAGAAAACCTTCCTATAACACACTCCTGTCGCGGGCTTGAAATTACCACTTTATTCTAGTCTAATTGTTTCATTTACTATTCCTTTGTTCCTAAATTAACAAGGAAGAATTAACAAGGGCTGTGTGTACAATACATGCCCACAATATGGAGCTTATTCAAAGAAAGCATAGTAAAATACACTTGTGTTTTCCCCACTAAGCCTAGGCCAGCCAATTCACCAAGATTTACCCTGAGTTTATATGTAGAAGATGCCGGATTGCTAGTTACCCATCCTGATGACAGGAAGCGCATTCTCCAACACTTAATGGAGGCTTACAAGCGCTATGGGTTCCAGGGGTGTGGGTGGGGGCTTATAAAATGCAAAAAGTCTAATAAGATACGGCAGTACCTGCCACAAATAAAAAGCTCACAACTTGGTGGTGTACACCTGTTATTACCAACCTCTCTCTCTTCTTTTTTGGAGCGCGACGCTGGGAGAAGGGTATTAAGACTAATATTTAATCGAGCACTTACTATGCGAAAGGACAGACATGGATCAATGAGCCGCAGTATTAACTCATTTGGTTTTCAAATAAGCCTACGGCGCAGGTACTATTCTACCCCGATTTCACAGATAAAGAAACCGGACAGAGGTTAATTACCCTCAAGGTCGCACACCCACCCCGTGGTTGAGCCGGGAGAAACCGAGTAGAGCGAGACCCCGCGGAGAAGAAGGCGCAGAAAAGGGTAGATGCGGGGCCGGGGGCGGGGGGGGGGGGGGCAGGAGCCGGGTGGGGGAGGGGGACAGGAGCTGGGGGAGGAGCATAGAGGGCGGGCTTTACCTTGTGAGAACGCTTCTAACGCCCTACGTTTACTGATTTGCATATTCCCATCACTTTACCTGGTGGCGTCACCGCCAGGAATGGAAAGTTTAAACTCCCAGCTCCGTAGGGTTCGGCCACGATACTGAGAAGACCTTCCCATAGGCGATCGAGGGTTCGCTCCTTCCTCACAGCCTGGTCGGGAGAGCCGGAGGGCCGGCGCCTGCAAGCGAACTACAACCCCCATTATTCCCCGCGAGGAAGGCTGGGTCCACGGGGAGGGAATGCGGGGGTGTTCCAAAGGCGCCTTGAGGGAAAAAAAAAAAAATCACGTACATCTTCCGCCGCTTTTCTACCTTCACACAGGCCTCGCCTCCATCATCTGTTTTATCAACAGAGCGTGCACTGAAACGTGTAGAATCCCTCTGTCTTCAGGCACAGCAGAGGGCAGGCACGACGACGGCGCGCGGGCGCGAGGTCCCCAGGCCGCGCGCGGGGCGGAGCCTGTGGCTGCGGGGCCGAGCCTGTGGCTGAGGGGCCCGTGCACAGGCCGGAAGTGTGCGAGGGCGGAGGGAGAGGCGTGAGTAGTTGCGGCGCGCGCTTCCGGCCAGTGCGTCGACGTCCGCCGGCTGCAAAGGGGTCTTCGGCAGGCTCTCCGGCCAGCACCTTACGCATTCCGCTGGCTCCAAGGGCCTCAGTCTCCTCTCATCTCGCCGTAGGTCGTGACGACATGAGCAGCAAAGAAGGTGGCGTCTTCAGCGGCCCTGGGCGTTATTTATTCAAAGGGGGAGGATCTCCATCGTTTTTGTCGCATTTTCCACTTCTGTTCACCCTTGAGGGATGCCCTCTCCCCATACAGGCTCGGGGGGCGGTGGCCCCGGTGATTTCCCGGCCACATCGGTCCTCTTTACACCTCTCCTTTTCTTAAATCCTCGAGCTGTGTTTTTAAATCTTAGTTCGGTAATTGCTCCACCTTGTGCCAGATCAGGGAAGCCACTGGTGGAGGCCCGGGTGAGGTGAGCTTAAGGTTTGGGGGGGAAAAAACAGGGCTGCTGTTCTGTCAGTCCGTTGAGAAAGCCTCTAAGGCGAGGGCCCCGTGGGCGCTGATTTGAGAGAAAGGAAGGGGTTAGCCGACCTTAGTTTTGTCAACTCTTGATGGTGGAAGAGTCCTATCCAACTTTTTTCTCCTTCTCTACGTAAGGATCAGGAGGGTTCAGGAAAAGGAAGCATGACAATTTCCCACATAACCAGAGAAGAGAAGGGAAGGATGTTAATTCATCTTCACCTGTGATGTTGGCCTTCAAATGTAAGTTCTCTGTAATGGAAGTTGGCAAAGGGAAGAGAAGGAAAGAGGTTGTAGCAAGGATAATTTAGACATGTTGCGCACGCAAAACAGCCCGTCAGAATTTAAGATGTGCCTGTGTGACTCTTTTACTTTACCTGGAGGTTTGCTGTGGTCCTGGGTCTGCCATTAAAGTCCAGATCACTCAAGTGTTGACTTTTTTTTTTATTACAGTTTTACAAGGTAAACGGTTAATTAACATCAGAAATGCCACATAACTAAAAATTACTGTGTACCCGAATATGTATCAGCTGTATATAAGTTAGATGTATATATACACATATATATCTAATTAACTTTTCAGCATATATTGGTTTTGTTTCCTCAACTAGACTTTTGAAGACAGGGATTACATTTTTGTTTTGATTGTAACACTGGACAGAGTGGGAACTAATCTATTAGTAAATCATATACATGATACATATATACTATACTTATATAATGTGTGTGTGTGTGTATGTATGTATGTTATTCACAGTCCTCCTTTTAACTTGGTCAAGTTGGTCCTCATTTCAAAACAAAACGTAAAGCAAAATTCCCCTTCCTGTCATTCTGGATCCACCCTCCTATATGTTATGGTTTCTGTTGTTCAGGAACCTGAGAGGGCCTGAGCTGTTGATTCTAACTCACACTTATCTGAAGGCTGGATTGGGGCTGGACAATCCACAGCAATTGACAAGTTAGGCCCTCACATGGAACCCCTCATGGTGCTTCTCGGTGTCCTAATGTTATGGCATTTAGCTTCCCCAGTCAGAGCAAGGAGGAAACCACCATCTCCTTATGTCCTGATTTCAGACATAATACACTGTCACTTTTGCTACTTTCTGTTTGTTAAAAATGAGGCAGTTTAAAAACTGCTTCATGTTTAAAGGGAAGGGAATTAGATTCCACCTTTTGAAGGGAGTCTCAAGTAATTTCTGGGCATATTTTAAAAACACCACGGCACCTACAGTGATTTTCAGAGGTATAAGACTAATTGTAATTGAGTAGAGAGTGTATTGATACAACTGTATACGCAGTGGAAAAACTCAGTGGGCCAAGTATTCCCCATCCTTATACTCTGACACACCCTATACACAGCTGCTTGTTTCCAAGCATATGTTGCTTTGTTTGTTTCTGCCTGGTTTTTCATACATAGTTCTTTAGGCTTGCAGTTGCTTCTCATTTGCTGTCCCCATTGTCCATCTGGTGAACTCTGGTTTTCTTCATGATCTAGCTCACGTATCTTCTTCCTTGGAAGCCTTTTTGGTTTTTCTCTCAAGCAAATTTATTGACAGACGTTGCATTTATTCGTTATCCATTCATCCATTTAGTAATGAAATATTTATTGAGCATCTACTGTGTTCTGGCATGTATTAGTAGTAAACAAAAATGTGGTTCCAGCTTTCCTGAACCTTTACATGTATTTATTACATATTTATTCGTTTACATCTTAGTCTTTCACTGGACTGAGCTCTTTGAGGATAGGAATTGTCTTACTTAACTTTGTATTCATAGTATTTATTCACAGTGGTCATTAATATTTATAATAAATAAGGAAAGCTTTTGATTGTCTTGAAATGTTAGGCAAAATCCCAGCTTAATTATTATCTCAATAATATAAGAGCAGATGTTTTTGGTCCCTGTCAACCTGTTAATTTGGTTAATAGTTTATTGAAGTTCTGGGTTTTTTTAATTCATGCAAGATACATCTCTGTACTCCCTGTAGGATAGGCAATTTTCTAGGTCTTTGGCATGACAGTGCTTCTGAAATAAAGTGGTGATAAATTAAGAGTTAAGTGGTTTATGGTATTTCAGTGTCTGGGCCTTAGAAATTCAGAAAGTTGATGTCCTTAAAAGTTATAAACTTTTAATTTAAAAAATCCAGGTTTTTGTCGGGGAAGATAATATTGCATGTGGTAGGGTGATTTTAAAAAGTGTTATGTAACTTAGGTAAGTAATTTTTTAAGTCTCCTGTGATAATTCTGTGGTAACAATCTCATGTTTATTAGATGAGGTGTTTTTTTGTTTTTGTTTTTGTTTTACAATATGTACATCTTATTGTGAGGCTGTGAGTGGTAAAACCCAGTTAAAGCATACCTGTGTTTAAAGAAAGAATATTTTGGTTACTAGCGGTCTTTGATTTCCCGGTACTTGAAAAATAAATGAGATGATATGGTCTTCATTTTTATAGAGTAAATAACAATTGCTTTATTGTGCATAACAGTGTTGTTTGATAGGCTTGAAGCATAGAATATGCATGCTTATGGTTATAATGTGTTGTTAGCATTTCAGCAGGAACTTGATGCAAGACATGACAAATACGAGAGACTTGTGAAACTTAGTCGGGATATAACTGTTGAAAGTAAAAGGACAATTTTTCTCCTCCACAGGATTACAAGGTGAGTAAATATCTTTAAAATTTGTTACAGTGCATACAGTTTAATGTGTATCGTATATGTATTTTGTAATGCTTTATACCTCATTGGACAGTAACTAGCTGTTAGACTATTCTGTGATTTATTCTATGAACCCTGGGATCAGATGATGTTAGCAGCAAGTAGATTTTTTTTTTTTTTTTTTAGGAGAGTGAGTGAGCGTGGACTGAGGGGGAGAGGGAGAGGGAGAATCTTTTTTTTTTTTTAATTTATTTTTATTTTTTTTATTATGTTAGTCACCATACAGTGCATCATTAGTTTCTCATGTAGTGTTCCATGATTCATTGTTTGCGTATAACACCCAGTGCTCCATGTAGTACGTGCCCTCCTTAATACCCTTCACTGGGGCTAGCCCATCCCTCCACCCCCCTCCCCTCTAAAACCCTCAGTTTGTTTCCTGGAGTCCATAGTCTCTCTGGGAGAGGGACTTAGAGCTCTTAAGCAAGCTCTGTGCCCACCATGAGCTAATGTGGGGCTCAATCCATAACCCTGAGATCATGACCTGAGCCAAAATTAAGACTCAGACACCCAATGGACTGAGCCACCTAGGCATCCCAGTAGCAAGTAGTTTTTAAGAATAAATATTTTAATCAATATAGGAAGGGAAAGTTCTTATTTTCAGAGCAGCAAGGAATTTTGTGTTAAGATCACTCCGTGATATAGGTGTTGTTTGTGAAAATACTAACTTTATAATGGTTTATTAGAGCCAAGCTTTACTTGGATGATACATGCAAAATTTTAATATTAGATCCGTGTTGAAACCTGCTTTATTTATCTTCCCATTCGTTGTTCAACTCATTGCAATCTGCTTTTCTGCCTCACAATTATTGAAATTGCCCTGTTACCCTCATATTGCTGAATCTAGTACTTATTTTACATTTTTGTAGCATATGATACTATTGACTGCTTAATTCTTCTTTGGAAGTTCCTTTTCCTTCAGCTCTAAGGTATCTTTTCTTTGAAATTTCTTTCTGTAAGATTATTTTTTTTTCTAGGTAGGCTCTGTATATATTCTGGATTCCTTGGTTGCAAATAAAAGAAACCAGCTTATGGGGTACCTGGGTGGCTCAGTTGGTTAAATGTCCAACTCTTGGTTTCGGCTCATGTCATGCTCTCAGGGTCAAGAGATTGTGCCCCATGTTGGGCTCTGCAGTCAGTGTGGAGTCTGCTTGAGATCCTCTCCCTCTCCCTTTGCCCACCCCTCTCCCCTGCTCACATGCATATGTATTCTCTCTCAAATAAATAAACAAATTAAAAAAAAACAACACAGGTTAAACTACCCTAACCAGAGAGGGAAATGAATTATAAAGATTCAGGAATATCTTATGAATGCAGCTCTCTGTCTTCCGTCTTTGCTTCGTTGTTTGCTTCCTATTTCATTTAATTGGCTTTCTTTGCTTCTCTGTTTTACGTGAGGTTAGAAATTCCCACCCGGTAACTAACTCCCAGAGACTCTTGTTAAAAATTACAAATGCCTCTAGAAGAATTTACAGTGTATATCTTATAAAGTGTTTAAGGAAGTCCAGATATAATTTATCATCTTTTTATTATTAAAAATATTACTGGGGCCTGGGTGTCTCAGTCACTTAAGCAGCTGCCTTCTCCTTAGGTCATGATCTCAGGGTCCTGGGATAGAGCCCTGCTTCAGGCTGCCTGTTCAGCAGGGAGCCTGCTTCTCGCTCTCCCTCTGACCCTGCCCTTGCTTGTGCACTCTCTTTCTCTCTTTCTCTCTCATGCTCTCTCTCTCTTTCAGATGAATAAATAAAATCTTTAAAAAATGTATTACTGACGTATTCTAGTCACTCATTTACAACTTTTTTCATTTACAACTTTTAAGATAATTTGCTAATAATTTAATTTTTGTTCTGTCTTATTTATTTTATTCTATTAAGTGGAAGTGAATTTGCCATAGATTTATTGGAATGTGGCACTGTTAACTTTGTTTTATCTTACCTGACTCTAAAATTAGTTTTTGTTTTTTTAATGAGTTCTCAGCTTACTTTATGGTAAGATTTTAAGTTACTCTTGAACTTGAGCTTGTATTATGGAAAGAAGCAACACTGTTTCGATTAATTATGAACACTTTTTCAATACAAATTGCAATTTTAAAAGAATTGACGTCAATATTCAGCAGTTTAAAGAAATAATAGAACTGTGACAGGGGATCTTAATATTTTAGAAAAAGCCATGTTATTGTGTAAAGTCATCTTGTAAGTATTTCTCCACCAAAAATAATACATTGTTATAGTAAACTTAGAAAGTAGTAATCTTTAGGAAAATAATAAATTGTATAAAAATAAAGATACTGAATGAAAGAAGTCAGCCACAATACCCAAAGACAGCTGCTGTCAGTGAGCAGATTTCATATTTTATACACATATTTTTTATATATATATGCTCTGTGCCCAATGTGGGGCTTGAACTCATGACCCTGAGATCAAGAGTCTCATGCTCTACCAACTGAGCCAGCCAGGCACCCCTGATTTTACATATTTTTAATGAAATATTTTTGTGGTTTTGAGTTAGAAGCATCCAGATATAATATTTATTTAGCCCTGTGTTCATTGATATTTAGATTATTTCAGCTTTTCACTAACAAAGCATCTGGCTGATCCTCTAAAAGTTCCCAATATCTTCATTATAGTGCTCCTGATATGGAAGAGATACTGACTGAATCAGAAATTAAATTGGATGGTGTCAGACAAAAGATATTGCAAGTAGCCCAAGAGCTCTCAGGAGAAGACATGCATCAATTTCATAGAGCTATTACTACAGGTAAGTGTAGGTTCACTTCAGTGGTAACATTAAAAAAAAAACAAAACAATAGTGTGTTATATGGTTTATGTGTGAGTTGCATGAATTTTAATTGACACTTGGTGAAATGTTACTGGCTTTAACAATTGGGACTTCTGAATAATAATATAAAGATAATCTGAAAACATTTAATTGGCTTTATTTTTCCAGTTATGTAGAATAGTCATTGATAGGTTTTAATAAAGTCATTGAAAGAACAGACCTAACAGAATGAACTTTATTCTTAAGTATGTAGGGTGTATTCCCACAGGGCACATCTCATTTCCCACTATGGGAATATCTCACTGGTGGCTCTGAGTTTCAGTTTGAGTAGGCTTATAAAAGAGAATGTGTTACCTAGCCAGGTGGACCCAACATCTCATAGTGTGACTCAATACTGGAATTTTAGGATAGTACTGGGTTTTATATAAACACAAATCACTATATATGTACAAATCAGTCACATAAATATTTAAAGTGCTTGGTTCTTTTCCCTTCATCCTTCTCTCTCTCTCTTTTTTTTTTTTTTTTTTTAATTTATTTGAAGAGATAGAGACAGCCAGCGAGAGAGGGAACACAAGCAGGGGGAGTGGGAGAGGAAGAAGCAGGCTCATAGTGGAGGAGCCTGATGTGGGGCTCGATCCCATAACGCCGGCATCACGCCCTGAGCCGAAGGCAGACGCTCAACGACTGCGCCACCCAGGCGCCCCCCCTCATCCTTTTCTTAACGTGAATTCATTGACAGGAGAAATACTATATAATTCAAAAAGATAAAGTCAAAGGTTGATTCATATTTATAGAAGTATATGGAAGTTCTCTGTTTCTATCAAATAGGTGATTCCACTGAACTCAGGGCATTTCATCATGAGAAATGAATTTATGTGGTACCTGCTCAGTGTGTCCAGTTTTAGTGTGAACATTTATAATTTCAACTTGTTTTTCAGAAACATCAAGCTGTAGTATGTTCAAATGTCTTTTGTTGTTGTTGCTCAGTAGTTATATATATATAGTTGGCCCTTGAACAATGGTTAGGATTGGGGTGCCGACTCCTCACACAGCCAAAAATCTACATAAAACTTTTGATTCCCCCAAAACTTAACTACCAATAGCCTCCGATTGATTGGAAATGGTACTGATATAATGAACAGTCCGTTAACACATATTTTGTATATTATGTGTATTTACTGCATTCTTCAAGGTAAGAGAAAAGAAAGTGTTACTGAGATAATTATAAGGAAGAGAAAATACATTTATAGTACTATACTATATTTATTGAAAAAAATCAACATATACATGGACGGTTGCAATTCAAACCTGTGTTGTTCAAGGGTCACCTATTAGTGTGTGTGTGTATATATTTTTTTTAGTGAGGTATAACTGATATATCATGTTATATTAGTTCTAGGTGTACATTGTATATATTGTGAAATGATCACCATAAGAGGTCTAGTTAACATCCATCACTATACATAGTTACAGAATTATTTTTTCTTATGATGAACTTTTAAGATGTGTTATTATTTTTATCAACTGTAGTTGCCATGCTGTGCATTACATCCCTCTTTTGCCCACGTCCTACCTCTGGCAACCACCTGAAATGTCTTTTAATATCAGTAAAAGAAAGTACCTGCTTACATCAGTTAAAGCTGGAGTGTGTTACTAGAAACTGAAGTGGTAACTCAAATAGTTGTATGAAGAGTCATTCTAGTACTTTCCCAAAGGAGATCCATTCCCATAATCATTTATTATTTACTATCAGAGATTTATTTGTTTTTTTAAGTAAGAGTACACATAATAAACAAGATTTAATGAACTCAGTTTGTGCTGTCACGTGGGAGACCTTGAATATGACAGGTTTGGCAGGTTTGGGAGAGAAGGTCTAATTACTGGTGAGAGGAAGGATGAAAGGAAGCCTGTTGAGGAAAACATGAGAATATCTTCATGATCTTGTAGTAGAAGAGATTTTTTTGAAGTGACACAAGCATTAACTGGTAAAGGAAAAATGGATCAATTGGATTTCATTAAAATGAAGACATTTATCAGAACACGTCATTACAGTGAAAGGCAAGCTGAAGTCTGAGAGAAGACACATAACTTGGATAAAGGACTCACATAGAGAATATATGAAGAATTCCTACAAATCAACAAGAAGGCAGGCGATTTTAAAAATTGGACATGGGTGCCTGGCTGGCTCAGTGGGTAGAGCTTGTGATTCTTGATCTCTGGATCCTGAGTTCAAGCCCCATGTTAGGTGTAGAGATTACTTTAGAAAAAAATGGGCAAAAACTTCCAACGAGGCCTCAAAATGAATATTGATATGGCTGATAAGCATATGAAGAGGTGCTGAGCATTATTCACTAGAGTCATGCAAAAGTAGAGCCAAATGAGATACCATTTACTCACCTGCAAGATTAAATTATAAAGACTGACAGTACCACTTTAAAAAACTTGGGCATTATCTAGCTAAAAATATGTATCTACTGCATGATCCCTTCTGGGTATGTACCCAATAGAAGTGAGGCTCATGTCACCAAAAGACATATGCAGGAAAGCTGGTAACAGCTGTAGTGATAATATCCTAAAACTGAAAAATGACCCAAGATCTCCATCAACAGGAGGAAGGATAAATAAATTATGGTATATTTGTATAGTGTAATAACTACATAGCAAAAAAAAAATGATAAACATGCATACCAGCGAATATGAATCTCACATACGTTCTGTTGGGCAAAATAAGCAGACACAAAGGAGTATCTACTGTGTAATTCCATTTAAGTGAGGTTCAAAAAGAGGCAAAATTAATCTAAGGAGTTAAAAGGCAGGATAGTGGTTACCTGGGAGTGGAAGCTGGGGCAGGGGTTATTGATTAGAGGCATGAGGGAACCTTCTGGAGTGATAGAAATGTTTTGTATTTTTAACTGGGTGGTGTTACATAGTATACACATATGTAAAAATGCCCTGAGTTACACATTGAAGATTTATACACTTTAAATTATAACTCTTTTTTTTTACATAGCCGCTATTGACAAATTCTTAGTTCCTTTTTCCAGAGCAGTACTTTGTATCAGGAGATCATATCAATAATGTCTTTATGGTGTAGGAGTGCCTGGCTGGCATAGTCAGAAGAGCATGTGACTCTTGATCTTGGGGTTGTGAGTTCGAGCCCCATGTTGGGTGTAGAGATTACTTAAAAGTTAAAAAAAAATCTCTTCATGGCAGTCTTGTGAAAATATATGCCATGTTTAGTGAAAACAGCTATGCCTTTCCTATTGATGATATTCTTTGTCAGAATCCTTTTGGTGAGGTTTCTCTTGGTACTTGATATTTCTAGTTGTTATTAGGCAGGGAAGATAATCTCGTTGTTGTTTTTTAAGATTTTATTTATTTATTTGACAGAGGGAGCACAAGCAGGGGGAGCAGCAGGCAGAGGGAGAGGGAGAAGCAGGCTGTTCGCTGAGCAGGGAGGCCCATGCACGGGGCTTGACCCCAGGACCCCGGGATCATGACCTGAGCCGAAGGCAGATGCTTAACTGAATGAGCCACCCAGGCACCCCATGGGGCAGATAATGTTTGTGGCAATGTTTGCCTTGTTCTATTTGATCTCCTAAAATTTTTATCTGCCTCTTCCTAGTGGAAGTGGATTGGGGAGGAGGTAAGCTTGTACATCCAGCACATTTCCCTTTGTCAGTTCTCAGGGTTGATTGGAATCCAAAAGTGGCATTTCCAGGCTGCAGGTATGTTATAGATCTTTTCACGGATATAGATCAGGAACAGTGGTATTGGGGCACCTGGCTAGGCTTGGTCGGAAAAGCATGCAACTCTATTCTCAGGCTTCTAAGTTTGAGCTCCATGTTGGGAGTAGAGATTACTTAAAAAAAAAAAAAATCAATAAACAGGAGCACTGGTGTTTACATTTGTTGATATGTGAGTATTATACTGCCGTGAGGAGCCCCAGTGACGCGTTGCTATTGTTTTCTCCCTGTGAGCTGGAGTAGCAGCTTGAACCATACTAGAGACAGATCCATGGCCGACTTATATTTCAGTCAGAGTGGTCCTGCTGTGTGTAAATAGGTATGCATGTATAATCCAAAGGGCTACTGGGTGGTGGAGTTGGTGGTGGGGAGCAAGTTGGATCTCTCGGTTTGTGGAAAGTCCCTGATCTGAAGAAGCAGTGCGGTCTGTCTTACTGCCTCAAAGTGAACAGATCGCATTCTACGGCTTCTAAGTATCCTGTTAACTTGGATAACTAAAGGCAAGAGTTTGAAATTTCCATAAGCTTGATCGTTTTTCTGTCACATCATGCGATAAGCTTATCTTGTAAAAATTCATGGCAATATAATACATATAAAAAAGCTGGCTGCAGTAGTCTTCACTTTTGACTTCAGTCCATGCTTAAAACTTTTGTACTTCTGTCAAAACTGGAATATTTTCCTCACAATGTTGGTGCTTCGTCATATGATGTGTTTAGATTAAACTTTCCGATTCCATACTAGTTCAAGGGTGAGCCCTACTGATCCTGAAAACTTAAAGTTCTGGCGGGGCAGGGTAGATTTGCTTTATTTCACCCAGTAATCTGTTTTGTATGTTCTTCATCAATGAGTAAAGCGTAAGGAAAGACTTTAAACAAGAGCAAGGACCATATGGATAATAACATGAAAAGAAACCTAGAAAGTTGCACTTGGCTTTTAGAAGAAAACAGAGAAATGAAGAAAAAAGACAAAAGGGACATTTCATTGAGTCAAAAGAATGTTTTTTATGTCAGGAAGGAGGCACTTCCTTCCTGAAGAGTTTAGATAGGGCATTAATAAATCTTTAGATTTTTCCCTCTTCAGTGTATCATTGAGGATTATTTGAAGCACCAATTTCATTTTAGGCCTTTATTTTTTGTGTTTTTCGAAGATTGCCTACTCCTGGGTTAAATATTTAAGGATTCCTTGCATCTCACTTTTCTGTAGTTAAGTCCTTAAAATAAAATGAGATTCTTTAAGCTGAAGCAATAAAGTTGTTTTTTTCTTAAAGTTAAGGAATAAAGCAGTTAATAAAGAGGTATCCGGGACTTAAAATTTTGCTGACAGGTATTTTATTTGAAATAAAATAAGGTTACTTATAATTAGAGTAGCACTAACAATATGATGTTTATGAATAGCTTGCTGCTTGTAATTGTTAAATGCTTGTTTTGGTGTTACTCCAAATAGTTGTTCTTTTGGCTTGAAGATAAAACAATTCTGGCATTGAACTAAAGGAGTTCTGTGCTTTTCCTCATTAAGAATAGTGCTAATGGCACGCAGAGCATTTCCCTAAGGGATACTTGTGTGAGCTCAAATGTTGAGTATCCTCCTAATAATTGAACAACAACAAAAAGTTAGGTCTGTTTTCTACACATTTCTTATCAGAGTAGATTACAGATTGTCCCAAGGGATGGTTAAACAAATGAACGAATAATTAGTTGCTTGAAATAAGTCACTTAAAAAAATGTTGGGTTGTCATGTTTTTGTTTTGTGTTTTTCTCTTGTTGAAAAATTAACAGTTGGGGGAAAATGTTCTCTATCTCAGAGAAAAAAATTTTTTTTTGTTTAGTTTGTATCACTCTGATAATGATAAAAATTGTCATTTAATTTTGAGACATTTTGGTGCACATAACTAAGTTCAGACCCTAACTAATATTTTAATTCTTCTATTCAGGAATGTGAATGATGGGTTAAGTGGATGTTTTGGGCCAGTTAGAGGTGGTTGTTGTTGTTGTTGTTTTTTAGCTGCTGTTCTTTATGACCTTTGCAATATCCCTAAATTATAGATATTATTCTTACTGCTAAGTAAGTGGGAAAAAGTTACATAGGAGTTAAGGAACTTGCCCAAGATAAGCTAGTAAGTGGTACCATTGGTTTCTTACCATATGGATTTAATTTATCTATTGATTTTAGAACCTAACTCCTAGTAAAGGCTTAATCTTGCTTTAAGTCCCCTTCCCCCCAATATTAGGGTTTTCCTTACAAACCCAGTACAGATTGTAGCTCTTATGTTGCTCTTTTTTGTCCATAGCACTTAAAACCTTCTGACGTACTATGTGGTTTCTTTATATATTATATTGTCTCTCTTTCATGTATTAGGATGTGGACTCTACAAGTCTCTACAGATTTTGTTGTTCACTGCTGTATCCCAGACACTTAACAGGTGTTTGATAAATGTTGACAGAATGAAGAACAAAACTGTTTTAAAAAGGCTTTTCTTTTTTTTGTTCAACTAAATCCTTTATCTGATGATTTGCTTTTGCAAATTTTTATTTGACTTTTTGTGTTCCTTCCCCACAAAAAACATGTTTCCAGTGGCTGTTACTTACATATGATGGTAGAAATAGGATAGTATTAATAAGGAAATTCTAAACTTCATTATGTCAGTACAGAGAAATTTGATTCAGGTTCAGCCTATTAGCAAAATTCGGAAGGCTCACTGAGAAAATGAATTAGGATACGAAGATTCATAAGCCCTTTGGAATGACAGTGAGAAGAATTTAGTAAGGGAAAGATATAGCTGAAAATTGAATTTATCTGTTTATGCGTGAGATTCAGTATGCCAGAGATGTTAGTTAAGAGAAAGCTAAGAACTGAAACAGATGAATAAACCATGATATTTTGGTGGCTTAACGAAACAGGAATTGTTTCTTTCTCACTTTAAAGTCCAGGCTTTGTGATGGTAGTTTGCATGTGCTCTGCCAGCTTAGTCATTCAGGGACCCAAGATCGTGGGGCTCTGGTATTATCAATACATGGTTCCTAAGATGAACTAAGGCATCAAAATAAAGCCAGTGGGTGGTGGGATAAAAGAGTGCAGGGTGATTCCTGAGGTTTTTATGGGCCAGCCCTGCAAAAGATAGATCACGTCTGCCCACATTTTATTGGCCAGTCACATGGCCACATCTAACTTCAAGGGAGAATGAGAAATGTGGTCTCTTTCTGTGCCGAGGGTAATGAAATATGTTTGGTGAATAGTCAGTTTTTCTCTGCCCAGTTTTACAATTTGATGTCCATTTGGTTTAGTGGAAAATCCAGGTACATGCATGATGATGGATTTAAAATTTTTTTCTAAATGTATTTTAATTTTGTTTGAAAACATTGATTTACCTGATTTGAGAATAATTTTGTAACAAAAGAATGGTTAGAGGATGCCTACTCCTGCCACCTTATTTTCTAAATGAGCTTAGTGATCGTATTGGAATTGAAATCTGATTTGTTTTATCTGCTCTGATACATTTTCTGCTAGACCACCTCTTCTCTGATAGTTAGTGTTTAGTGCTTTCTCCTGTAATTTTTTCCAAAGCCAAAGGCTTTTACTTGACTATTTCAGATCCTATAGCTGGTTAAAGACACTTGTACTTCCTTTAATTTTACCTATACATGTAAATAAAATAGGTACAGTTTAAATTTGCATTTAAATGTGAGATGGTTCAGTAGACATTCTTCCTGACTACTTTAATCCCAATTTAGGGGCGCCTGGGTGGCTCAGTCAGTTAAGCGTCTGCTTTCGGCTCAGGTCATGGTCCCAGGGTCCTGGGATCGAGCCCCATGTTGGGCTCTCTGCTCGGCGGGGAGCCTGCTTCTCCCTTTCCCTCTGCCTTCTGCTCTGCTTGCTTGTGCTCTCTCTCTCTGTCAAATGGGTGAATAAAATCTTTTAAAACAAAATTGCAATTTAATAAGTGTATATATTGTAGTGTAAACCCCTGTGGTGAATAGTATGACCATGAGAAAATCTCTATAGGCATTTTCTGGGTTACAAAAACTCCATTTGTAAACATTCGTTTAGATAAATGCCTGGTTCGTACAACTCAGACTGTCCAAGTATGAGGTCTTTTAGCCTAGTTTCTCTTTTCATCTTTGAACATTCCTATTGCTTTTCTGAAATCCTGTTTAAGAAAGCTACTTTTTGGAGCTGAGGTCTGTCAGTTGATAAGGATGGAGTTAAGTAGGGACCATGGAAGAGACAGCTTTTTAATTTTGTATGAATGCACCAAGTCAAAGAGCTTCTTATTCCATGACAAACTATTTTAATTTAGCATGCCTTAATAGGATAAACAATAGTGTTCCATTAATATAATTTGCCATTACTTGGAATTATAGTGCATGTTGGTCTAGGGTAACATTTCAAAAGAATGGCTTCTTTTAACGTGAGTTTAATACATTGCAAAGAAAACAGTAACAGAAAAACTGCTGATGTCTTTAAAGAAGTTAGAAAATGTTGTCAAACAAAAATTAATCACCTTCATTTCTTTTTAAAGACAAATGATGGAAAGATATTTTTCTAAAGATAGTGCTCTTCATTCTTATTTTAATTATTCTCACTTCAGTTTAATTCAACAGTTTCAGAGGGCCCTTGTCCAGACACTGATACATTATTCCATATAAATCTTGCAGTGTAGGTACATGTCTATTCTTCACAAATAGGAAATTGAAGTGCAGTAAAGTTAACAAATCACCTTAGTTCACACAGCTAATGAGACTGAGTTAGGTTTTGAACCTCATTTCCAGTCTGTGCCTTTCTTCTATGCCATTCTCATATTTTATTTGGAGGAAGGCTAGAGGCAGGGAGGTGAATAAGGAGACTCTGGTGGTCAGTCTAGGTGTGAAATGAATGGAGCCTCCAGATTGGTGTTAGCAATGGGGATGGAAAGGAAAGAGCATACTTTTAGGATATGTTTTTTTTAAATGTACAAGAGAAAGGAAATAGTCTCAGGACAACCTTTAGGCTTCTGGTTGTCTAGCTGGTTGAATGGGGATGTTATTTAAGAGAAGAAAACCGGAAGATGGAATGGGTTTTGGAAGATTAATTGAAACTTATGGGGCATCCAAATAGCTGCCTAATAGGCATTTGGTTATATGGGTCTAGAGAACTTATAATACAATAGAGGACTAATCTTCAGTTACAGCCATAGAGTCATCAGCTTATCAGCTGTTGTTGGGTTTATGGACATGAATAAAATTGTCCAAGGAGATGATAGGGTGAGAAGAAAGTCAAAGACTGGGTTCTGTGGAACTTTAACTAAAGGGAATAGAACATTTGATGGAATAGGATCCCAGAAGAACCAGGAGAGGGTGGGATCCAGAGCTTAGGTGGATTGGCAAGCCTTCTAGGAGAGGAAAGCCACCTCTTCGGAGATGGAAAGTTAAGCATGGGTATAGAGATAAGCAGTGGAGGAAATTTTTGCTCAGTATCTCTCTTTTTCTGTTGTGTGCTAAGAGAGAAAGGATGGGATGTGGGGCAGTGGTTTGGAATTGATGGGAGACTGGAAATACAAGAAGGAATGTGAGGGGAATGGGGGTGAGAACTTAACCAGGGACATTTATTGTGATTGTTAATCATTTTTGAAAGTTTACCTGATTGATAAATTTGATCTTTTCTATATAGCAATAGGAGTGAATGAGGTAGAAAATTAGATTAATTTGTGGTTAGGGTTTTTCTAATTAGTTGCAGCAGGATGACAGTGGGAGAAGTAGGACAAGATACTCAGCTCAATAAACGACTATCGCCTTTTTGGTTGTTTAAAAGAATACTTCTGTGTCTGTTGGTAAGTAGTATATTATTAACTGTGATGAGTAGCAAAGTCAGTAAATAATACGAATTTCAGCATATCTGGTTTATCTCATAAGCCAAACAGACACCGTGATTCCAAGATACTGTAGTAGTTTGTTGGGCTGCCATAGTAAAGTACCACAGACTGGGTGGCTTAAACAGTAGACATTTATTTTTCCACATTTCTGGAGCCTTAAAGTCCAATATCAAGGTGTTGGCAGGGTTGGTTTTTTTTCTGAGGCCTCCCTCTGGTATAAAGAATGCCCCGTTCTCTCTGTGTCCTCACATGGTCTCTCCTCTGTGTACTGGCATCCCTGGTGTTTTTCTCTGTATGCTAATCTCCTCTTCTTAGAAGGACATCAGTCAGGTTGAATTAATCATCTGAGTCACTAGGGTTGGGGTTTCAACATAGAAATTTGGGAGAGGTATATAGTTTAGCCCATGACCTACTTTCTGGTTTTGTGCAGTGCAGCTAGGGGGCAAGCTGCAAAATTAGTAATGTTATTTTGGGGTGGGGAGATGGGGGAGTTGCTTTAAGTCCAGGGTACAGTTGGCGGGAATTTGTGTTGTGCAGCTGAGTTGTGGCCCCCTTCCGTAAACCTCCAAAGAAATGCCCTAAGGGGACAAGCAGATAGCACTTGGGAAGTCTGTCAGGAACCAAGGATATAAATAGGTGTTTCATGCAAAGCATATTTCCTCAGGTTGCTGTAATAGTCTTTGAGCTACCTCAAAGCTCAGGGGAGCTTTGCTTTAGTTGAGACATACCCCTGATGGTGAGGGGAGCAGCTCTGCACATAGGGGAGAGGTCTGGGGGAATGAATCTGTCCTGGGTCTTATCGAATAACCAAAGGACAGCACATCTCTCCCACCCAGTAAGTGACATCCAACCTTTCTTTTTTTCTTCTCCTCCCTTTACCTATATCTCAGTGGTTAGGGTGAGGATGATGAGAGAGGAACAGAGATATAGTGGAGGTGAGTAGTGGAGAGAGTAGAGGTAGAGGCAGGCCTGTGAATCCCTATACAGGCAGGATCCCCAGTTACTGAATGACTATCATTTTAATGGAGGAAGTCAGGGGAAGAGTTTGATGATGTTGCCAATATCAAATCGTGCCTCAGTGGCTTCATTTAGCTAGAGAAAGACAAATTAAACAAAAGACTTCTCCACCAGCATCTAAAAATCAAGAAATGATTTGATAAGTAACTTACGCTTATATCTTACACCACTTGGTAAGCAGTTCTATAATAAACATAGTTTAATGTAGTAAGACAATAAAAGAATGTATTTGGTATTTGCAGTTCATATTGATTTATATAATCATTTATGTTCCTGTTAAAATATTTTGAATATCACTGCAAGGGACGAGGGAGTCGAAATGCTGACAGGAGATGTTTAAGGGATTACTGTAGTGATTGAGATAGGAAGAGAATGTGATCCTTTGGTACTAGCAGAGTCATCTTGGAGGGATTTAGAAGACCCCCAGATTACTTTTAACTTTTCTACTCATTCAGGTTTGCTTTGTAAACATAAAATTTAGTCACTAAGGTGAAGTAGAAAGAGAGCCTTTGCTGTCAGACAGACCTGGGTTTATGTGTTTGCTCTGCTACTCCTTAGATCTGTAACCTTGGAGCACAGTGTACAACCTGTTTGAATTTCAGCTTTCTCACCTGTTAGTGGGAACAGGAATTGCTGCCTGATTGGTTGTTTTGAAAATGAAATGAAGTATGTTTGTGGAAGGCATTTCTTATTTTGTTTGGCATATAACCGTTAACAGATGTTTATTCTCTTCCCTTCTAGAATTTAGTAGAATTAATCTGTAATAGTGTGCTACATTTTAAAATTTATTTTCATTTTGGGTTAAGAACTCCATAATACTGGGGCGCCTGGGTGGCTCAGTCGTTAAGCGTCTGCCTTCGGCTCAGGTCATGATCTTGTGGTCCTGGGATCGAGCCCCACTGCAGGCTCCTTGCTCAGCGGGGAGCCTGCTTCTCCCTCTCCTTCTGCCTGCTGCTCCTTCTGCTTGTGCTCTCTGTGTCAAATAAATAAAGAAAATCTTTAAAAAAAAAAAAAAAGAACTCCTATATACTTTCTCTGCATATACTCTTCAGTGTTAAAGTAAAAGCCATGCTCAAATAGACAATATCCAAATTAGACAAAATCCAAATTAGTGAAATTGTATTTTACTATTGGTAGTATAACTTCATGTACTTTATAAGACTAAGGCTTATGATGTATTTTCAGTGCATAATTTGTGTATTTGCGGGTAGATATTTTTAGCAGAGTGGCATGTGACTCAAACCTGGATCTGACTTTAACATTTCAGTGATCTAATAAAGCTAACTTCTGAAAAAATTCATGTGGTATTCCTAAAAATAGTTACAAATGCAGTTTTAAAAATTGACAATTTATACACCATAAAATTAACCCACTTAATTTGCATAATTCAGTGGTTTTTACTGTAACCACAAGTTGTACAGCTGTTACCACTGTCTACTTCCAGAATATTTTGATCATTCCAAAAGGACACCCCCTACCCATTTGCAGTCACTGCCCATCTTCCTTCCCCCACATCAATACACCCAAGCCTAGGGAACCACTAATTGACTTTCTGTCTCCATGGATTTGTCTTTTCTGGATATTTCATATAAATAGAATCATACCATATGTGGTTTTGTGTCTGGCTTTTGTCACGTAGCATAATGTTTTCAAGGCTTTCATATATGTCGTAGCACGTATCAGAACTTTATTCTTGGGATGCCTGGGTGGCTCAGTCGGCGAAGCGTCTGCCTTTGGTTTAGGGTCCAAAGGATCAAGTCTCGCATCGGGCTCCTTGCTCAGCCGGGGAGCCTGCTTCTCCTTTGCCTGCCGCTCCCCCGTTCATGCATGTGCGCTCTCTCTCTCTGACAAATAAATCAATCTTTTTTTTTTTTAAAGAGAAGTTTATTCTTTTTTAATGGTAAATAATATTCCATCGTACATATATACCACATTTTGTTTATCCATCCATCAGTTGATGGACATTTGGGTTGTTTGTACTCTTTGGTTATTGTGAACAGTACTGCATTTGTCTGCAAGTCTTTGTGTGACCCTTTCCTTTCAGTTTCCTGGGTATATACCTAGGAGTGGAATTGCTGGGTCATATGGCAAGCAATTTTTTAAAAAACTGAAAGCCTGGAAAGAGAGTTGAGATGCAAAATTTGAATTTAGAATGAAACCTCTGTCTTGTCTGTTTACCTTTATATATGGTTTTTGATGAAGATTTGGACTGGATGTGTATTGCTTAAATATTATAAGAATAAATAAAAATAATCAGAAGTCTTTAATTGGGTTTCCTTGTATATGTTCTAATAGGGGAACAAGGAGAAAAATAACAAATTACATAAAAGCAACCTACAGACTTTTCTCTTACTGGCAGCTGATTCTGTAAATAATTCTAATTGGATTTCATCCAAGGTAAAAGCAGAAGGGGAAGACATTGTTTGATGGAATATGGCAGTAGGTTGAAATTTTTCACCTTGGGGATTATTCACTGAAAATAGCGGATGTCCTTTTCATCAAGTTGAAACATAACTTGTTTAAACATCCTTTTACCTAGATGTGACCAAAAGTGCTTTTCAGTGTTTTGGGCCAGATGTCCTTGAACTTTCTGTGCGGTATATCATGAAACCTAATTACCATGGAGCAAAAATGGCCACCTCATCTCTGAAGTAACTTTGATCAAACACGTTCCAAGGACAACTTAAATAATGACTTTAGATATACTTGAAAATGCAATGTTTGACAGCTATCCATATTAATATAGATTGAAACCACAGATGAATTTTGAGGGCTGTTGTTCTGTACCCTCTTTATCCTCCCATAAAAAATAAATCCGATAACTTTAAGATCTCTAATTCTGAACTTCATCAGTTTGAACTTCAATCTTGTAAGAATATTTCTTTCTTAATGGACTTGAATCCAAAGTACTATAAATTAAATAAAATTAGATTATTCTGAACATTTGAATACCAGATTTTAAAAATATTTTTGTCAAAGCACTTACAGTTTCATAAAACTAGTGAGGAGGAACAGGGAGAAATTATTTTAAAGAATTTACTAAACATTTGAGCCTCTTCTCCAGGTACCTTTGGGAGTGGGGAAAGGAGAAAGTTGTAAAGGCGTCATTCTTTCCTTCAAAACTCTGTGGTGCAAAAAATAGGTGTTCATAACTCAGAGCTAGCTGAAACATTTAGCTGAATTACAAGTGTTATGTAGTGGGTATGAAGAAAGAAGTGCTGCCTTGACTAGTCATATCAGAACATTTAAACTTTTCACAGGTAGAAAAAGATTTGAGGGAAGGCAGCCTAGGCACAGGATAGCATGGAGTCATGAAAGTTTATGGTATGAGAGACTAGAGAATAAAGTTGAACAAAGCATGGAGAATAGCTGAACTGGGGATTTAGTGGGAGAAAAATTGATAAACAGTGGTTGTGTTTTATATGGAATTGAACGTAAAGAAGCAGGTAAGGTGGGAAGGACATGAACTTTTGAATTAGATATTTTTTTTTTACTTTGTGACATGGGGGAATTTCTTTATTTTTTAACTTCTGTGAGCCTTAGTTCATCTATAAAGGAAGGATAGTAATACAGTCTTGTAAGGTTATAATGAACATGAAAAAGATGGATGTAAAGTACCAGATACATTATCTTACATCCAATTGACACTTGGGACTTAGAAAACTGCTACTCATATTTTATTTATATTTTTAAAAAGTCTTGTTGGAGGCTTCTGGTATACACGCAAAAATAATTAAAAGCAGGGACTTGAGCAGATATTTGTATACTCATGTTCATAGCAGCATTATTTGCAAGGTGGAAGTGACCTAAGTGTCCATCGATGGATGAATGGATAAACAAAATGTCATATGACCATACCATGGAATACTCTAGAGCCTTAAAAAGGAAGAAGATTCTGACATAGTCCACAACATGGCTAAACCCTGGGGGCATTATGCTAACTGGGTCATAAAAGGATAAATACTGCGAGATTCCCCTTCTGTGAGGTATGTAGAGCAGTCAAATCCAGAGAGAAAATAGAATGCTGGTTGTTAGGGGCTTGGGAGAGGGGATTGAGAGGTTGTTTAATGGTTATAGAGTTTCAGTTTTGTAACTACACAGTTCTGGAACTAGATGGTGGTGATGGTTGTACAGTAGTATGACTGAATGCCACGGAACTATGCACTTAAAAATATCCACTTAAAATGGTAAGTTTTATGTTTTTACCCTGTTTGGTGAATTTAATACTATTTCATATGCATTTATTTGTAAGAATGCAAACATTTTAGCAACAGCGTACTACTAATTTCTGTGTCGTTCAGCAGTGCTTTGTTCCAGAAGCAAATGACGTTCCTATTTAGTTCCCATATCGTTTAGTTTCACTAAACAGATTTTTTTTTTTGACATTTCAGTAGGAAGAATAGTTCCTACCATTCTGGTTCTGAAAATTACCATAGAGATCATTGTGTCTAGTACTTCTGTTTTACAGTTGAGGGGCAGGTGTGGAAGTTGGTTGTACTTAGTTGATTTTATTAACTACAAATCGTTTTAAGAATGTATTCACTGGAACCATTTTCCATGCTTTGGATTGGCTTAACTGGATAAAACTATTGGACAACTAATGAATTCAGCCAGATATTTTTTTTCCATTCACAGAAGGATATTGTTTTACCATATGTTCTCCTGTAGATAGCTTCTTGGTTAAATAAAGTTCATTAAGAATAAGGAATAGTTTTTATAATACTGGTTTGCTGTATTCACTGTTTGTCCCCCTCTCCCATAGTTGAACTCTGGATCTTAAAATTATTTCTGATTATGCAAGGCATTTCAGCTGTATGGTCCCTGTTCTGAATTTAGCTCCATTTCTACCCTTGCATGTCCCAACAGTCCTTAAAGACACTTAAACAAAGGGACATCTACTCTGGGTTGCTATCCTTATGCATCATGAAGTAGGTCCTGGAATTTGAGTCTTGAACAGGTTCAAGTTCTTAGACAGGATTTGCCCATGCCAGTGTCTATAAGCAAAATAATGCAATATAGCAATATTTGTTCCCAGTAGAATGATTTAAAGCACTTTGCTTAGAGAGCTAAGGTGGTTAGAATCCTTTTGATGTTTTAAGTAGCAAGTTTTCCCCATTTCCCATTGTTTTTTTAAAATTTATAATTAATATATATTATATATATTTTAATTATTTCTCATTTTGTGTTTTTTTGCAAAATGGGCATTTTCCTCTTGATTGAATGTTCTCATAAAACATAATTTAAAATAAAATAACTAAATAGTTTTTCAAAAATGGATGTACCTCATTTAATCATGTTTTTGTGCCTGTTTGTTCAAGACATATTAGGCACTAGGGATATAACTATGAGCAAGGTAGTCATGGTATTGCCTTCCTAGCAAAGGGTAGTGCTAGACATTAGATAAGGAATTTTACATTATTTAAATACAACTTTGATTAGTGCTATAAAGGAAAGGCACACGGTACTAGGAGACCATATAATAGGGATTTGGCTTAGAACGGGGTGGTGTTGGGCAGTTTCTTCAGAAGATGACATTTCATGGAACTTGAAAGGATTAGTAAGAGCTTATTAGGAGAAGGAGTGAGGAGAGCATGGCATGATGCTGAGGGAACAGCGTATAAAATCCCTTGAAGCAAGAGAGGGCACAGTGTAGGTGAGGAACTGAAAATGGTAGGACACAGAAGGTGAAGGAGAGATGACCGAAGTTTTGTGTTATATACACATTTATGTTACGTGCATTCAGCTAAAGCATTCTGCCTTACCAGGTATGCTGTTCTACCATTTCACAGTCGAGATTCTCCGGAGAAGCAGGAGAGAGAGAGCGAGTGAGGGATTGATTTATATATTTTAAAGAATTGGCTCTTGTGATTGTGTGGGCTAGCAAATATGAAATTTCCAGAATAGACTGACAGACTGGAATTTCAGTAAGGAGTTGATATTGCAGTCTTGAATTTGAAATCTGCAGGCTGGAAATATAGGCAAGGTTTCTCTGTTGTAGTTGTGGGGCAGAATTGCTGCTTCTTTGGGAAACCTTATTTGTTATTAAGGCTTTCAGCTGACTGGATGAACAACCTCTCCTCACCCCCATTATGGAGGGTAATCTGCTTTACTCAGAGTATTACTGATTTAAATATTAATCACATCTAAAAAATATTTTCACAGCCACATCTGGACTGATGTTTGACCAAACAAGTGATCACCATAGCGAGCCAAATTGACATATAAGATTAACCATTATGCACAGTGTTGCCATAGGAGGATAAAGAGTAGGCTGGTTCAGTTTAAGTGATAACCTCACTTCTCATATCTTCTACCTTGAATTGCACATTGGAATTCATACCTTGACCCTCAAATCAGCTTGAGATTATAGGTGTATACATGTGTTTATCCTCCGTCTTCAAGCTTATATTGGCTTATATCCATTAATCAGAGATAATGATTGCTTGGCAATGTCGTTGAGCCTTATTTTGAATTTCCATCTTCAACTGATACATGATACAGTCACAGTTCTTATGCTGTCTCCCATCCCTGTCAATTAATGCATGTAGAACAAGAACCTTGCCACTTGTGTTTGATTCTAACGTTTAAGGTACTGCTTGCTATTTTTGCTTAACATGGCCCTGAAATGTAAGCCAACTGTAGGAATTTGGGGACAGGTTATACCTAGAAATATTGAAGTAGTGATTTATACTAACTGTAGGAAAATTCATATTATAGAATACATACAGGTCTTGTACTTTTGTCGATTGTTAAGGATTTTAAGAACAATTCTGACATTATACAAATATGGGTTTGTGTACCCATCTTTGAAATTCAACCTTTTGTGAGTTATAACTTGGCCTATAGCATGAGTTGAGGCTGATGTAGGTGGGGGGTGAAATTAAGCAGTGTCTTATTAAGCCATGTTAATGATTTTGCTCTATATTCTGAGAGCCATGGAAAGCTATTGGGCTTTAAGCAGGGGAGTGATGTGGTGATAGTTCTTTATTAAAAAGACAAACATTCGGTGGTGTGAGAATGGATGAGAGGTCAAAAAATGGATACGGGGAAGGCCTTTGAATTGGCAAAGCAAAGAGGGAGACCGCATTTGGAAGGAAGATTGTGAATTCATTGTTGGACATGTTGATTTTGAGGTCCCTCTGATGGGATTGTCAAATATGTATTTGGATATATGTGACTCTAAGCCAGAGATGTAAAGTTGAGGGATGGCAGGGGTAATTGAAGCCAAGTGTAGGTGAATTTAAGTGAGCCTGGGACTAATAGAGGCAGAGAGTAAGAAGATCTGGCCAGAGAGGTAGAAAAAAGGGAAATCAGGAGATGATGTTATCAAAGGGACCAAATGGAAACTTGTTTAAAGAATTCCTCCTGGGGTGCCTGGGTGGCTCAGTCGGTTAAACGTCTGCCTTTGACTCAGGTCATGATCCCGGGGTCCTAGGATCAGGTCCCCTATGGGGGACTCCCTGCTCAGTGGGGAGTCTGCTTCCCTCCCCCCCCGCTCATCCGTGTGTTATCTCTGTCTCTCAAATAAATAAATAAAATCTTTTAAAACCCCCCAAAGAATTCCTCCTTTAAAGTGGTCAAAATGCTGACTGCTGCTAAGATTGAGATTGAAAAAAACATTCCTTAACCTTATTAAGTAGTCTAATCTTCGTGAGAGCAGTGTAGAGACGGTTGTAGAGACGGGCTCAAGGTAGGATGAGGTAGGTTGAGTAGTACGAGGTGAGGTTATTGAGGAATGTTATACCCAGCTACTTCAAGAAATTTAGCTCTGAAGGGGAGAAGAGAGATGGGACAATAGTTGGGAGGAAAGAAGACCAATAGATGGGAGAGATATGAGCATGTTTGAATGTTGGCCATCAGCATCTGATAGAAAACATAAGGTGGAATATTGAAGGGAGGATCTATTTTAAGCTTCCTGTTGGGATTGCACCTTTATCCTGATCGTAGACACAGTTTCTGGTCTGAAAAGAGAATACCTCCTCTATAGTGATAGGGGTGAAGGAGAAATAATATCATTATTTATTTTCCTAATTCCCTATTGTATTCATCAGGGTCCAAATAGGAAAGGCTGCACAGTAATTTGAATAGGGTAGGTTTAATATAAAGAATGAACTGTGTAGGGGATTACCTGATAAGAGGAAAAGTATGTTCTAAAAAGCATAGGAATATTAGAAGGGTAGGTACTACCTCAGAGCTAAGACAGGGCATCTAAGAAAGAAGCAAACCCAGAAGGGTATACCCTTCACCCCCACCCTCTCTCACCCCCTTGAAGGCATGGCCCATTGGATGGCAGAGAAGTCTGCTGAGGTGTTGAGCTGATAGAATTCTCTGGGAAGCCGTCCATGGGGAGGTGCCATACCATCAAACTCCTTGCCCAAAGTGGTGGCTGACTGGGAAGTCACTCTCAAGGAAATGCCATGTGCTACTGGCCACCTCAAGCAGCTGGTTGTCTCACATGGAGAAGCTGCTAGGGAGGGACACATTAGAACAGGGAAGAGAGCTTTCTCCTCCTTTGCTTTCCTTCCAGTGCTCTCTACCAACGAAGTTTAATATTCTGAAAGTGGAGCTGAGAGACAGTAAAATGACAAGTGACATCAATTATTGATCTTTTAAACTTTTTCTCATTTTTTGCTGTAATGATGATAATGACGAATATCCTTATAAGTAAATCTTTGTGCACATATCTTCTGCTTAGCCCGTTCATGAGAGCTGACCATAGTAGAGCATATTTAGAGATGCAATGAGTGGTCCTTAAGTTTTGTTCTTCCCTTTTGTGTGCATGAAGTTATTTCTGGAAGGAAATGAGAAGTACAGATTGTCTTTGGGAAAGAGAACTGGGTGGTCCCCTATTCTTAAAACTAAAATTTTACACAAATATTTTTTATTGTAAATGTAAAAGATGTTATCTGTTTTGTTAAACTTTATTGTCTCATTTCTCAGTGTGTTATGGTTTATGAAACAGTGTCCTCTTCTATCATGTCCTGTTCTGTCAGCTGAAGGCACCAATTTCTGACCTTGCTTTAACATCACTTGTGGCTCCAAATGAATCAGGATATTTTCATTTAGTAGTTTCCTCTTATTGCTATCAAAACCAGGTCATCTACTTCCCTTTGTTTCTTTGACCCTCACGTGGCATTTGATGTGATGATACTACAGTGGGGTGAGTCTCAAGCTGCCAGGCCTGACTTTTAGTGTCAGTGCTGGGAAGACTGTTCCCAAGAAGTGTTAGAGAGACAGCTTGAATATGATGGTTTTCAGTTCTGAGTTGTTTTTCTGTAGTTAGAATTCATTCTCCTCTTCTTGTTTTTGCAGCAAAGCCTTTACAAAGAATACTAACACAGTTTCTTAACAATAATGACAGTCATTTTAAGAAATACTTTTTCCCTATAAATATCATCTTACAGATTATGCCATAATAAAATAACATTGAAAATTGTGACTAGAGAATTTAGTTGTTTTAAAACACTTGAAAAAGTGTATTTAGTGCCATTTTTGACCTTTACCAAAATTTGTTTTTATTTCAGTGTTAAGTTTGTAGAACTGAGATTTGGTACAAAATTGTATTGCTCATTAGGTATTTTGTTTGTTTTTTTAAACTTAAATTACTAAAGCAGAAAAGAGGTATCTATTCTTAGATCCATTTTGAAATAGGAGGAGAAAAACAGTATTTTTATTTCGACACTTAATTCTGTATTATTTAGTGTTTTCTTCTTATTAAAATTTCAAGAAAGATCCAAATGATGTTTAATTTTATGCCTCGTTTGATTAAATCATTATCTGTTTTGCTGCTTCAGGGAGCAAAAAATACTCCACTATATAGTTTCTGTTAAAGCCTAAAGAATTTTTATAATAGCATTTTCTTAAATTCTTTAAACATTTTTTTTCTAAATATCTTTGATGTTCTCCATAGGAAAGAGTAGATTTTTAAGACTAATAACTCATGAAGTAGGAAGAGCTTGAATACATTTGTATTTGAGCTATCTATAAAGTTCAGTCACAGAAATGTTGGGTGTATTCCATTCTAATCCCTACCATCTATCCCCAAGTAATTCTTTGTAGTCTTAATTATTGAGTCCAGTGTTACCATTATAGTCAGCATCCATCAGGCTTTAAAAAATGTTATTTATTTATTTATTTATTTGAGAGAGAGCGAGCGAGTGGGAGGGAAAGGAAGAGAGAATCTGAAGCAGACTCCACATTGAGTGCAGAGCCTGATGCGGGGCTCCATCTCACAACTATGACATCTTGACCTGAGCCGAAACTAAGAGTTGGACACTTAACTGGCTGAGCCACCCAGGAGCCCCTCCATTAAGCTCTTGTTGAGCTAGGTGATGAGCAGTTTGAAGTTCTTTATTAATGACAGTCTGATTAATTCAGTGGTTGTTCCTTAGTAATTTTCTTGGTTGGTATTTCAGGACTGCAGGAATATGTGGAGGCTGTCTCTTTTCAACACTTCATCAAAACACGATCACTTATCAGTATGGATGAAATTAATAAACAATTGATATTTACAACAGAAGAATATGGAAAAGAAAATAAGACCGTAAGAATTTAAAATCATTTCACATTTATTACATAATTTATATAACAGTATAGTGATGATAGGAGATTTGCTGGCTTACAATGCTAAGAATATTGAGATGGCAGCGTCCTTTCTAAAGTGTGGTTTCATAGATACCCAACTAAGGAAATGGCCTTTTAGAAATTTTTGCTAGTGGATGGAACAAGAACAACTGTGGCTATGTTGGGGGAAAATAATACTGTTTATCTAAAGCACTGCTACGTGATTACTGTTAAGTCTACTTTTGGTTTTACTGTGTATTTACAATGTGCCCTTTGTAAGCACTATCTCATTTAATTTTTTTATTAACTGTATGAGGTAAGAATTGTAACCCTCATTTTATAAAGTAGGTAACAGGCTTTAGAGAGTTGAAATAACTTATCAAAAGCCACACAACTAATTAAGTGTGACAGAGCTAAACTTTGAAACCAGGTGTTTTGAAATCTAAGCCAGTGCTCTGCCAGTATTTCTCAAAGTGTGCTACAGAAACCCCTGCACCAAGTATCTACCTCAAAGGAGTGTTTTATAGGATTTGATTTCAACGTTTTAAATTAGGCAGTGTATAGTGTATGATACATAAGTGTTCACTAGTTGTCATTATAAAAGTTAATATAAAATTGTTACTATATAGGGAGAGCTGTTAATCACTTACTAAATTCATAAAGCTTGTATCTGAAAATTATGCAGCTATTCCGAATTAAGAAATGAAACTTTCACAGTTGACTTTTAAATATATACTCTTTTTTTCCCTGGGTTTCAATATTTAATATTCAGGTGAGATTTTGAATGTTTGATACTTCCTGAGATACCAGTACACTTAAGAATACAATTGGACAGTTTTTCCTATCTTAATTTTTCATAATTTTTTATTACTTTTTAAATAATTACTCAGCCAGGATGGTCAGGCAGAAGATGGAGGAAGCTGTAGAAATGTTTTCTTGAATATTAGCTAAAATGTTAGCATTGAAAGGTCAGATTTAATTTGGCATGACAAATATAAATATAACTTACTTTAAGAAAGCCATGTATATTCTTAGTTTTTAAAATTATATTAAGTTTAGTAAGGAGGACATTAATTTTTGAGAAGTAAAATTCCTTTAAATTTTTAAATTTATTTGGTGAAGATTGAATTACAGAAAGAAGTAAAGGAAGCCAATATTTGATCCTGCTTCTTAAATATATTAGAGAAGTTACCACATCCTCTTTCAAGTTCTTTCTAATTCAAAATGGAAATACCAGGGCAAAAATGCAAAGAAAAACTGAGAGTAAATGCATTCTTCTCAGGATTTAGGTAGTAAATTATTCAGAGATTATGGTGTCGTAAAAATTCATATATACTTTTCAAATTAAGACCACATTCATAAATAATTTTCCTTTTAGTGCTAAAGATTTTTGGTGCTGAAAATTCTGGGAATTTGATAGGGGAAAGTATTTTGTTCTGACTTGCCTACTGAGAGTATTGTCAAAGCTATTAAAATTTTTAAAAATGTTTTACTAGGAAAAATTTCAAACATACAGAAGAGTAGCGAGAATAGTCACATACGGACACCCATGTATCCACTACCTGGATTCAGTAATTGTTAATATTTTGCCATATTTACTTTATCGAAATACTTTTCGCTAAACTACTTTAAAGTCAATTATAGATGCCATATTTTACCCCTGAATACTTCAGACACATCCTGAAAAATTGCATTTCAAGTAATTTTCTTTTCTCTGGTTTCTAATACACATTACCAGTAAAGCAGAATTTATTTCTCTGATAATAGTTGAAATTTGTTAAAATTTTTACGTGCTTTTTTCTCTAAAGTCAACTTCTTAGTCATAACCAGGGAACTCTTGCTGTCTAATGATAGAAACAGAGAACATTAATATTTGCTTAAGCCAAAGTTATTTTTATAAACAACCTATAAAATGCAGTCCCCCCATCCCCTCCCCACAAAGATTCCAGTTCTCCTAACAGTTAATAGAAACAAAACATAACAGGTAGATTTGTGTCATGATGTTGTTTCAAGGCATCAGAAAAATTAGGAAGCTGACTTTGGGAACTTACCTAGTTCTGTCATTAACTGCATTTCTTGGATCTCACTTTTTAAATCTACATTGAAGGGATTGGACCAGACAGTCTCTGAAGAGTCCAATGATGTTGAGTGATGTTAATAAAACCTAACTTTGGCTCTGTCATTTCCTTGCTTAATTCTCAGTGACTGTTTGTTACCCATAGGTAAAGTTCACATTCCTTAATGTGACTTTCTTTCTAGAGTCATCCTGTGCTACTACTCACTTTAAACTTTACCCAAGGAAATACTTCATGATTTCCTCAAATATACAACACAATTCTTACCTGCACACCTTTGCAGTTCTCTCTAAAATGTCCTTCAGTAGGATTGCAACCTCAGCCAGCTGTGTCTCATACAGACTTTTAATAATAATGTAGGCCTCTCCTCTTCCAGAAAGGCTCCAGTAGAGAGAGGGAAAAGTTGATGTGGAGAGAGGAGATGGACGTGATGGTGACGGTGATAGCAGCTAACATTTATTGAGTATTTACTTTGTGTTGGGCATTATGCCAAGAACTTGGTAAATGTTATCTCATCCTTAAAATAAACCTCTGAGGTAGGTACTGTTATCCCATTTTACAGATGAGGAAACTGAGGTTTAGAGAGATGAAATAACTTGCCCAAGGGCATACACCTTATGAAGCAAGGTCCTGGAAGAGGTGGGAGGAGATGGGTCAAGGTCATTTGGAAGAGTTAACCTCAAACAAGAGGAGGGACAACTCATCATCTGAGACTGGAGGATAGAAGGTAAAGATGGATGTGGACATAAATAAGTTTTTTTTTTATTTTGTTTTGTTTTGTAGGATAAGGTCATTGAGAGAGCTTGTGCCAGGTGATCTGGCAAATGGCCAGGTCCGTGAAAGTAGACAAGATTGTCTACTGAGAGTGGAGAGGTTTGGGATTTTGTAGGGGGCTGAGGAGAGCGGTAAAGGTTTGGAATAGTGTTTGAAGAGGTGGGAGAGAGAACTATAGGAATAAGTAAAAAGGATTGGTTAGTATTTGTAGCAGTACCAACTCTGTATAGTTGTGATTACTATTATTTTTTTAGTTCAGTGGTACTCGGCCACTGGAATAAAGCACTAGCACGAGTAGATTTTAATATCGATTCAGGATTGTGTCTTTGTTGGGCAGGGGCAGAAAACAACAACAGCACAGGAGTCTAAAGGAACTGAGGAGGATGTAGCGAGAGTGATAAATCATGATGTTCAGTGCTAAGTGGGGATAGAAGAGGCCAGAAAGGGACTAAGTGACTTAGGAAAACATGAGTGGATCACAAACCTGGAGGGCTTTATGATTTGTCATTTAAGTAAGTGACTGTCGTACAATAAAGTCATTAGGCTTTGTTTAAGAATGTTTTAATTTTACTTCGTATGTCAAGTGAAGTTGGGAATAGTTGATTTTAAAATGATATTAGATTAAAAATTATCTTGAAGTCATTTACTTCAACTTTCTACCCAGGGCATGAATTCTTCTTGTAACATCCCAAATGGTCATTAAACAAAAAAGATGTTTTTATTTAGAGATTAGTATGGCTGATTTGCTCTTGATTTTGTACCTTTAAATAAATGCGATACATGCATATTCACTCTTTTTCACGTTGTACTTTCTTTGTGTGTGTGTGTTTTCTTTACCAGCCCTCCTCTGATGCACAGGATAAGCAGTTTGGTACTTGGAGACTGAAAATCACACCTGTTGATTACCTGCTGGGAGTGGCTGATTTAACAGGAGAGTTGATGCGGATGTGTATTAACAGTGTGGGGAACGGGGACATTGATACCCCCTTTGAAGTGAGCCAGTTTTTACGTCAGGTTTATGATGGGTTCTCATTCATTGGCAATACTGGACCTTATGAGGTTTCTAAGAAGTTGTATACCCTGAAACAAAGTCTGGCCAAAGTGGAGAATGCTTGTTATGCCTTGAAAGTCAGAGGTTCAGAAATTCCAAAACATATGCTGGCAGATGTCTTTTCAGTTAAAACAGAAATGATTGATCAAGAAGAGGGCATTTCTTAGAATACCATACTTGGTGGTTATTCTCTGGAGAGACCAGTTTGTAAGACTGTTATTTAGTATTTCGTTTGACTTTGTTGTGGCTTTTACATAGAAATGTTTTCAGTTGTACTTGTTTTAAATTGTAAACAAGCTGTATATAAATTATTGAGATGAATCATTTCTTATCTCTTACTCATGAAAGTTTGCATACAAATGTTTGCATATATGCCTGTTTGAATTTTTGCTGGCTAAATACCATCGTTTATCTTTGTAATGTGAACATGCTTCAGAGTGCACTTTCTGCCATACCTATTTTAATTTACATTGTGTGAAGTTTGGAGGTGGTAACATTTAATGGAAGCCATTGGTAAGTTGGTGATTTTGTTCTATATAGAAAAGATGTCTTAGTTATACATCTGGACTTGAGCTTCCTGTTTAAATTTCTTGGTAATATTTTGCCAAGCCTCCAATATAGGCTTATTCTATAGAACAAGAATTTAAAATTATTAAGTTATCAATAGACTTAATTTTATGAGGTATAATAGTGAGAATTCATATTATATTCTGGCCAATTTTTAGGCCATTTTGAATCCATTTGAAAGAGCCTTCCAGAAAAACTGACAGACACCCAGACTTTAGTTTTTACATTTAGTTTGTATCCTTTATCACAGAAAGTCTGATAGTGAATTGGAGCTAACGTTATAATATTTTCACTGGTGTTTGAGATAATTGTACATACATCTGAAAAGCTTTTAGTAATGATCATTTAGCAATTCTTTTGTCATTATATTACATTAGGCATGTTTCTTATAGATGCATCTATAAGAACTTACATTTAAATAATTATGATGAAGTTTGAAATTTTTGAAATACAGAGTTAATTCAAACTTTTATAGTTGTCCAGTTGTGTTACTTGATAGTATAAAAAGTTGCCAAAGAAAATTTATCATGTACAATTCAGCAATAAGACAATTGTCAACACAGTTGGGAATAACAATGGTAGTCTCTAGTAATATTTAGAATTGGAATTTGCCTACTGAAATTAGTTATAGATTATTCCCTGTAATGTGAAACTGACTTGAGCATGACACTGTTGGCTGACAACCAGATGTTTCCATTTGGTTTTGTGAGTTTTGAGAATCTAGGTACTGGATTTTATTTGTGGAAAGACTAGCTGCTCTGTTTGCAAGGGCTGATTCTTTGAAAGTCAAATTTAAACAAAAAGTATCATGTAAAGGAAAATGAAACATAGACATGCCTAATAAATTAGGTTGGTTGGTTTGTTTTGGTGGTAGTAAGTTTTTTGGTTTCCCTATTTGAAGACATTGCTAAAATATAGTCTCATTACATAATTTTTGTTTCTTTTGCCACTTGAAGTTAAATTTATAATGTTAAAAGCAAAATAATAAATGGATTGATGAATGTCTTACAGATGTTTAAAACTGAAGTCTTTAAATAAAATATTAAAAAAGATAAAAGTTAAGCTTATTTTTTGATCATATTAAGAAATATTTAATCAAATGGTTGTAGAATTTTTGGCCTAAATAGGAAACCTAATGTAGACTAGCTTAATGTGGAGATTTATTATTTCTTAAAGTAAGTCCCAGAGGTAGGGAGAGTTTCAGGAAGGACATCTCTTCACATCAGTCATTGACCCAAATTGGGTAACATTCTCATCTTTCTAAACCAGTTAGTGGAAAGGAGAAGGAGATCACTTTGATAGACCAAGATACCTTTTTTTCTGAGAGGAAAAGGGCAAACACAAGAAACGGAGGTAGGGCATTGTCATCATAGGAAGAGGGGAAAATGGCCTTTTCGGTAGGCAGTCAACAGTATTTACTACAGGTGGATTGGTGCCATTGCTCTTGATACATTTCCACATTGCATATCATACTAATATGGCAGGTGTTAGACCACACCTAGTAGAGGATCTCTAATTATATCCTGAATGTTTTAAAATAGTTGGTCTGATAGCATCAGTTCTAAAATAGTTGGTCTGATAGCATCATCTGTTGTAATGGTTTTCATCTTTATTATAAGAAGAAACTGGTTCTAGGTTACATGGCAAGTTACTGACAGAATTCTGAAATAACATTGGGTTATTTCCTTCATAAGTAATTCCTGCATGTATTAAATCAGTGGGTTTCAGAATCCACATTGTAAAGCCTTAAGGCTTTCTGAGGGTGCCTCAAAAAAAGATGTTATATAAATGAGTGTTTTGGCAGAATGGATTCAAAAACTTGGTTCAAACTCTTTGCTCTCTACAAAGACTCACCTTAGATTCAAATACAGAAATAGATTAAAAGTAAAAGAACAGAGTAAGATATTTCACGCAAATAGTAACCAAAAGAGAGATACACAACATAGACATTAAGGCTAATTTTTTGTTTTTGCTGGAGACATGAACAACACGTAATGGTTAAAGACTCACTCCATTGAGAATATATGGCAGTTATAAACACACACACACACACACATACACACACATGCACATACACATACACACTAACCACAGAGCCCCAGAATATATGAAGCAAAATCTGAGAGAACTGAAAGAGAAATAGATAGTTCAACAGTAATAGTTGGAGACTTCCACACCTCATTTTCAATAATAGAAGAATAAGACTGATGAGTAAGGAAATCGATGACCTGGACCTACACAGATCACTCCAGCCAACAACAGAAGACACATTTTTCTCAAGTGCGTGTGCAACATAATCCACAAAATGTCAGGTTACAAAACAAGTCTTAATACATTTGAAAAGACTGAAACCATACAAAGTATATGACCACAAATGGAATGAAATTAGAAATTAATAATGGAATTAAATTGGGAAAATTCACAAATAGGTGGAAATTAAGCAACATATTTCTGAATAACCAGTGGATCAAGGATGTAATCACAGGGAAATTAGAAAGTATGTCCAGAGGAATGAAAAACATAATATACAACTTAATGGGATGCAACAAAAGCGGTACTGAGGGAATTTATAGCTTCAAATCCCTATGTTTAAAAAGAATGAACTCAAATCAATAACCTAAACATCTGCATTTAAGAAACTAGAAAAAGACTAGTAAGCTAAACTACAAAACAATGCAAAGAAAGGAAATAACATATTTGAGTAGAAATAAATGAAATAGGGAATAGAAAAATAGAGACTGTCAGACCAAAAAATGGTTCTTTGAAATGGTAAACCAAATTAGCAGAAGGGGGTGGGGATTGGGAGTGACTGCTAGCAAATATGGGATTTATTGTTGAGGTGATAGAAATGTTCTAGAATTAGTGGGAATGGTTGCACAACCATGTGAATACACTAATACCCATTGAATTGTACACTTTAAGATGGTGAAATTTATGTTTTGTGAATTCTTTGTGTTAGTTTTTTTAATGCCTTTTTTTTTTTTAAGATTTTTTATTTATTTGTTTGACAGAGAGACAGCCAGCGGGAGAGGGAACATAGGCAGGGGGAGTGGGAGAGGAAGAAGCAGACTCCCAGCGGAGGAGCCTGATGCGGGGCTCGATCCCAGAACGCCGGGATCACACCCTGAGCCGAAGGCAGACGCTTAACGACTGCGCTACCCAGGCGCCCCTTTAATGCTTTTTAAAAGTAGATTGCTTTGTTGAAATTTTGCTAGAAATTGCCTGTGAAACTGGGTATGATATTTTGGTTGTGGGAGGATTTTTTTCTAAAACCATTTGTTCCGTTTCTTTAATTGTATAGGACTATTCAAGCTTCTATCATTTCTTAATGGTAAGTTTTGATAAGTTATATTTTTCTCAGGATTAGTCTATTTTATCTTTTCAGATTTTTTATACAAAGTATTGTTAGTATTATATTTATATCCTGGCTATATCTGTATTCATAAAATATATTTGTGTTGTCTGTATATACATTTTTCTTAGTCGGTTTGCCAGGTGTATCCATTATGTTAGTCTTTTCAAAGAGTCAGCTTTTGCTTTTAATTTTTATTTTTCTTTCTTTTTTTAATTTTAATTTCAGTATGGTTACCATACAGTTAATTAGTTTCAGGTGTACAATACAGTGATTCAGCAATTCTATACATTACTCAGTGCTCATAAGTATACTCTTAATCCCCTTCACCTGTTTCCCCCATCCCCTTCCCACCTCTCCTCTGGTAACTGTTCTCTATAGGTAAGAGTTTTTTTGGTCTGTCTCCTTTTTCTTTGTTTTGTTTGTTAAATTCTACATATGAGTGAAATCGTGGTATTTGTCTCTCTCTGACTTATCTCACTTAGCATTATATTCTAGATCCATCCATGTTGTGTTAAATTGCAAGATTTCATTCTTTTTAATGACTGAAGAATATTCTATTTGTATGTGTGTGTGTGTGTATTATATATATAATATATATATATATATATTATATATATAATATATATATCACTTCTTTTTCCATTCATCTATTGATGGACACTTGGGCAACTTCCATACTTTGGCTATTGTAAATAATGCAGTAAACATAAGGGTGCACATAGCTTTTTGAATTAGTTTTTTCATATTTCTTGGGTAAATCCCCAGTAGTGGAATTGCTGGATCAAATGGTAATTCTATTTTTAATTTTTTGAGGAACCTCCATACTGTCTTCCAGTTTGGATTCCTACCAACAGTGCACGAGGATTCCTTTTTCTGCGCATCCTCGCCAACACTTGTCGTTCCTTGTGGTTTTGATTTTAGCCATTCTGACAAGTGTCAGGTGGTATCTCATTGTGATTTTGATTTGCATTTCCCTGATGGTGAGTGATGTTGAGCATCTTTTCATGTGTCTGTTGACCACTTGTATGCCGTCTTTGGAAAAATGCCTGTTCATGTCTTCTGCCCAATGTTTAATTGAATTGTTTTTTTTTTTGGTATTGAGTTGTATGAGTTCTTTATATATTTTGGATACTAACCCTTTATCAGATACGTCACTCGTAAATATCTTCTCCCATTCAGTAGGTTGTCTTTTAGTTTTGTTGATTGTTTCTTTTGCTGTGCAGAAGCTTTTTATTTTGATGTATTCCCACTAGTTTATTTTTGCTTTTATTTCCCCTGCCTCTCAGAGCAATTACTATCTGTACTCTCTTCTAGGATCTTTATGGTTTCAGGTTTCACATTCACGTCCTTAATCTGTTTATTTTTGTGTACGGTGTAAGAAAGTAGTCCGGTTTCATTCTTTTGTGTGTAGCTGTCCAGTTTTCCCAGCACCGTTTGTTGAAGATTGGCTTTGTTTTTGATAGTCTGTTTTCTGTTTCCTTGATTTATACTCTTATTATATACTTTCTTTGGGTTTATGTTCTCATATCTTTGATTATAATGTTTTTTTATATTCTTGTTTAGGTTTTTTTTAGATTTTTTCTCTGAGTCTTGAACATTGGGTTTTTAATTCATATTGATAAGTGCTTGTGGAGTGCTTATTAGTAAGATATGGTGCTGACTAGTCTGCTTTCTTTATAGCCCTGGATTGATCCACCTTTATCTCCTAGGTTTAGAGGTCTAAGTGTCCCTCTCTCTCCAGCCCCCCCATTTGGGAATTAGTTGTTGCCTGATTAGCTTTTATTGGCTGACATTTATTGTTTTTCTCCCCAGTTTTGATGTTAATTCTATGGCTTCTCTTAGTATCCATACAATCTTTCCAAAAGTCTATTCAGAAAACTACAGCCACATCCCAGCCCTTCAACCTCGCAGCCACATCACCCATACCCAATCCAGGGATAGGGGATGAGGTGGTGTGCAAAGGGAGGGAAAGGGGGACTGCAAGGACCATGGGGGTGGGGGGGCTGTGACCTCGTCTCCACAGGTCTGCACTCCTTTGGTCCTTGGCCTCTGCCCTGCCCCCGGGTCCCTCATCCCCAGGGCCCCTAGCAATTCACTTGTTGGGGGGAGGGTCCCAGGCCCAGGTACCCGCCTCATCTTCTGCCTGGGCCCGCCTAGACCTTCTCTCCACCAGCCTTGGGATACTTAGGAATTAAGAAATAGTGAGATTATCTTTTGATCATTTTTTTAATTTTATTTTTTTTTAAGATTTTATTTTTGTATTTGAGACAGAGCAGAGCTAGAGAGACAGCACGAGGTTGGGGAAGGGGCAGGGGGGGAGCAGGAAGCAGGCTCCCCACTGAGCAGGGAGCCCACTGAGGGACTCGATCCTGGACCCTGGGATATGATCTGAGCTGAAGGCAGATGCTTAACCAACTAAGCCACCCAGGTGCCCCAGTCATTTGTTTTTAAACAATAAATGAAGTTTTGTTGAGTGAATGTCCCAAAGTTGTCCCCTAATGAAAGTTCTTACTTGTAGAATCACACTGATATTTTAAGTCAGACATTACCTATTATGACTGTTCCTTTTGTTCATATAATTTGTGTCTCAAGAGAAAGGTTTTTTGCTTTTGTGGAATAAAGTAAATATACATACTTAATTTTCAGTCATACTGTCTTCAAATTTTAGGGTAAAAGTATTCCTTTTTTTTTTTTTTTACCTTCATTATCATTTGATATTTTATTTTTTTCCAGCTTGAGATGTAATTGACAGGCACCACTAAGTTTAAGGTGTACACTGTTGATTTGATACATTTATAAATTGCAAAATTATACCACCATAGCTTTAGCTACCATCTTCATCCCATCACAGTCACCTTTTTTTTTTTTTTACATTCATTATCATACGTAGTTACACACCATTTCTTTTTTGTGGTGGCAACATTTAAGATCTCTCCTAGCAACATGTAAGTATATGAAACAATATTATTAGCTATAATCGCCATAATTTATAGTTAGTTGCTAGTCCTTGTGTGCTCTCTGAGCAGTTTTCCTGTTTCTCCCACTCCCCAATCACTACTTTATTCTCTTTGTCCTTTTTAGACTATAAAAAGGTGATATCATATAGTATTTGTCTTCTCTATCTGACTTACTTCACTTAGCATAATGCCCCTCAAGGTCTTTCCAAGTTGTCACAAATGGCAGGATTTCCTTTTTTCTCATGGCTGAATAATACTATATTGTATGTGTGTGTGTGTGCGCGTGCGCACGCACACGCACGCACACATATATATGTGTGTGTGTACATCACGTATTTATCCATACGCCCATTGATGGACACTTTGGTTTTTTCCATATTTTGGCTATTGTGAATGCTGTAGTTAGCATGGGAGTGCAGATATTTTCAATATCCAGTTTTCATTTCCTTTGGGTATATACCTTGAAGAGAGATTGCTAGATCATATGGTAGTTCTTTGTTTAATATTTTTGAGGAATCTCCACGCTGTTTTCCGTAGTGGCTGCACCAATTTACATTCCCACCATAATGCACTAGGATTCCCTTTTCTCCACACCCTCACTAACACTATCTCTTCTCTTTTTGGTGATAGCCACTCTAACTTGGGAGGTGATAACTCACTGTGGCTCTGATTTGCATTTCCCTGACGATGAGTGATGTTGAGCATCTTTTCATGTGCCTGTTGGCCATCTGGGTGTCTATTCTTTAGAAAACTGTTCAGTTCTGCCCATTTTAAAAAGTTGTTAGTGTTTTTCCTTTTGAGTTGTATGAGTTCTTTATATATTTTGGATATTAATCCCTATCAGATATATGATTTACAAATATTTTCTTCCATTCAGTAGGTTGCCTTCTCATTTTGTTGATTCTTTTCCTGTGTAGAAGTTTTTAGTTTGATGTAGTCCCATTTATTTATTTTTGCTTTTGTTACTTGTGCTTTTGCTGTCAAAAGCGTTTATTTTTTACTGGTCTACTTTTTCTGGAAAAATCGTATTTGTGACCCATCTCAATGATCTTTTGAATAGTATATGCAGTTACATATGCCAAATCACAAGTGTTGCCTCAGGAACCATGACAGAACAGTTTCCAGGCAGTACAGGAACACAGGACTCTAAGTCCAGATCTTTTTTTTTATATTCATAATGCAAATAAAAGCCTCCCGACCTGCCTATCTAATATAATGCACACATGCAAACACATTCCCACAGTAGTTTCTGGAACACCCCTTAATACTTGTGTGTGGAGGTAAAACAGATAAAAGGCTACAGGAACATCAAATGAGCAGAACCCTAATGCCCCAGGTTCTTTAGAATGAAGATTTGGGTCACCCACCAGGTAGAGAATCTCAGTTAATTGAGGTTTTTGGCCAAAGACACAGGGAACAATGAGTAGTAGAAGAAAATTACAAATATCAAATGATCACTTCAAGAGCAGTTGCAGAAACAAGGACTTGAGTGACTGTGCATATTTTCTCCTTGCTTTTTGTATCTTATATATTAACCAGTTGTGTCCTTTTTTTCTTCCTCTCCTTTTACCTCGTGATTTTATATAGGGTGTGTGGTTTTACTTTAGTTTTCAAGTTACAGGATGGCAAAGGCGGGTTGTATTAAACTAAAAGAGGAGTGAACTTCAGAGATGGATGGTGAGTGATAGAACTTCATTGGAGAGAGGAAGGAACATGGTGAGGACACCTTGACTGCATGGAGGGGGATAGTTGCTTCACTTTAGGTGGAAGCATGCTGTTGTCCGGAAGGTGAAACCTAGCCAGCAGGGTGTGCGTGAGTGCCAGGTAACCAATGGAGAGGACTATGCCAGGCATTACCTGCTGGTACTAAACCTGCCTTCTAAACTGTCACTCTGTATTGTAGGGGCTGAAGCCTGGAAACCCCATTTCCTTGATTGTCTGGCTGGGAGGGTTTTATTTGCACTCTACCAAGCAGAGGCCCCTGTAACATTTGAAAAACAAAAGAGAAACAGAAGCCAGTATTGTTCCCTCAGCATCAGAGGGCAGGCCTACGGACGGTTCAGATCGCATACGTGAGGTTTTGCAGGAGCTTCTGCATTCTGTTAATCATCTGCTTCTGGGCTGCAGGCGGCTGAGATCATCAGCCGTGGTTTCCTGCCATTCCTGTGACTTGTGCATTTCCTGAATTTGCTGGCAGCTTTCCCTGACCTCCCTTTCACCCAGCCCTTCCAAGGTTTTGGAAGCACCTGTATTAAATCCTTTCCTGAGTGTAATACCTAGAGTGCTTTCTGTTCTCCGGGCCAGAGTGCTGACTCATAGAGACAGTTTTCAGATGTGAACTACAGACGGTTCTTAATCATAGAAAGAGATGCCTAAGCTCTCTCATAGGAGAAATGAAAATTAAAACCACCATTTATCATTTTTTCCTCATCACATGGGCTAAGATTGGAGGTTGATAACACTGTGGATGTGGGGAGAATAGGCACTCCTGCTGCTGTAAAAATGGAAATTGATATTGATCGATGAAATTGATTCTGTTCTCTCTGGGGGTATTGAGGCAATGTCTATCAAGTTTATTCAGACATTTATGAAATTACATGTTCAAAAAATACTCATTACAGCATTGTTTAACAGAAAAATGTTTGAAATTTGAGTGTTCTTTTATGGAGGACAAGTTAAATTAAATTACAGCACAACCATACACTTAAGTGCCATAAAGCCATTAAGAAGGAGCCAGTTTGACATGTACTGTTATGGAACTGATAATAGCAAAATGTAAATATGCCACTGTTGTAGGAAAAAGTTAAAAGAATATGTGTATTTGTTTTCATCAATGCACAGAATATCCCTAAAAAAATACGGTGTGGCAACAGTGCTTGTTGGGTGCCCACTTTTCAGACAGGAATCAGTGAGCAAGGCTGAAAAAAATAGTAGCACATTTATAGGGTTTCTATTGCATAAAGAGCTCAAAAGCAAGGATAATGTTGGTATTATTATTTTTATTAGTTTTGTTTCAGTCTTCCCTAAGGAAGATTTGAGATGTAAAAAGACATGGGTTTCCGGAACGTTGGGCAGAGAAGCCAGAAACTTTGTTTTAGGTAGACTGTGAGAAAAGTTGCTAAAATCACTTTGATCCAGAGTTTGCTAGAATACACGTGAAGCCATGTTTCCTGAGTTTGCACAGCTAGTTGATTTATACTTTTTGTTTTTATTTCATTTATTTTTTTAAGTAGGCTCCCTGCGCAATGTGGGGCTTGAACTCACAACCCTGAGATTATTGAGGGTCACATGCTCTACCCACGGCCAGCCAGGGGCATCCCTGATTTATACTCTTTAAAACCATGTTTGGTGGGGCGCCTGGGTGGCTCAGTCAAACGTCGACTCTTGATTTCGACTCTGGTCATGATCTGAGGGGTGTGGGATTGAGCCCCGAGTCCGCTTAAGATTCTCTCTCTCCCACTCCTTCTGCCCCTCCCCCCCAAAAAGACCCCCAGAACAAAAACCATGTTTGCTTGCTTAACTGACTGAGCCACCCAGGTGCCCCTGCCCCAGGCTATTTTTAAAGAATTAAAATGTTACAAAGTTTTACTCCACTTCTCCATCCCCGGAATAACTGCCAATCACAAGATTGAAAAATATATTCTTCTGATATTTTTATGTTTTTACTATATATGTATTGATCCATAAACAGTTTGGTTTTTAAAATTTATGTCAACAGTGTCATAGTGTACATATCTTTTTGCAGCTAAATTTTTTTTCCCTTTCACATTAGGGTTTTGAAATTTATGTACAGCAATACATGTCGTTCAAATTCATTCATTTTAGCTGCTACCTGATATTATACTTTTCAGGATAAACCAGTTATCCATTTCCCTTCTGCTGTCATCTGCTGTACCCCAGACCACTCCTCCTTGTTTCTTAATGAGTTTAGATCCTGGTATACTCTCGTGCTCTTTAATGGTAGGGCCATTTTTTTAATCCAATGGCAAGTTTAAGATACATAAGGATAACTCTTCTAATATACTAGGTTCTCACATATTTGAACTACTTTCTTCAAGTTGTATTTCCTCCACTGTACATCTGCTGTCCACTCCCATGGTTACGGCAGGACCTTCCCACCAATGTGTCCTTATTAACTTGTAGTCTCGATTGTCTGCATCCCGTTCTCTGCCTAACTGTCTTTTTTTTTTTTTTATCAGTTTATCTGTTTCTAGTATCCCAACTTCAACAATTCTTAGGCCCCCTGGGACCCTCAATCCCTCAATCCAATTAACTTTCCACTGCTCACTAACCCCTTAGTAGCCTCTTTTCCTTTATTTCCCACCTCAAATTTCATTGTTGTTACTGCTCCCCTGCATATGTCAGCTCTCTTGTTCCTCTCTTACTTATCATACTCATTGGCAAAACTAAAGCCCAGATTAAGTCCATCTCTAACTACTTCACACCTACCTTTATGACACTGAAAATAATACAGGAAAAATAAACAACCACACCGACAGCTCATTTCAAGTTTATGACCATGAATTTCATGTGGGTCTTCATACTGCCTGGCAGTCCTACTGTGTTTCTTATTCCATCCATCTTCATCTCTCATGGGTGATTATTTCACATTGTCCCTTCCTTCCTTTAACCCCCTGTATCACCTCCTTATCCTCCCACTTGGCCAATGGTGACGAAAATGGAAGTAAACGGGAGAATTTCCACAAGCTCATCATTTCTCAGCCAGCACACACATTCACACGCGCTGCCTTCCTGCCTCCTACTGTCTGCTTTTCTCTAGCGTCAACTCTGCACTTGCGTACTAGGTTCCCTCTCACCCACCCAAGGACTGCTCCAGCAATTTTCACCTCTATCCTGAAACACTGCGTTTTGCCTTCCTTCTGAAGCTTCCCATCAGCCTACACGTGTGCTTTGATTGTGCATATCTTTATTTTTTAGAAAAGATTTTATTTATTTGTCAGAGCACAAGCAGAGGGAGGAGCAGAGGGAGAAGCAGCCTCCCTGCTGAGCAGGGAGCCCTATAGAGGACTCGATCCCAGAACCCTGGGATCATGATCTAAGCCAAAGGCAGACGCTTAACCCGCTGAGCCACCCAGGTGTCCCAATTGTGCATATCTTTAAAAAAAAAACCCTCTTTATCTCCACTTTCTGAAAAATGTATGTACTTTGTGAATCCAAATCCTCTCCTCCCATCCTCTCTTGAACATCCTTAGACTTTTGTCCCTGACATTTCACAAGAACTGCTCTTCTCTAGATGTCCTTTATATTTCTCGTTCAGTATATAACCTGTCCTCATCTTACTCCACCTGTCAGCAGCATTTAAATCATTCTCTGCTCCTTGATACACTTTTTCCACTTGCTTCCAGCCATCACACTCTTGGTCTTCCTCCTGTTTCACTAGCTGCTCGTCAGTTTCCTTTGCTGGGCCCTTCACATCCCCTTAACCTTCTAATATCGGACTGCCTAAGGCTCAATCTTTGAACCTCTTCTCTAACTACATCCATCCCCTTAGTGATCTTATGCAATCTCTTGGATTTAAATACTACCTGTATGCTGACAGTTCCAGCCCAGAACTCTCTTCTGAATGCCTAGTGCATATGTCCAATTCCTAATTCAACATTTCCACTTAAATGTCTAATACACATGTCCAAGTTAACGTGTCCAGAACTTAGCTGGTCTCCGCTCAGACCTGCTCTACGCGTTATCTGCTGATTCTCAATTGATGGTAACTTTATCTTCTAATTCATGAGGCATAGTAATAGTCATCCTTGACTCCTCTCTTTGACTCACATTCCACACCCAATTCTGTCAGGAATTCTGTAGGCTCTTTATTTAAAATATATCCAGAATCCAACATTTTTTATCATCCTGGTCTAAGCAATCACCATCTCTTACTTGGATTATGCAATAGCTTTTGCCTTCTGCCCTTGCTTCGCTGTAGAGAAACCAGAGTGATTTTTTAACACGCAGTCAGATCACTTTGCTTCTCTGTTAATATCCCAGCAGTGGCTACTAATTCATTCAGACTAAAACATGTGAGTCCTTTCAGTGGCCCACAAGACTACACAATCTGTCCGCACCCACTACCCCACCCTTCATTTTAATCGAATATTCTCCCTTTGACTCACTGACCTCCAGGTTATGGGTCTTTACAAGGTCTGTTTCTTCTGCCTGGTTGCTCATTTTCCCCAGGTATCTGCTTTTAATTCCCTCATCACTTTTAAGTTTGTGCTAATATGGCACCTTCCTAATGAGCTTACCTTTATCTAATTTAAATTGCCATTTGCCACCTACGCCCAACTTAGTACTGCTGCCTTACACATTTTCAGAGGGTGACATTTCATAGACTATAATATGAATATTGTCCTTGGAGTTGCGGAAAGTAGCATTCCTTTATTACCTAAGTAATATATAATTCACTTACATATTATTATTTGTTTCCCTTAACTAATAAGTAAGCTCCTCAAGAGGAGTGTTTGTCTCTTTGACTCACTGGTAGTTCCCAAACATCTTGAACAATCCATGGCACACAGTGGGTACTTAGTGAATATTTGTAGAATAAATAGATTATTTTCAAGTTTGATATTACAAATAATACTATATTGAATATCTGTGATGGTTAATTTTATCTGTCAAGTTGACTGGGTCATGGAAAGCCTAGACAGTTGATCAAGCACTATAATGAGTATGTATGTCTGTGAGGATGTTTTTGTATGAGATTAGTATTTGAATTGGTAGACTGAGTAAAGCAGATCGCCCTCTCTAATGTGGGTGGGCGTCATCCAATCAACTGAGGATTTAAATGGGAAAAGGAGGGAATTCCTCCTGCCTGACAGCTTGAGATGTTGTTGGTCTTTTCCAGCTTTCAAACTCAAGACTGAAATACCAGCCTTTCTTGGTTCTCGAGTCTGCGGGCTTTTGAACTAGAACTTGCACCATGGGCTGTCCTGGTTCTCGGGCCTTCAGACTTGGACTGGAACTGCACATCGGCTCTCCTGCATCTTCAGCTTGCCGACTGTCTATTCTGAGATTTCTCAGCCTCTATAATTGCATGAGCCAATTACTTATAATAAATATACACACACATTCACTCCCTCACCACATATGCTATTGGTTCTGTTTCTCTGTAGAACCTAAATGTAATATTCTTAGGTTATCTTCTTGTGAGCATGTGTTTGAATTTGTCTAGGTAGTTTATGTAGGAGTGAAATTGCTTGGTCTTAGAGTGTGTGCCTATTCAATTTTATTAGGTATTACCAAAGTGCTTGTACCGATCTATGCTTTCTTTTGCGCTGTAGAAGTGTGTGTTTCCACGTAATTTTGCCAGTCCTGATGACCAGTCTGATAGGTTTCAAAAGGTATCTCTTTTAGTTTTTATAGACCTTTCTGCTTATACATTTACCTATATGAATTGCATTTTTGCCAAAAACCAGTAAATATTGGTAATTTGATGTGGTTTAATCTAACAGTGAATATTTGTACAATTCACTCTTTACCATTTGTATTTCTTCTTTTGTAAATTACTTGTTCATATATTTTTTATATTTTTCTATTCGATTGTCTTCCCCAAATGCCTGTAGTCTCTCCCTCTTTTTGGTTCTTTAGAAATACCTCCTCCTGGTCTGTGGTTGGGAATATGTTGTTTTCCTCACACAACAATGTTTTATTTTAATGCCATCAAATTTAGCGGTCCTGCATGATTTGTCTTTTTATTGTCTTATTTAAGAACTTCATCCAGACCGTGAGGTCATAAATATATTATCCTGTATTTTTGTCTAAAAGTTTTTAGAAGTTTAAAGTTTTGCTTTTTTTCTTTAGGTTTGGAATAAATTTGGATTTATTTTTATTTTTTATTTCTTCTTATTTTTTTGGTATTCCAGTGTGTGGTGTGTAGTATGTAGTATGGAGAAGAGAAGTTATCTTAGTTTTTCATGTGGACTGAAAACCTTTTCTTTTCCACATTGATCTTCAGTGCCAATTCTGTTACCTCAAGTTCTCATAAGAAACATGGGTTTCTTTTGAGGCTCCGTCTTTTCTATCTCGCTGGTCTATCGCCTATCCCTATACTGATAAGACGCTTGTTACTATAAATTTATAATGAGTGTTGATAAATGAGAGGACAACTACCCCCACCTTGTTTTTCTTCCAGATTGTCTTGATGTTCTTGTATTATTTTCTTTCAGTACTTGCTAGAATTCTGCATTGAGTTTTAAAGTTAATCTGCTAATGACTTTGTTTTCACTTGAAATATACCTTTTCATAAGGAAGAAAGTATCTTTAGCTTTGTTCCTTTTATACAGGTTGAGTTAGTCAGGGTGAGCTATGTGGAATCATAGCAAATTAATAATCACCAGAGTTGGCAAGGAAAAGTCAACATGCCAGGCAAGGAAAGGTCACAACTTAAAGCAGTCTATTTTCTATAGCAAACATTGTGAATTTACTATAATTGGTATGCTCCAGTAAGAGTTATAAATGCATAGTTTCTGGAACAATTAAATTAAGTATTAATATTACAGGACAGCTCATAATGACTTTATGATAGACTTAATTTAAATTTTATGATCACAGATCTGTAAGTTTTTATGAACTGTTTCTTTATCTACTGTGACCCTGCTGTAGGTTTTTGATACACTCTTTAAAGAAGTTCTTGGGGCATCTGGGTGGCTCAGTTGGTAGAGCATGCAACTCTTGACCTCGGGGTCATGAATTCGAGCTCCATGTTGAGCAGAGAGCCTACTTAAAACAAAAAAAGAACCCTTAAACTTAAAGACGTTCTTGTCTTAGTTTGCTAAGACTTTTTCTTTTTAAAATTATGATTGTTATTTCTAGTAAATCTTTTTCTTGCATCTATTAAGAAGTTCAGATAGTTTATGTACTTTTAACCTGTTTATATGGTGAATTACATGAAGAGATTTTTTTCTTGTTAATTAATAGATTATTCTTGCATTCCTGAATAATGCAAGGATTTTTTTTTTCTTTTTAAAAATCTAACACCCACAGCCACACAGGTGGCTCAGTCATTTAAGCATCTGACTCTTAATCTCAGCTCAGGTCTTGATCTGGGGCGCCTGGGTGGTGCAGTCTGTTAAGCATCTGACTGCTGGTTTTGGCACAGGCTGTGACCTCAGGGTTGTCGGATTGAGCCTCGCTCAGGGCAGAGTCTGCTTAAGACTCTCTCTCTCCCTCTGTCCCCATCCCCCCCCCATGCTTGCTCTCTCTCTCTCTCTCTCTCTCTCAAATAAATAAAAAATCTTTAAAAATCTACACTCTGGGGTGCCTGGGTGGCTCAGTCAGTGAAGCATGTGACTCTTAATCTCAGGGTTATAGGTTTGAGCCCTATGATGGGTGTAGAGATTACTGAAAAATAAAATGTTAAAAAAAAAGAAAAAGAAATCTACACTCTGGTTTGGTTTTGCCAATATTTTATTTAGTATTCTTGTATCCACTTTTACAAACGAGATTGGCTTATCCTTTTGCTTTTTTTGTATCATTCTTCTCTGGTTTTATTACAAGCATTATATGAGACTTAGTGGGATGGGAAGCTTATTTGTAATCATTTTGGGAGTGGAGTTGTGCATACTAGTCTTCTTTGTCTGGAATTAATGTAGCTATGATACTGTATTGTGTTTGCTGTTAGATTTGGGTTTTTCCCTCTTCTTACTTTATATTTTCTATTTACCAAGTCTTCTCTTATTTGTTTGTTTGTTTGTTTTTTGTTTTGGTTTGGTTTTTTGCTTCTTTCCTGTCCTCTATTAAGTTAAAGGAATTCTACTGGTTTACAAGTTCTGTATTACTTTATTGGTTACTCTTATATTTATTATGCATCCTTGACTTAGAGTTTAAGGTTAATCTGTGTTTCTATCCTTCTCCTGCATTATGTAAGACCCTAGAACTGCTTTGACTCTAATAATCCCTCATCTTGTATGTTGTTATTATTGCCCGGTCTTCTGGGTGCACTTTGTCCCTGCCCACCCCTGCCATCCCTCTGTGTTGTTGTTGTCCTGGTTTTAGTCAGTGCTCATTTTGATCTCACACAGGCAACCCGAGTCTCTGTGTACCATTGCTTCTTGCTCCCATTTGTTTCTGCTAGGATCAGTTTGTTTCTCACCAAGTTCTGGAGATGCTAAACTGTTTCAGTCTCTTTGTCTTCAAATGCCTTGATTTTGTTCTTACTCTTGAATTATAGTTTACCTGGGGAGAAAATTTTAATCTGACAGTAATTTTCCTGAAGCACTTTGGGAATAATATTCCATTATCTTCTGGTGTCTACTGTGCTATTTTTGTTTTTTCTTTTTTAAATTCCTCCCCCCCACCAGCTATTTTTAACGTTTTTTCCCCCTTAGAGTCCTGCAGTGTCATCACAGTGAGTTTAGAAGTGTGTGTGTGTGTGTGTGTGCATGTGTGTGTGTGTACACAGTACTGTCTGGGAATCATTGGGATTTGTTTGATGTGTGGATTCATGTCTTTCATCAATTCAGGAAACATTTGAGCATATTCTCTTAAAATATTGCTTTTACCCCATCTATATTTTCTCCTTCCCCTTTTTGTATGTATCTTGGATCTTTTCATTTTATCCATCATATCTCTTAGCTTCTTTTTCGTATTTTTCATATATTTCTTTATCTTTTTGAACTCTTCCTGGTTAATTTTCCAGGGCTATCTTGTAGATTTGTAATAATCTCTTCATGGGAACTTAATTTATTTAATTCATCTCCTGAAATACTGGGGGGGGGGGATCTATCTATTGAATTGTTTCAGTAACTTAAAAATTTTTGTGTATTTTATTTTTCAAATCCTCCTGTTCTTTTTTCATAACTTCCTATTCTTTACATTTATAAATCTCTAGTAATTTTAAACACACTTATTTCAAAATCTCTTTCACATGCTTCCAAAAGAACAAGTTCTTGAGGAGCCAGCCCCGCTGTGTGAATGAGGTTCATTTGTTCAAGTATATTATATATATTTTTTTATTTTGCATTTACCACCTAACTTAAGTTTCACCTCCTGTCCTTGTGTGGGATTAAAATCCACACTCCTGGTGTTAAGTACCTGTTGCTGGGTCCTACTTCTACTGTGCCTGCAACCATGAGCACCTGCAATTCACATGCATCCAGTCTGGTTTTCAGATCCCTCTGTGTTTCTGAAGGATTTGCCTTCCATCCCCACCCCCATTTCCCTTTCATGTGTTATTTCTCTAGATCTGTATTACATAGCATTTTACCTTAGGTCATTCTTTCATGTTGTCAGATCAGTAGTTGAATTTTTAAAAGAAAAAAAATTTCCTTTCAGAAGCTTTATATATATATATGGTAGAAAATTTAGATACAAAAACATTTTGTGTTCTACTTAAGGAGATAATTACTGTTAGCATTATGTTAATTCTGTCTTTCTAATCTTGTTTCTCTGAGTGTGTGTATATGTGTGTACAGGGTGCATATACACACATATAATTATAGTTAAAGAGGAATTACACTCTTTGTACTATTTTTTTAAAGATTTTTTATTTTTAAGTAATCTCTACAGCCAGTGTGGGGCTCAGACTCACAACCCTGAGATCAAGAGTCATATGCTCTACCAACTGAACCAGCCAGGCACCCTAGTACTATTTGACAACATGATATGTTTCACTAAAGCTAATGTCAGAACATTTACCTGTTAGTCAGTGTATTCCTACCAGGGACTTTATAATGGCTACAAAGTATCCCATCGTAGTGCTGTATAATGCAAGCAAGTTCCTCAACCAGTTTATTGAATATTTAAAGGTTATTTTAAAATGTTGGTCTTTACAAACAATAATGACACAAATGACCTTCCTTACAAATGCATCCTTGACTGCATTTGTGTTTTTTCCTTTATATAAATCGCTGAAAGTAGAATAGCTGAGTAATAGGAATGTTTTTGCTATTTACTGACAAATTGAGTTGTTTTCTTCTGGAATAATTATCAACCCAACTCCTTTTTCTAAATCCTTGTTCCCCAGATAGCTAAGATCTAAATGACATGGACATATATTTGTATGTCTCTTTGCAGAGCTGTAGGCATCATATCACCGTCTTCTCCCAAGGTTACTAAGAGGTGGTTTCTGGCATGACTTTCCTACCTAACTCCACCCTATCATGCTTAATAAGATTTCCATGTGTCACACGTGCTCTGAAGTATCGGTACGTGCGCTGAAGGAGATAGGGTTCTCTGTGATTACTTTTCAACATGAAAAAAAGTTTATATGCCTCACATTTATCTGCTCCATTTACCAGCACCCAGCCTCATCCTGCCTCAATGAACTTAATGAGATTAACGGATGCTATTTCTTTAATCTTCAGGACAGCAGTCAGGTAATAGCATCGTTCTGGGGTTATTGGAACTGAAGCATAGAACAATGATGAGATGGGATAAAATTTATGGGAAAATAGTCCTCAGGTCTTCCAACTTCCAATTATAATCTATACTTTTCTAAAGCCATTTTTATAAGTGTTATATCAGAAACCTCTAAAATGGAATTGGTTTATTATTCAAGTATCGTTTTTATTAAATCGTGGATTATGTAAAATATTGCCATTATTCTTGCTTAAAATGATTATGTAAGAATAAGCACATATGGGGGCGCCTGGGTGGCACAGCGGTTAAGCGTCTGCCTTCGGTTCACAGCGTGATCCTGGCGTTGTGGGATCGAGCCCCACATCAGGCTCCTCCGCTATGAGCCTGCTTCTTCCTCTCCCACTCCCCCTGCTTGTGTTCCCTCTCTCGCTGGCTGTCTCTGTCTCTGTCGAATAAATAAATAAAAAATCTTTTTTTTTTTAAAGATTTTAATAAATAAAAAATCTTTTTTTTTAAAGATTTTAATAAATAAAAAATCTTTTTTTTTTTTTTAAAGATTTTATTTATTTATTCGACAGAGATAGAGACAGCCAGCGAGAGAGGGAACACAAGCAGGGGGAGTGGGAGAGGAAGAAGCAGGCTCATAGCGGAAGAGCCTGATGTGGGGCTCGACCCCGGATCGCCGGGATCACGCCCTGAGCCGAAGGCAGACGCATAACCGCTGTGCCACCCAGGCGCCCCAAAAATCTTTAAAAAAAAAAAAAAGAATAAGCACATGTGTTTTAGATGTGTACATCTAAGTATAAGGAGTGAAACAACATGAAGTCTGGGATTTGCTTTAAAATTAAATGGAGAAGGAGGGAGGAAGAAAGAAGGATGGGTGGATAGTTGAAGAAAGTACAGCAAAACTAGCTGAATTTGTATATGATGGGTTTGTGAACGTTTGACATATTTCATAATTTAATAAAATTAAATCTTATTCCTTAAGTTAGTGGGGAGAGAGAGAGAGAGAGAGAGTGAGGACCCGGTGGAGACTCTGCATTTAAAAGAAAAAGCCAAGGGAAATTTGTCTGACGGAGGGAGCAACTTGGCTGAAGCCCACTTTGTTATTGTTAGGAGTTAGCTTCCTGCTGCCATCTAATGGCACAAATGTAGATATGGATGTGTATGTGTATATACAGACACCGCACACACACACACACACACACACACACACACACACAACTTCCATTGCTGTAAGCCTGTGTCTGGGTTTCGATTCCTCACTTTCATTGATTAGAATGTCAATACTGGAAGGGATATTAGAGATCATATAGTCTGCCCTTTTCATTCTGTGAGGAACTTGAGTAAAACATGTATTTCTGTGCTTGGGCATCCTTTTATCTCCTCTCATTGACCCTCACCACATTTTTGGGACATAAAAAAAAAAAAAGAGATGTTGCTCTATTTTTATATATGAAATGGAGTCACTGGGGGTGGGGGCAGGTGGGCAAGAGGTTTTGCCACTTTTTAAAACCTAGCCTGAAATGATCTCTTTCCTTGAATCTAGGCCCTTCGACATCCATCCCAGAATTGTTCCTGTTGTGTTTTCTTTTTTAAAGATTTTTAAAATATTTATTTATGAGAGAGAGAGAGAGTGTGTGTGGGGAGGAGTAGAGGGAAAGGGACAAGCAGACTCCACACTCAGCACAGAGCCCAGCTCAGGGCTCGACGCAGGGCTGGATGCGGGGCTTGATCCCACGACCCTGAGATCATGACCCCGAGATCATCAGCTGAGCTGAAGCCAAGAGTCAGGTGCTAAACCGACTGTGCCACCCAGGTGCCCCTCCTGTTGTGTTTTCTAGTGTTAACCCTTAAGACAGAATTAAAAGTTGTAAATATCACTGATATGTGAGTAGGGAAACTGTTCTGCAGTTACCTCAGTTTTACATTTTAAGGTCTAAATTTTAATTCTGATATCACAAATTCCATTCAGTGACTGTAAAGCTGTGAATGTTCAGGTTTTGAAGTTCAGTAGTAAAATGCTTAAAGCACCTATGCTCTATTCTGAACCAAAAATAAGATTTTATTTAAGGGCATTCATAGCTGGGTACCTTATATATAGAATTACAGAAATCATTTCCTGACTCAAAGTATATTTTTTCAAACCTGCTGTACCCATCTCTGACAAACGGCTCTCATCCTCTTTCTCTAACGTTCTCTGCCTGCTCCGCTTGACCCTCTGTAGGTTCCAAGCCAATTTCAAGTTCCCACGTGCCCTCAATGCTTTTCTGCCTTCTCTTGTTCTGAATGCTCTTTCATTTCCTTGAATGCCCTTTCTTTAAGGCTGAGCTTAAAGTTTATCATCTTCATTTCTGCGACAAGAAATCTTATTTCCTAGGTTTGCCAGAAAGTACCATAAACTGAGACGCTTCAGCTGAGATTCATTGTCTCCCAGATCTAGAGACTACAAGTCGGAGACCAAGCTGTCAGCAGGGTTGATTCTTTCTGAGGGCTGTGAGGAAAAATCTGTTCCGTGCCTTTCTCCTGGCTCCTGCCGATGTCCTGGCAGGCTTTGGCGTTTCTTGCAGGTAGAAGCATCACCCTCAATCTCTGCCTTTATCTTCTCGTGGCCTTCTTCTTCCATGCCTGTCTGTCTGCAAATTCCCCTTTTCTATAAGGGTATCAGCCCTACTGGACTAGAGCCCACCTTACTCCACTATGACCTCATCTTAACTAATTACATCTGCAGACCCCATTTCTAAATCAGGTCATATTCTGAGGTACTAGGGTGTAGAATTTCAACATATCAATCTTGCTGGGGACGGAGTTGGGGAGGAACCACAGGGGTTCCAGTTTTCAATCCATAAAATTTCTTCTTTTGAATTTTTTCACTATTTACTTTTGTATTTTGTTCATGCAATGTATCACATTCTTTGTGGTTATCTGTCTTGCCTCTCCTTCTAAATTGTAAGGTCGTTGAAGGATGGCTCATTCCTTCTATATCCTGTATTGCCAAGCACAGAAGATGGATAAATGTTTGTCAGTTGTCTTGCATATGTCTCACTATGGCTCTCCCTGGCATCCAGGTTAGGCTCTACCTCCAAATGGCAAGGGGCAGAATTTGATGAAAATGGAGGCAAATCCAGACTTTTTCTAGGTAACTGTCTGCATGTAGTGAAGTTTGTGTATATTGCAGGAATCAGGACAAAGTGATCGGGATTTGAAAGTCAGACTGAGAACCAGGGCTGCGTTAGTCTACTTCCTGGAGTCAGCTAGGAGTGAGGCATGGGTGGGAGAGAGTGGGCGGGAGACAGAGTGAGAATGAACAAATCTGGCTATCAGAAAACCAGGGAAGACTGTGTTAGTGACTGAATAGGTAGCATGATGTCAGAGCATCAGAAAGGTGCCACAAAAGAAGTGAATACAAGGGTTAGGATTACAAGAACATTCCAAAACCTAACGCTCATGTTCAGAGGACAGAGATCCTGTAGGAGTTGACAGGAGGAAGTAAGCAGGAAAGCAAGACCAAGCCATCGGTGTCCAGGATATTTGGCAAGGGCGCAAAATACCTGTGCAGGGGTCTCCACCCAGTCATTTAATGGTCTATATTTCTGGGCAGTTTTTAGCTAAGCTATACCACAGTAGTCTTCTTTTCTTTTCTTTTTTGTTTTTTTAAAGATTTTTTAATTTATTTATTCGACAGGATAGAGACAGCCAGCGAGAGAGGGAACACAAGCAGGGGGAGTGGGAGAGGAAGAAGCAGGCTCCCAGTGGAGGAGCCCAATGTGGGGCTCGATCCCAGGACTCTGGGATCACGCCCTGAGCCGAAGGCAGACGCTTAACCACTGTGCCACCCAGGCGCCCCAGTAGTCTTCTTTTCAAACATGGTTGGTTAATTACAATTTATCTTATTTTAAAAATAACTTTTAAAAGTATCACCCTAAAAGGTCATTCTGAATTATTCTGTAATGTTGTGTGTCTTTTTGAAAGCAAGAATCTTGCTAATCTTTTTTTTTTTTTAAAGATTTATTTATTTATTTATTTGACAGAGATAGAGACAGCCAGCGAGAGAGGGAACACAAGCGGGGGAGTGGGAGAGGAAGAAGCAGGCTCATAGCGGAGGAGCCTGATGTGGGGCTTGATCCCATAACGCCAGGATCATGCCCTGAGCCGAAGGCAGACGCTTTAACCGCTGTGCCACCCAGGCGCCCCAAGAATCTTGCTAATCTTGTTTTGAATTCCCCAACAGGAATGTAGGGGTTTACTAAGAACAAACGGTGGGAAAGCATAGATTTCCTGGAGCCATAGGATTTCGAGATTTGGTGGTGACCCTCCAAAGAAGCCCAGTTGTTTGAATTATTACATCCCAAAGGTGGTGGTGTAACATTCAAGGGGGTTAACTGAGGTGGTGACGGTTGAAATGATGAGAAATTCTGTGGGGACAGACACTGTGGACACATAGTAACCCACGGGAGAGCCTCTGGAAAAGGAGGCATAGCCAGGACTGGGGACACTGCAGTGGGAGACCCACAACAGACAAGGGCAAGCATCAGGTCAAAAGACGAGCACAAGAGGTTGTTGGACAAACCCCCATAAAGGCTGCATGGAGTTCCACCTGGAACCGGGAAGTTGAAGACCTCAGTATGTCCCGTCCAACGTCTGCCAGCACCACCTGCCTTTGTGTTAAAAGGAGGCTGGGGTGGGGAGCAAGCTAAAGAATGGGGACCAGTTTCCTCTCTTTTTGCCCCAGTCCCCCTCCTTTGCATTCACCCTCTGTCCTGAATAAACTCTGGTTCTCAGAGCTGAAATGGAGAGCATTCATCCTGTGCAGAAGCAAATACTGCTCGGAAGGGCACAGCCAAAGCGGAGAGTCAAAGGCGAGAGAGGTAACACTGGGGGGAATCAAGTCTACCTAAAAGAACCTATGCAATAGTAGTCTAATGAAGCCCAAATTGAATTTAACAAAGGTGTTTTTTGTTTTTGTTTTTTTCCCTCCTTCCTATCATGAGTCAGAACTTTGATAGAAGAGCAACTCGGTGATATGGTTTGAGACGCTTAAGCCACAGGGGCCGTAATCAGATGTGAACGTTTCCCTCCAGAATGAGGCAATTCTGGAAGTGAGGGTGTGACTGTAAAGATTTCCTGGCAACTTCTGCCATCTAGTGCCTGGCACGAGAGGCCGTGTCACCACACCTATTCTGGCTTCCTTGGTAGATGCTTGCGCATTGATGCAGTGTGAGAAAATGATAAAATCAGCAGGATGGAGCTGAGGACGGCAGATACATGGCCAATTCTATAAAGATTGCTGAAAGAGACATTGGGAGAATATAGTTGAGACCCCAGAGTACAGACCAGCTGTTCTCCTTTGCCTTTCCTTCCCCTCGCTGTCCCTTCTTCAGTCCCCTATGCCCCAATCCTGCCTCCCAAGAAAGGTGGAGCCGCACCTGAAAAGGCCCCTCACCTGTCACATCCTTGCGTTTCCGCTTTCTTCTGTGTACAGAGAGGTCAGTTACCCTGGCTGAAAATTCTCTAGAATCCAGTAGACATCATGCCTTCATATAGATAGGCCTATATCCGTGATTTATCATTTTATTATTATTTTTTAAGATTTTATTTATTTGACAGAGAGCAGCAGCCAGCGAGAGAGTGAACACAGGCAGGGGGAGTGGGAGAGGAAGAAGCAGGCTCCCAGCAGAGAAGCCCTATGCGGGGCTGGATCCCAGAACGCTGGGATCACGCCCTGAGCCCAAGGCATACGCTTAATGACTGAGCCACCCAGGCGCCCCCGTGATTTATCATTTTAAACAGATTTTCATAACAAAAGTGACACATGCTCACTTTGGGACACAAAATAAAAGGACCCCACCATCTGCGCACCTGTTTATTACTTATACTAGGAGGTACCCGTTGGGGAGTGGGCGTGGGTAAGACATTCTGGCGTGGGAAGGCAAATCACCGGAAGAAAGGAAAATGGAGCTTCTAAACGAGCCAGACGAGGGACCTCCCGAGGCCCCCAGCCCCCCAACCCCCCGCCCCCGGGCTCCCCTGCAAAGGCGGCTTCCGGCAGCTCCCCGGCTGTCCTCCCCCGCGCGTGCGCACTGCTTGCTCGGCCGCAGCGTCCGACCGCGGGTGGCGGTGCGCGGCCAGGTTCGCGCTAGGCGGACGCGGGCGCGGTGTACGCGCGCTGCGGCCCGCGGGCTCCGACGTGTGTGCTGCGTCTGCACTCCCGGCGGCACCTGGCGTCCTCTTTGCACGTCTGCAACGGGAGGTCCGGGAGGAAGTAATAACCTGTTCAAACAAGAGATCCGTGAAGTTATTTTTAAATATGGAAAAGTAAAAAAGAAAACAAAAATGACTCATGATCCCACTGTCTTGCTAACCTCTCTGGACATTAAAAAAAAATGCAGGGCACAAGCTTGAAATATGCAAAACAGCATAGAAAGTTAAAAATGGAAATTAAACAGCCTTCCCTCCCAGCAGGCCCTCAGTCCCTCTTTCCAAAGATAATCATTTTTAGGTTCCGTCCAAATATGTGTGTGTATTTAACATTTATACAAAATGGAGTTTTACTCTTCATTCTTCTGCTCTTTTTTTTCACGTCATCTTTCTTAGGGATATTTCCACATTGGCACATCTAGATCTAATGCTTTTGAAAGGTGCAAGGATCCATTTGTAAGGTACCATGACTTATTTAGTTTATTCCCTACTCACGGACATTTAGGTTTCTAGTATTTCACTAGCACAACATGGCAAAGACCATACACTCACATCTGTCGGAATATTTTTGCTGGAATAATCTGTAGGGTAATGTCGTAGGTGTGGAAGTGCTAAGTCATACATATATAGAACTACACTTTAAAAGTATGGGTAGAGTTTGTCAAATTGCCCTCCAAAAAGGTTGCACAAATTTACCCCGTCACCGAGAGGTGAGTGCGATTTAACATCTTCTTGTATGTAGAAATGGCAGTTATTTCTTTTTTCCGTGAATTGCTTGTTCATATTCTTCACTTATTTTCCACTGGGTTCAACTTTTTTCTTACTGATTTGGCTACCCTTTGTAAATAAATTATCTTGTGCCTGTCATTGTGTTTGCAAATGTTTTCCCCAATTTATCTTCTGTGTTTTAACTTTGTGTTTTGTTATTGGTTTTGTTTTGCTTTGTTTTTCTGTGATAGAGAAATTTTAACATTCTATGTGGCAAATTTGGCAGAGTCCCTTTAGACTTCTGGGTGGGTTTTCCATGTTATTTGAAAAGCCTCCCCCACTGCAATAAGTAAGTAAAAAAAGTAAATAGATTCACTCACGCTTTTAATTTTTTAAAAGATTTTATTTTTTTAAAAAAGTAATCTCTACCCCCCAATGTGGGGCTTGAACTCATGACCCTGAGATCAAGAGTTGCATGCTCTACTGACTGAGCCAGCCAGGTGCCCCTACCCATGCTTTTAATTTAAAAGACACACACAACTTTTGTTGTTAGGAAAGTCATACATTCAATGAAAAAAGTTTAAAAAATACATAAGCAAAAGCAAAGAATCCTGTGGTCTAATTGTCAGAGAGTCACTATACACATCTTGCCATAGAAATTTCCAGCCTTTAATTCTATGGGATAATTAATTAAGATTGTGTTTTGATTATATCGTGAACTGTATTTGTTAAATATTTGAATTGTGTATATATATATATATTTAAAGATTTTATTTATTCATTTGACAGAGAGAGAGGCAGCAAGAGAGGGAACACAAGCAGGGGGAGTGGGAGAGGGAGAAGCAGGCTTCCCGCAGAGCAGGGAGCCAGATGTGGGGCTCGATCCCACAACGCTGGGATCATGACCTGAGCCGAAGGCAGACGCTTAAACGACTGAGCCACCCAGCCGCCCTATTTGAATTATATTTTTAAAAACAGTTTTATTGAGGTATAATTGATATATCACAAAATTCACCCATTTTAAGTAAATGATTTTTAGCGAAGTTACAGAATTGTGCAATCATCACCACAATCTAATTTAGAACATTTTCATCACCCCAGAAAGAAGCCTTCTGTCCCATTTGCGGTCACTCCCTGTTCCCACTGCCTAGCCCTGGCAACCACTAATTTACTTTCTGTCTCCACGGATTTGCCTTTTCTAGACATTTCATATAAATGGAATCCTACAATATGTTGGCTTTTTCACTTGTCTTCTTTTGCTTACTATGTTTTTTATGCCCATCTATATCATCATAGCTTGTATCACTACTTCACTGTTTTAACTGCTGAGTAGTATTTCATTGACAGGATATGCCACATTTTGTCCATCCATTGATCAGTTGACAGGCATTTCGGTTGTTTCCAATTTTCAGCTATTCTGAATAATGCTGGTATGAACATTTGTATACAGGTTTTTGTGTGGAGGTGTTTTCTTTTCTCCCAGGTGCATACTTAAGAGTTGAATTGCTGGGTCGTGTGTTCACTCTATGTTAACATTCAGATTACATTTTTGAGGTGCTTACTGGGATCAGTCCGTATTGATCAGTCTACCTTCCCTAGAAAATGAAGTCAGGAGCGTCTGGGGGAAAACCCTGAGACACAAGACCTCCTGGTATAATTAAAGTTACAGGAATTTATATAGGGCCTAAGGTTATCTTTGGATGTTACTCTAGCAGAATGTTAAGATGGGTTTCTTCCTGCCTAATTTTCGATTGAGGCACTAATGTGATGGTCATCAAATGCCAAAATAAATGTGAGACTGAGTCTGACATGGGCAAAATTTAGAAAAGATCAAGGATATAAAAGGAGAATCAGAAGAGATATTTGTATACCTATATTCATAGCAACATTATTCATAATAGCCAAAAGGTGGAAACAACCCAAGTGTCCATCAACGTATGAGCAGATAAAAAATGTGGTCTATCCATGCAATGGAATATTTTTCAGTCTTAAAAAGGAGCAAAATTCTGAGCCATGCTACAACATGGATAAACCTGGAAGACATGATGCTGAGGGAAATAAGCCAGGCACAAAGGACAAATCCTGTATGACACCACTTAGAAGAGGTATCTAGAGAGTTAAATTGATAGAAAACAGAATGGTGGTTGCCAGGGGGTTGAGGGGCAGAGGGGTAGGGAGTTGCTGTTTCACGGGGACTGAGTTCCAGTTGGGGAAGATGAAAAAATTCCAGAGGTGGATGGTAGTGAGGGTTGCACAACAACGTGAATGTACTTGAACTATATACCTCAAAATGGCATGTTTTATGTTATATATAAAATTATATATTTAATTATAAAATTAATTAGCTAAATTAATTTAATAAATTAGAGGGGGATTCACACCATGTGCTGTCTCCACACCTGCCCCTTGCCTGCCCAAGGAGCTTCCATGGGGTTACTCTGAGAGCTCCATGTGTTTGCTGAAGTTGGGGCACATTTGGAATGGGGTCTGAACCTTCCTGGGAAACGCAGAGGATGAGGGGTAGGTTCACCGACCAGGAGTGAAGTCAGGCGCCTGCTGCTGCCTTGAGGACATGAGTCCAAGGATTCCTGAGTATTTCCTGTTGACCTGAGTGGTGGCCACACAGGGCCAGAGCTGTCTGGAGCCTTACAGAAGTTCTGCCCAAGAGAACCACCTGGGAGGGGCGCCTGGGTGGCACAGCGGTTAAGGATCTGCCTTCGGGTCAGGGCATGATCCCGGCGTTATGGGATCGAGCCCCACATCAGGCTCCTCTGCTATGAGCCTGCTTCTTCCTCTCCCACTCCCCCTGCTTGGTTCCCTCTCTCGCTGGCTGTCTCTCTCCCTGTCGAATAAATAAATAAAATATTTAAAAAAAAAAAGAGAGAACCACCTGGGAAAGCAGGGGGCTGCAACAGCATAAGACTGTATGGGGGTCAGGCTTTGGGGGGGGATGTGCAGGAAGGTGCATGGGAGAAAGAAGGTCATGGCATACTGGATTGACTCTAAGGTTCGCCCGCTACATAGCTGCTTGGAAATGAGGCTCCAGGTAAAACGTTCCTGCTTGCCCACCAGGATCCCACCAACCCCCTACATGTGATCTTTGTGGATAAACTTTAAAAACAGCAAAAGCAGTCCAAAAGAAAAGTATTACGATATTTCTTTCCTCCGAGTTTAGAGCAATAGGCTAGAAGTGGAGTACCGCGGCCTCCCCAGCAGTTTCGGTTAAGCGCTGGCAACCGCCCGCCGGAAGCATATGATCCTTCTTCTTACGAATCTGCCGGAGGTGGGGAGCAGCCTAACTCCACGTCACGCACTACGTCAAGATGTGCGTCACTCACCTCACTCCTGCTCGTCGGAGGCACGTCACCACCGCACGTCGTCACAAGAGGGGTGAGTACGGAACAACACGGGATTTTGAGAGAAAGAGACCACCTTCACATAACTTTTGTTACAGTATATTGTTGTGTTTTAGTTATTGCTGTTAGTCTCGTACTGTGCCTAATGGATAAGTTAAACTGGATCGTACAGACGTGTAGGAACAAACGCAGTCTACCCAGGGTTGGGTACCTTCCGAGGCTCCGGGCATCCGCTGGGGGTCTTGGAACGCATCCCCCGCGGGTAAGGGGGACGACCATGTGTGGGCGAGTTCTAATCTAGAGCCTGTGTATGCTCAGGAATGTGTTGCCAGCGAGCGCTCTGCAACATTTAGGGAAACCACAGAAGGAAATCATAGAGTCCTTTTTCCTGAAGACTATAAGGAAAATGGATGACAGCTGAGCACACCAAATATAATTTTTACAGACCTTGTATATTTTGGAACTCTAGACAGATTCTAGGAGAAGACAGGGAACTGGACAAGAAAATAAAAATTAAAAAATCTTTCTGTTCTAGATGACTCCGTGATATGCCAGTCAAGTTCTATGGGGTACCTACCAAGGTTGTGCCACAGAAACACTCAGAAGCCCAGTCAGTTTTTATTTTTTAATTTAATTAATTTATTTTAAAAATTTATTTATTCATTTGAGAGAGAAAGAGAGAGCACACAAGCAGGGGGAGTGGACGGCAGAGGGAGAAACAGGCTCCTCACTGAGCAGGGATCCCGACTCAGGACCCTGGGATCATGACCTGAGCCAAAGGCAGACGCTTAAGGACGGAGCCACCTAGGCACCCGCCCAATCAGTTTTTCAAGGGAAGAACCGTTTGTATATAAGCTTGGTGGTAAGAATGGCTTATTAGAATTGTCTTCTATAAGGTGCCTTTAGTTGCACCTCATTTAAGTTTTTGAGTAAAGGAAGTTCTAGAACCTGTATAATGAATATATTTATTCAAATACAAATTCATTTATTCAATTCCCTTTTTATCTAGAAATACTCTATTTCTGTCCTTTCCTTCTAGTCCACAACTCCTCAAGGACCTCTAGTAATTTGGGATCTTAAATTAATTGCTGACCGGGGCTCTTAGCTGCATAGAGACCTTATATTTAAATGCATTTGTTTGTTGTCATGGAGAATAAACTTTGTTATTTAGCAGCGAAAGGTAAACACGGGTTCAGAAACCTAAAGAAATTGTACAGAGGACCTTAAAAAATGTAGGTATATTCTACTTATCTTTTTATTTCTGTTTTTGTTGGGTTTTCTCCGACATCTCTGTGGGGAAATTATCGCTGTCTTCTCTTGTATTCTTGAAGCCAGGTATTGAGTAACCGAAATTCATAATTTGGCATGAAGGAGATGTTGTGATGAATGTGGGTAGGCCCAGTATCAATGTAAGTTCTATCCCCGTGATTTTTGGAAATCTTTACACAACACCCAAAGGCAACTGCAATAAGGAACATCTAACACGTTAGGGAAAGGTATCTCAGCCCAGGTAGAGTGCAGTCATGCTAGGATGTGGTATGTTACGCATGGAGTAGAATATGACCCACGATGTCCGTTTCACCTAATACATTTGGACCTTGGCCAAACTACAGCATTCACAGCGACATGGAAATATGTAACGTACATGGACGAATGACCAGTAAACTTCAACATCTGTTTTTTATCTTGAGTGTGTTTCTTTGTCTTGTCACTGTGGAAAAAAATCCCGGAAAAGTCTTGAAAGCTAATTAGCTCCAAATTTACTTTAGGAAAGAAGGGCCACAGAGCTGTGATGACAAATTCGTCTTTGTTCCAGCTGCCAGACTGCTCTTTGGCCCCTTGATTGAACATGGGTGATTATTTATTTGCACACAAGTCCTTTGTTTCTGTTTTTGTTTTTTCTTTTCAATATAGAAATCTCTTTCCTGGGTTAGGCACCTGGCTTCTGATTCCCATTTGCAAAGAATTTGCCAGCCAAATAAGCTCGAAAGTACTGTACTAAGTATCTCTTTCATGTTAAATTTGTAGGCCTTATGAGAGTAAATGTGTTATAATAATATGTGCTGTTTTTTGAATTTATGTTTTTCTCCAAATTAATGCATTTTCTTTAAAAACTCTAATTTTCTGCCCAGTTTACATATTTTTACTACACATACTCATTCTTTTCTATACTCTTGTCTCTTTCATTGTGTGTAAAAATATGTTCTTTTGATACAGGTAAAGATGAAAAATTAATAATTTAAAATGAGCTTTTTTCTTTAAAAATTTTTTTATTTAGATTCAATTAATTAACATATAGTGTATTATTTGTTTCAGAGATGGAGTTTAGTGATTCATGGATTGCACACCATACACACAAAAAAATACACTTAAAATGAGCTTTTGAGATGGTCAGTGACGGTCCATGATCTTGGAAGACCAAAATTTGACTCAATTCCACCTCATTCTTTTATAATCACAAAGCTTCTGACGGGCAATCTCATTACAAATACACATACACATATTTGATGACTATATATTCACATCTACATAACATATGTATAGATAGATGAAGGAATCCACGGTCCACACACAGTATCTCTCTCTCTGTGTTTTAGAGCAGAAGGTTTTTAGCATGAAATGAACAGACTTGAGTGAAAAGATTTGGGATCTCAGTCCCCTTTCAGTTCCTGATTGAATGATGATCCCTGTCAGTCCTCTGCGGTATAGGAAAGGCACAGAGGACCCTTTAGGATTGTCAGCTCATTTCTTCTAAGCAGCAGAACTTGTCTCATCCTCCCACTCTGCACGCCGTGAGACCATAGGTTCAGAAACTGTCTGCGAGCCAGCCGGGAAATAGATCTCTCTGCGGGTCTTGATCAACCTCTGCTGCCCTTTGGTCTTTGTGGAGGTCCTGGGATTGCAGGTTCTGGACCCAGTCCAAGGAAGCTCAGTTTCCTTGCCAAAATCCATGAGAACAACTAGAAGAGTATCCCTTTTCACTTTTTTTTTTTTTTTTAAAAGCATGAATTTGAGGGTCACTCATCCTCTCATATAAACATTGGCATAAATAGCTTATTTTCTCCTTGGGGAACATGCTTTATCCTATGGCTGCCAAAAAACCTAGACCCTTCTGTGGGTAAACCAGCTCCTTATCTTGCACGGGAAGGACATTTATATGTTTATAGGCACTTTATTACAGACTGAAAATTTGAAGCTAAATGTGAACATTGTGGCAACATAGTTGAGAGTAAATTTATATTGCTATGGTTTCAAAGTGAATAAAATATAATTAGTAAGGGAAAATTTAATAATTTTACTAAAATACATTTTACTACTATGGCAACTCTAAAACACAAAGGCAATAAATAGATAACCATAGTGTGACATTACCTCACATTTGTAGGTAACATGAGATTGGGATTGAGAGATTGAATTCTTGGTAATTGTTGGGAAAACACAGTGCTTTGGTCAACTTCTGGGTCTTACTATTGGCATATTGTGATGGAGAAACATTTTCATGCTTAGTCTGCTTTGCCTTTAGTGAGCCTAATTATATTCATGTTTAAAAAAGTACAAACCTATAATGCATGACTTTATCATTTTTCAAAATGACTTTCACTATAATGATGTGGTGAATTAATAGGTTCTGATTAACTATTACTCAGTCACTGGATATTTAAGTTTGTAGTTCCGCTTTTTCCTTTTCAGTTTGTAGTTTTTTGCCTCTCTGGAAATATTTTCTTAAGATAAATTTCTGGGAGTAAAATTCTTGAATTAAAGCATTGTTCATATTTACTCTTCTTATTTAAACATTTCCCCCTCCCCCTTCTTTTTACTTGCTTGGCTGTTTTTGTTCTCAGGTTTTCACCAAAAATATTTTGGTTCTAAAGAAAAGTATAGAGAACGTTCTCAAATCTGTAAAGTCTTTGCTGCTGCTTAAGCACTTGTGTTAACTGAAGGAACATCTAATGAATGGGTATTTACTCCTTCAGTGTTTTAGGAATGTGGTTTTGAGATCAAGTCAAAACACTAGGTGTTTACTGAGCATTTACCATGTTCAGTGAACACAAACCAAAAACACAAATAACATTCGAGGAATGTTGACTTGAGCTAACTCACTCTTTCCTAGTCCAGAAGCTGTTCAGAAGTTTCCTCCTTCCTGGGCCAGAGGCGGGTCAGCATTAAGAGCTAGTCTCTCACTGGTGACGCCTTTACCTTGGTAGGATTGGAGGGTGGGATGCAGAATCTGAAGCAGAGGGGGAGGCCATCATTTATATGGGGCACAGAGACCTCTGGATACGCTGATTGTGACCGAGAGTGCCTGCCTTGTCCTTCCACTTTGAAAGAACGGCCTTTAGGGAAGGTGAGATGTTGGTCCTCCCATCTCCCCTCACGCACAGTCTGAAATGGCCACAGGCAGTCTGGGGGAGGGGATGTTGGGTCTATCAGGAGGGCACCTTGGAAGAATCCTGTCTTTCTTAGGTGAACTTCTTCCCCAAGGAGAGAAGTTACCTAGAGCGGTACTTCATATTGCATGTTTTAGTTGGCTTCTGCCACCTAGTGGCCATTTTTGAGAAGCTCTTTTCCCCTTTGTTTATTTTTAAAAGCATTTCCATGCAGGCAGACATTTGTAACACTCAATCCCTGTTTTCTTTAAGGATATTAAGAGCAAAATACCATCGTATCACAAAGGGATGTAACCACTGCAAGCACCAAAAATGAGAGGTGCTCAAAGAGGGTAATCGGGGCAGGCACATATCTATTTTGGTTTGTTCCCTTCTATACTGTTTGCATTTTTATTGTCATGTGTGTATGATACTTTTATAACATGTGTTTTAAGTTTTTAAGTTGAAAAAAGTCTTATTAAAAATCCAAGTAGGAGAACTAAACAATCAGGAAACAACCCAATAAGAATGGGCCAAACACTTTAAAAGACAACTTGCCAAAGAAGATATTCATATGCAAACAAGCATATAAAAGATTCTTCACATAATATATCACCAGGGAAATGCAAATTAAAAAAAACAAGATACCACTACACCATCTATCAGAATGGCCAAATTTCAGCACTCTGACGACACCAAATGCTAGCAGAGATGGGGAGCTATGAGAACGCTCATCATTGATTGAGCGAGTGCAAATGGCACTTTGGAATATAGTTCAGTGGTTTGTTATAAAACCACTTCTGTATACTCTTACCATATGATGCAGCAATTGTGTTTCTTGGTGTTTATGCAAAGGAGGTGAAAATTATGTTCACACAAGAACTGACATGGATGTTTATAGCAGCTTTATTCATAATTGCCTAAACTTGGAGGCCACCGAGATGTCCTCAAGTAGGTGAACAGGTTAACAGACTGTGGTACATCCAGACAGTGGAATATTACTCAGTGCTAAAAAAAAAAAAAAAGAGCTGTCAAGCTATGACAAGACACCGAGGAAATTTCAGTGCATATTACTAAATGACAGGAACTAATGTGAAAAGGCTGCATGCTATGATTCCAACTGTATGACCTTCTGGAAGAGGCAAAACTAGGGAGACAGGAAAAAGGTCAGTGATTGCCAGGAGATGGGTGGAGGGGGAGGAGTGATGAATAGGTGGAGGATTTTTAAGGCAATCAGACTATTCTGTATGATGCTGCAATGATGGATATACATCATTACGTATTTGTCCAAACCTACAGAATGTGCAGCACCAAGAATGAACCCCGAGGGAAGCTGTGGACTCTGCGATTATGATGTGCCAGTATAGGTTCATCCGTTGTAAGGAATGGAACTCTCCGGGGGCGCCTGGGTGGCTCAGTGGGTTACTCATCTGCCTTCGGCTCAGGTCATGATCTCAGCGTCCTGGGATTGAGCCCCGCATTGGGCAGGGAGTCTGCTTCTCCCTCTCCCTCTGCTCCTCCCCCTGCTTGTTCTCTCTCTCTCTCAAATACATAAACAAACTCTTTTATTAAAAAAAAAAAAGAAATGTAACACTCCAGAGGAGGTGTTGATAATGGGGGAGGCTGTGTATGTGTGGGGGCAGGGGGCATATGGGAATCCCTGTACCTTTATCTTAATTTTTCACGAACCTAAAACTGCTCTGTGGAATTTAAGAAACAAAACAAATGAACGTAAGGGGGAAAAAAAAGAGAGAGAGGCAAACTAAGGAGCAAACTCAACTATAGAAAACAAACTGAGGGCTGCTGGGGGGGGGAGTGGGGAGATGGGTGACATAGGTGATGGGGATTAAGGAGGGCACTTGTGATGAGCACAGGGTAATACATGTAAGTGATGAATCACTGAATTCTGCACCTGAATCTAATATTACACTGTATGTTAATTAACCAGAACTTAAATAACAGCTTGAAAAAAAAACTGCTCTAAAAAAAAGTTAAAAAATATATAAATAGGGGACATTTTGAGGAGGAATAACTTTGGCAATTAGAGCAAAAAGAGTATTATTATTTTTTTTAATGATTTTTTATTATATTATGTTAGTCACCATACAGTACATCCCCGATTTCCGATGTAAGGCTCAATGATTCATTAGTTGTGTATAACACCCAGTGCACCACGCAATACGTGCCCTCCTTACTATCCATCACCGGTCTATCCCATTCCCCCACCCCCCTCCCCTCTGAGGCCCTCAGTTTGTTTCTCATAGTCCATAGTCTCTCATGTTTCATTCCCCCTTCTGATTACCCCCCCTTCTTTATCCCTTTCTTCCCCTACTGATCATCCTAGTTCTTATGTTCCATAGATGAGAGAAATCATGATAGTTGTCTTTCTCTGCTTGACTTATTTCACTTAGCATTATCTCCTCCAGTGCCGTCCATGTTGTAGCAAATGTTGAGAACTCGTTCTTTCTGATAGCTGAGTAATATTCCATTGTATATATGGACCACAACTTCTTAATCTAGTGATCTGTTGAAGGGCATCTCGGCTCCTTCCACGATTTAGCTATTGTGGACATTGCTGCTATGAACATTGGGGTGCATATGGCCCTTCTCTTCACTACGTCTGTATCTTTGGGGTAAATACCCAGTAGTGCAATGGCTGGATCATAGGGTAGCTCAATTTTTAACTTTTTAAGGGACCTCCACACTGTTTTCCAGAGTGGCTGTACCAACTTGCATTCCCACCAACAATGTAGGAGGGATCCCCTTTCTCCACATCCTCTCCAACAATTGTTGTTTCTTGCCTTGTCTATTTTTGCCATTCTAACTGGCGTAAGGTGGTATCTCAGTGTGGTTTTGATTTGAATTTCCCTGATGGCTAATGATGTTGAACATTTTTTCATGTGTCTGTTAGCCATTTGTATGTCTTCATTGGAAAAGTGTCTGTTTATATCTTCTGCCCATTTTTTGATTTGTTTATTTGTTTCTCGTGTATTGAGTTTGAGAAGTTCTTTGTAGATCTTGGATACCAGTCCTTTATCTGTAGTGTCATTTGCAAATATATTCTCCCATTCCGCGGGCTGCCTCTTAGTTTTTCTGACTGTTTCCTTGGCTGTGCAGAAACTTTTTATCTTGATGAAGTCCCATAAATTCATTTTATCTTTTGTTTCTCTTGCCTTTGGGGATATGTCATGAAAAAGGTTGCTTTGGCCGATGTCGTAGAGGTTGCTGCCTATGTTCTCCTCTAGAATTTTGATGGATTCCTGTCTCACATCGAGGTCTTTCACCCATTTGGAGTTTATTTTTGTGTATGGTGTGAGAGAGTGGTCCAGTTTCATTCTTTTGCATGTAGCTGTCCAATTTTCCCAGCACCATTTATTGAAGAGACTGTCTTTTTTCCACCGGATGTTTTTTCCTGCTTTATCAAAGATTAGTTGCCCAAAGAGCCGAGGGTCCATTTCTGGGCTCTCTATTCTGTTCCATTGGTCTATGTGTCTGTTTTTGTGCCAGTACCATGCTGTCTTTGTGATCACAGCTTTGTAGTACAGCTCGAAATCCGGCATTGTGATGCCCCCAGCTTTGTTTTTCCTTTTCAACAGTTCCTTGGAGATTCGGGGCCTTTTCTGTTTCCATACAAATTTAAGGACTATTTGTTCCAGTTCTTTGAAAAATGTCCTCGGTATTTTGATCGGGATAGCATTGAAAGTGTAGATTGCTCTGGGTAGCATGGACATTTTAACTATGTTAATTCTTCCGATCCATGAGCATGGAATATCTTTCCATCTTTTTATGTCTTCCTCAATGTCTTTCAAGAGTGATTTATAGTTTCTAGAATATAGGTCCTTTACGTCTCTGGTTAAGTTAATTCCAAGGTAACGTATGGTTTTTGGTGCTATTGTAAATGGGATGGATTCCCTAATTTCTCTTTCTTCGGTCTCGTTATTCGTGTATAGAAATGCAACTGATTTCTGAGCATTGATTTTGTATCCCGCCACATTACTGAATTGCTCTATAAGTTCTAGTAATTTGGGGGTGGCTTCTTTTGGGTTTTCCATATAGAGTATCATGTCATCTGCGAAGAGAGACATTTTGACTTCTTCTTTGCCGATTTGAATACCTTTGATCCCTTTTTGTCGTCTGAATGCTGTTGCAAGGACTTCTAGTACTATGTTGAATAATAGTGGTGAGAGTGGGCATCCTTGTCGAGTTCCTGATCTTAAGGGAAAGCTTCCAGCTTTCCCCATTGAGAATAATATTTGCAGTAGGCTTTTCATAGATGGCTTTTATGAGATTGAGAAATGTACCTTCTATTCCTACACTCTGAAGGGTTTTAATCAGGAAAGGATGCTGTATTTTGTCAAATGCTTTTTCAGCATCGATTGAGAGGATCATATGGTTCCTGAGTCTTTTCTTGTTGATATGATGTATCACGCTGATTGATTTGCGAATATTGAACCACGCTTGCATCCCAGGTATGAATCCCACTTGATCGTGATGGATAATCCTTTTAATGTACTGTTGGATTCTATTAGCAAGTATCTTGTTGAGGATTTTGGCGTCCATATTCATTAGGGAGATTGGTCTGTAATTCTCCTTTTTGAGGGGGTCTTTGCCTGGTTTGGGGATCAAGGTAATATTGGCCTCATAGAATGAGTTTGATAGCTTTCCTTCTGTTTCTATTTTTTGAAATAGCTTTAGGAGAATAGGTATTATTTCTTCTTTGAATGTTTGGTAGAATTCCCCAGGAAAACCATCCGGGCCTGGAGTTTTGTTATTTGGAAGGTGGTTTATCACTGACTCAATCTCTTCATAATTAATTGGCCTGTTTAAGAAATCAATTTCTTCTGGTTTCAATCTTGGTAGTTTATAGGTTTCCAGGAAGGATTCCATCTCTTCCAGATTGCTTAGTTTATTGGCATATAGCTGTTGATAAAAATTTCTAATAATCCTTCCAATTTCAATGGTGTTTGTCGTGACCTCTCCTTTTTCATTCATTATTTTAATAATCTGGGTCCTTTCTCTTTTCTTTTGGATAAGTCTTGCCAGTGGTCTGTCAATTTTATTGATTCTCTCAAAGAACCAGCTTCTAGTCCCGTTGATCTGCTCTACTGTACTTCTGGTTTCTAATTCATTGATTTCAGCTCTAATTTTGGTCAACTGCTTCCTCGTGAGTGGATTAGGCCTGTCCCTCTGTTGCTGTTCCAGCTTCTTGAGGTGAGAATATAAAAACTGCATTTTAGATTTTTCTATTCTTTTGAGTGTGGCTTGGATGGCTATGTATTTCCCCCTTAGGACTGCCTTTGCAGTATCCCATAGGTTTTGGACTGTTGTGTTTTCATTCTCGTTGGTCTCCATAAATTGCTTAATTTGATTTTTGATTTCCTGGTTTATCGAGTCATTCCTGAGCAGGATGGTTCTTAGTCTCCAAGTGTTTGAGTTTCTTCCAAATTTTTCCTTGTGGTTGAGTTCCAATTTCAGAGTGTTGTGGTCTGAGAATATGCAGGGGATAATTTCAGTCTTTTGGTATCAGTTGAGACCTGTTTTGTGTCCCAGAACATGGTCTATTCTTAAGAATGTTCCATGGGCATTAGAACAGAATGAGTATTCTTTGGTTCTGGGGTGTAGTGTTCTATATATATCTATGAGGTCCAACTCATCGAGTATGGCATTCAAAGCCTTTGATTCTTTGCTTAGTTTTTGCCAGGGTGTTCTGTCTATTTCTGATAGTGGAGTGTTGAGGTCCCCTACTATTAATGTATTTTTATTTATATGTCTCTTTATTCTAGTTAAGAGTTGGCTTGTGTATCTTGCTGCTCCCCTGTTGGGGGCATATATATTTATAATTGTCATATCCACTTGTTGAATACTTCCTTTAAGAATAATATAGTGCCCTTCTGCATCTCTAACTATAGTCTGTAGTTTAAAATCCAATTTATCTGATATGAGAATTGCTACCCCAGCTTTCTTTTGAGGTCCATTTGCGTGAAAGATGGTACTCCATCCCCTTACTCTCAGTCTGAATGCATCTTTGGGTTCGAAATGAGTCTCTTGTAGACAGCAAATGGATGGGTCATTTCTTTTTATCCAATCTGCAACCCTGTGGCGTTTATGGGAGCATTTAAGCCATTCACATTAAGACTGAGTACTGAGAGATATGATTTTAATGATGCCATGTTGCCAGTAAAGTCTTTGTTTGTATTGGCTGTGACTTTCTGTTCTGTATCACTCTTGGGGCCTTTTTACTTTTATAGAACCCCCCGTAATATCTCCTGTAGGGCTGGTTTCGTGGTTACAAACTTGGTTAGTGACTGGAGATTCTGAAATGTCTTTATTTCTCCATCAATTCTGAATGACAGCCTTGCTGGATAAAGGATCCTTGGCTGCATGTTTTTCTCTGAAAGAGCTTTAAATATGCTCCCCCAACCCTTTCTCTCATTCCAGGTCTGTGTAGACAGGTCTGACGTAATTCTGATGCCTTTGCCTTGGTACGTGAGAAATTTCTTTGCCCTGGCCACTTTCAATACTGTATCCTTGGATCTAATATTTGCGAAATGCACTATGACGTGACGTGGCGTAGGTTTGTCGTGGTTGAGCTTGGGAGGGGTCCTCTCTGCCTCTTGGACACGAATGTTTGTTTCCCTCGCTAGATTAGGGAAGTTTTCAGCTACAATTTGTTCAAATATCTCTTCTAGACCTCTGTTTTTCTCCACCCCCTCGGGGATGCCGATGATTCTAACATTGGATCGTTTCATTGAGTCAGTAATCTCCTGTAACCTACATTAGTGGGCTTGGATTTTTTTAAGAGCAGCTTCTATTTTGGTTTTTTCCTCTATTAACCCATCCTCCAATTCACTAACCCGTTCCTGTGCTTCTGTGACCCTGGCCGTCAGAGCCTCTAGTTTTGCCTGCATTTGGCTCACAGAATTTTTAATTTCTGTCAGATTCGCTCTCATTTCTGTCCTTAGGGATTCTATATTCTCAGTAACCTTTTCGTTAATACTTTTTTCAATTCTACTCATCATTTTGACCATCGTTACTCTGAATTCCATTTCTGATACTTTGGTTACATCCATATCCATTATTTCTGTGGCAGAGGCCACAGTCTCACTGTCTTTTCTTTGCTGGGGGGGGGGGCTTCTCCTTCTTGTCATTCTGATGAGGAGAGGTTGCGGGGTTGTCCAGAGCCCAAATTATTGACTGGGTCCCAGGCCGTGCCCCTTGTTTTATAGGGATCTTAGGGATGTGGGCTTCTTCTTTAAAGATTTTATTTATTTATTTATGTGGCAGCCAACCAGCGAGAGAGGGAACAGAAGCAGGGGAGTGGGAGAGGAAGAAGCAGGCTCCCAGCGGAGGAGCCCGATGAGGGACTCCTTTCCGGAACGCCGGGATCACGCCCTAAGCCGAAGGCAGGCGCTCAATGACTGCGCCACCCAGGCGCCCGGGTTGTGGGCTTCTTGAGTTTTCAGCCTGCCTTCTGGGGGAGGGGCCTGCCGCGCCGATACTCAGGCAACCCTGTTTGGGTAGAGTCTCCGTGTCCCCTGCGAGGGGGGATGGGGATGGGCACTCTCTGAGCCGGTGTTTCCAGGCTTTTGTTCTCTGGCGGCTTTCCCTGGCGGTTTGCTGTGCCTCTTCTGAGGGTCAGAGCAGCAGCGGCCGAATTTCAGCCTCTGTCACAGAACAGAGGGATTGCGGCCCGTTCTCTACTAATGTTCTGGCCACTTTAACTCTGTTACTGTTGGTGCTGCTCAACCCTGCAGCGTCCCGGGATGTGCGCCCCACACCCGGCGTCCCAGCCCTCACTTCCAGGGCCGGCGCGTCTCTGTCCTTTGTGTTTCTAATGCCGCCAGCCGCCAGCCGCCAGCCGCCCCGCGCGCGCTCCCGGATCTCCCGGTCTCAGTCTGGATCCAGTGAGCGCACCAGGATTCCGGGGTTCCGCGAGATGCCTGGTGGCGCGCACCCGGCTCACGGTCTCAGTCTGCTGTTTTGCGGGTGCTGTCCGTGAGCCCACCCGCTCCCCCGTGCAAGTGGCTACCGCTTCCCGGCGCCCGAGCTCGGCGGCTCCCTCCCCCTTCCGTTTATCTTCCGATATCTGTGCACAGTTTCATGGCTCCCCGCTTCGTACCTCAATACTCAGCGCTGGAGATGTTCATTTGTAGAGATCCAGATGTATCTTCCTGCGTCTCAGGCTGGTTCCGTGGTTGTTTAGGCTGGTCTGGTAACTATCCAGCTCGACTCGGGGGACCGGCTGAAAAAGGTCGCAAAAAGAGTATTAAATATGAATGTGAAAAAAGGTTAAGAAGGAAAACATAAAATTATTTTTTCAGATAACCTTATATAATGTGGAAAATAAACATTACTTAAAAATTCACTTCATTTCCCCCACTTCAATAAATCAAATTAGTTTACATTTTTCAGCCATTTTCCTTAGTTTATCCATATGCAAACATGGATGTGGGCTCAGAATCACAGAACTCGTCATTATGGAAACATCACCCTCTACAAAGGAACAACAACAAAACCAGTGGAATTTTCTTTGCTTAAAATATCTGTTGCCAGAAGGGCAAGTTGCTTCTGTAAAATGAATTGTATTTTAATTAGGTGGCGGAGCTGAACCTCAGATGCTGGAGCAAACCTTACAGTACGCAGACGGGTTTTCTGTTGCGTAAGTTCTGGTGTCACTTTGGCTGGGCTCTTGTTTCAGCTCTCGCTCCAACTTTGTGATCTTGGACAAGAACTAGGCTCCCCAGCCCTGACTGGCATCTTTCCACCCAGAAGTTTATTTCCTCATGGTGTGGAGGCTGGAAGTCCAGGATAAGGCTGTTGGCAGGTTTGCTTTTTCCTGAGGGCGTCTCTATTGTCTTGGGGATGGCCATCTTCTTTCTGTGTCTGTTTGCATCATCTTCCCTCCGTGTGTGTCCATGCCCTGATCTCCTCCTCTTCTTAGGAGTCATACTGGATTAGGGCCTGCCCTCATGAGCTCATTTTATCTTAATTACCTCCTTAAAAGTCCTGTCTCCAATTACAGTCACGTTCTGAGGACTTCAACATACAAATTGTGGGGGGATACATGTCACCTATGATGCCTGTTTTGGGAGCATGGCAAACAGTCTCCACCCTGCAAAATAGTGTGGATTTGAGGTCATGTTTAGAAAGCTCCTGGTGCAATGCCTGGCCCACAGTAGATGCTCACTGAGCAAGTTATTATCTCTGCTTGTTAAGTTTGGATTTTGAATGTCAGATTTTCTTAAACTAGGAGGCACCTATCACAGGATCTAGGGGTTTTCTATATTGGACCAAAGTGCCACTCAGCCAGTAGGATCTTGTATGTTCATACTGAGTCTCCTCCAGCCTCAACACCATTGCACACGTAACTCCCCTTTAATGAGATCCCTTCCCATAGCCTCTTCCCTGAAATCTATCCTTTTGAACCAAAACACTGCATGTACTAAACTCGCCACTTTCAAGGAATGCTTCCAGACTGACCTGTTTGGTCCCAATCTCTCGGGTCACTCCAGCTCACCTGTGTGGCAGTAAACCATCCCAAACACAGCAGGTGGGATCATGGTTCTGGAGTCCCACGGTGTCCAGCTCCATTGCCCACGTCCTGTGCACGGGCATGGTGTTTATTTATACCCTCAGTTTCCTCATTTGTAAAACATACAGCAGTGTTGTAAGGACCAAAGAAAATGGTCAAAGTAAAGCCCTTAGCATAATGGCAATAAACCATAGGTTAGTTTCTCACTTTTTCGGCTTTTCTTACTCTTTTAATGTGCTCCCTGTACCTGTTGCTCTCTAGCAATTTAATTATAAGAGGAATATCCTGTCAGTGTGCCCGTCCAGACCACTGCAGTTAACTGGGCTACCCTTGTGGTATTCCTGAGAAATGACAGCATGGGGACTAATGTCACCTCCCCCCCCACCCCTGTCCCCACTCTGTGAGGGAGGAGCCCAGCAGTGGGCAGCACAGCTCCCAGCCTGCACAGCTTTGCGGGGCCCCAGGGCACACTGACCTTTCCTGCCCCCCACCCCCCGCTCCCCCTTCCACCTCCCCTCCTTGTGCCTCGCCTCCATCTTTCCCAGCGTCTTCCCTCTTCCTCTCTTCAATCACCGTTTTCTCTCTTTCCTCTCTGCCTGCTTATGAGCGTGTTCACCTTATTCTGAAAGAACCTTCTCTTTTTCCCACATCCCATTGAAGATTTCCCCCCTAAACTTCCCTTTCTTCTCGCAAACTTCTTGAAAGAGGAGGCTGTGTGCTGAGCTTTGGTTTCCAGGCCATATACTGCTTCCTGAGCTCCTTCATAGTTTGGTCCTGCCCCTGCAGCTCCCCGCGAAATAGCTCCCTGCAGCCGTACTCTTCTGTCTTCACACTCATTGATGTCTCTGTGGTTTTCCGCCCATTGTTTGAGTCCTGCTTTCTGAAGCTCTCTTTTTTCTGATTTTCATGACCTTGCTCTGGATTGTCACAGGTCTGGTTAGGGTCCCCAGTTGGCTCAGAGAGTCTCCCAGTTCTGACTCTGCACCTGGGGGCCCGTGCCAAGCTTAGGGGGTATTTGGGGACAGGTCCGTGTTAGGAGAGGAACTGGCGCCTTTGGAGCCAGGGGCCTGATTGGGAAGGCTCCCTGGAAGTGACACCTTCACTCCATTCCGCTTCTCTTCCCGTCTTACAACTCTTTGTTTTTTAAAGATTTTATTTATTTCATTTGAGAGAGAGACCACGTGTGTGCATGTGTGTGTGTGTGTGTATGTGTGAGAGAGTTGGGCGAGGAGCAGAGGGAGAGGGAGAGACTCTCAAGCAGAGTCTCCTCTGAGCACGGAGCCAGATGCAGGGCTCGATCTCACAACCCTGAGATCATGACCTGAGCCGAAACCAAGAGTCGGACGCTTAACTGACTGAACCACCCGGGTACCCCTCATCTTGTACCTTTTTTCTTGCTTTCCTTCCTGATCCGACTCCTTAAAAGAGGTAGAACCCATTTCAGAGTTCTGTTCTCATTCTACCTTCTCTTCACTCCTAATGCTCAGTTATCATACCCATGCAGATAACTCTCCCTTAGCCTTTCTCTTTCATCTCTCTTTTTTTTTTTATTAAAGATTTTATTTATTTATTTGACAGACAGCCAGCGAGAGAGGGAACACAAGCAGGGGGAGGGGGAGAGGAAGAAGCAGGCTCCCAGCAGAGCAGGGAGCCCCATACGGGGCTCAATCCTAGGACCCTGGGATCACGCCGTGAGCCAAAGGCAGACGCTTAATGACTGAGCCACCCAGGCGCCCTTCTCCTTCATCTCTTATCACTCAGCTAGGGGTTTCCAGCCATATCCCCATCCATCCGCAACTAAACGTCATCGTGCCATTATTTCTTATCTGTGTGAGCTCTTGGTCCTTCCCTTTTAATGCCTTCCATCCCCACCATCTCCGTGATTTTGACCCTTCTACCTCCTACCCATTCTCCCCTCTCTGCTGCTTCTCTTGAAACTCAGGTCCATCTTTCCCCTCAAAAATCTGCTTTGTGCAGATCACTCTCTGCTCCAAAATCTTTAATGGTGACTTCTTACTGACAGGAAAAAGAAAAAGTCTCTGGCCTGGCATTCAAGGCTCTTCATCATGTGGCCTTAACCTCCGTTTCTAAAGTTACTGACTCCAAATCCTCACCCACACGAGCTCTCAGCTCCAGGTGGGTAGTTCTCTTTGGCAAACAAGCTACCCATCTTTGCTCTCACTCTTCCCTGTGCCTGGGAAGCCCTCCCTCCCCACTTCTCCCCTCCCCTTTTAGGAGACTAAAATACTTCCCTCTTTTAGGAAGACTTCCCAGCCATCTGAGCCCACAGTGCTTTTCTGACTCCCTGAACTTCTAATTCTTTTTTTTTTTTTTGGGGGGGGGGTGTCCCTGTATATTCCCCAAAAAGCTAAGACTCCTGCAGGCAGAACCTGGATCTTACCTGGCTGCAGAAAGTGTTTTTGACAATCCAGGACTCCAAAATGTACCACCATTTCCCTAACCACAGTGGTGGACAGTTCTCTGCTTGGCAATTTCTTTTTCTTTTTTTAAAAATACAATTGGAATGATTCCTTCCTGCTTTCTCATATGGTGTAATAATTGAAAGAGCCGAAGTATGAGCAAATGCTTTGAAACCCCAGGGATATATACAAATGTCAACTGTTGATTATCATTTCAGATCACTCCTTAGTCCCTTACTTGTCTGTGGATCCTTGTCTCTTTCTCGCTATAAACAGGTCTAAACCAGACTGCCCAGCTTTAAGCTTTGCTTGGAAAGAGCAATTGCAAAGGGCTATCACTCCTTAAGCCTCAGGACATAAGAAGATTACCAGCTGGGCACAGGGAGTCGGCTGCTTCTGCTCGCTGCTCAGATGACTGGGTGCCCGGGAGGAGCAAGTTCTCGCCATCTGTCAAGGCGTCTGGCTTATGCTCAAGGACGCCGCTCGGTTTCTCAGCTAACAACACACACGGACCCAGGCAGTGAACCTGATCTTGGACACGTGTCATACAGGATGGTTCTCTTTGCTGTGTGGCCCCAGGAGACAGTCTACACCCTTGCATGTTTTCTCTCGCTATCAGAGGCACCCATGGGATGCAGATATTCAGTCTCTGCTCACTCCATTTGCCACCGCCCCCAAATGGCCGCTAGTGTTGAGGGCTTTTCTCAAACTGGTGGATGTGTTTGCCTCCTTGCCTCTCTTACAGTTCTCGCTTTCTCCTCTCCATTTCCGCCAAGTTAGGATTAAAAATGACACACCGAGTTAACTTTATTTACATGTGTGCCGTGTTTGACAGCTCTTGAGCCAATTTTGTAGGCTTATTCTTAGTTGGTCCTTCCTGCTGTAAAGCTCATAGTCCTAGAATTTAAAAGAATCACAAGAAGAGGAAACAGTGTTACACTTAGTGCCTGAACCTTGTCACCGCATACCTGCTTACCTACTGCTTTATTGCCTGCCCTGTTTGTTTTGCTTGTCTGTTCAAGCAGTCTGTTAACATTTTTTAAGTTGATGAACTTCATCTTTTGGAGTTTAAGGTTTGAGAAAAATTGCATAGAAAATATAGTTTCCATATACTCTCCCCTCCCCTTCTCTGAACGGGTTCCCTATTATTAATGTCTTGTTTTGGTGCAGTACATTTGTTACAAAGGGTGAGCCAATATTGATACACTATTATTAACTGGAGTCCATAGACTTTAGAGTCCCATTAGGGTTCGCTCTTTGTGCTGTATATTCTGTGGGGGTTGCTAAATGCATAATGGCATGTATCCGTCATACAGAGTACTTTCACTGCCCTAAAATTCCCCAGGGTTCCACCTATTCATCCCTCTCTCCCCTCCCCTACCCCTTGGCAGCCTATTACTTTTCATGTCTGGCCACAGTGCCTCGTATTTGGCTGTGTATCCCAGAGGTGCTAATTATATACATGTGGGCTGTTTGATAGTAACAGTAACCAAAGAGATGAAACCATGGATTTAATATGTATATGGATATCAATACACACTCCTGGTGTGCTAGGGCATTGCTTCTGGAACCACAGTCTCTAGCAAATCATAGGATATTCTCAGGCAATTTTTTATGAGCAAGGTGGGAAGCCTCTGGATTAGGACAAAATCTTTTTGAGAGGTAGAGTGCTGTAGTCAGCATCTCCTGCGAAGGTCTGTGGTTTGATTGTGGTCTGCTGCTTTGCTATTTCAAGGGCCCAGTGAAGAAATGAGTCACATGAGCTCCTGGCATTGGCCATGGGCCAGGGGAGCCACTGAAGTGTCAGTGAGCATGCACTTTATTTAGCAAGGGCTTTGGTAGGTGCAGGGGGCCCTTGAGTGGGTCCTGGCAGATGGCTGTAGATGTGAGCAGTGAAATCTAGCAACAGTCCCCCAGTAGCACTAGCTTGTTCGGTGTCATTTCCTGGTGAGTCAGTTAAAGAAAATGGATGATTTTGGTTTTTAAGGATGACTTCCTTTGAAGAATGAATGGATTGAAATATGTTGCTGATAAGATGGTAGTCACTTTATAATACTTCATGTGAAATTCTACTGGACTATCTTATTTCTTAGTAGGTTAGGTAAATGAAATAACAGCCAACTAGGCAACAGGAAGGCAGAAACTAGCAATGATTGATGGCTACTGTGTGCCACACATGTCAGATACTCTCTGTGATTAGAGTCTGTTCATGCACATATGCATGAGTGGAAGGAATCTTTTGCAAAGATAGTTTTTTAAAATGTCTACTTGGCTGTAGAATTCACATTCAGTTGTTTCCATAAAGGGTGGGCAGCTGTAGATTTACCAATTCCATGTGAACAAGGCTGGTAGTAAAGTCCACTGTCAGTCTCTAAGCAAACCCCAGCAGGTGGCTGGGGGAAGGTGATCTAGAAACGGAAAATGTTTGATGACATTGGAAGCTGTTCCTATGTGATCATCGCTGGGTCTCTAGTCTCCCGCATCCTCCTGGGGGCCTTGTCTGCACCACAGATTCTCAGGTCTCTCCCTCTGTAACACGGCCTCAGAGCCCCTTCTTCTCAGCCTTTCCACCAGGGTAATCCCTGCCCACCTCTGTGGTCCTTGGGAAGGTGTGATTGCCAATTAAATTATATCTTGAAGGGTTTAGAGGCTAAATAGATCCTAAAGTATGAAAATGGAAAGTTGCTTAATATTGCCTTAAAGTTTTATTATTTTAACATAAGATCTTTTCAGACCTCTAGGTGTCCTTATATGTATATGCATATATATGCATACTGTGCACACTTCAGTTTAAACTCTGAATGTCTAGGGGCGCCTGGGTGGCTCAGTCGTTGGGCGTCTGCCTTTGGCTCAGGTCATGATCCTATTGGGCTCCCTGCTCAGCGGGAAGCCTGCTTCTCTCTCTCCCTCTCCCCCTACTTGTGTTCCTTCTCTTGTTCTCTCTCTCTCTCTGTCAAATAGATAAATAAATAAAATTAAAAAAAAAAAAAACTCTGGATGTCTAGAAGGCCAGCACTAAAGGCTAACTGGAGCCAGAGCAAGAGAAGCAGAAGTTGCCTTTTCTCTTTCATCCCTGGGGGGAGGGAAATGGGGTTCATTTCCTCAGAGGTTTCAGGCCAGAGACTCAGAGATGCCAACCCACTGAGAAGAGAGGGTCAGGTAACAACCAGCATGGTCAAAGCTAAGGTTCCGTAGCCACCCTCATCCAACCCTGTTTATGAGAGAGCTGAGCCTCTGATGCCTGAAGAACAGCCTGGAACCTAGGTGGCTCCTCTTGCTCTGTTTCCCACACCACGGGTTCCAAGCTCCAGGTGTTTACCCATTAATGAAAAGAATACATCTCCTTAAATTCATATTTCTTATTATTTTATTTTAAAAAATATTTTATTTATTTATTTATTTATTTATTTATTTATTTATTTATTTATTTAAGAGAGAGTGAGAGAGAGAGAATGAGCAGGGAGGGCGGCAGAGGGAGAAGCAGGCTCCCCAGGAGCCCGACACGGGGCTTGATCCTAGGACCCTGGGACCATGACCTGAGCTGAAGGCCGACACTTAACCAGCTGAGCCACCCAGGTGCCCCAATTTGTCTTTCTTTTAAAATAAATTATATACATTATTTTTAAATAATAAAAATCCTAAAAAAAGAAATTAAAAAACGAAATCTTTAGTATTTTTAAAAGCATTTCAAATAAAGTAAATTTCAAATAATTAAAAAAGTTATGCTATCTATAAGAAAAAAAATCAAACTAATAGTAGCATAAACAAGGTAACATTTTCCCTCTATCACATAAAGGAAATGTGAAGGAAGGCAATGCAGGGATGATAGACCAACTCCACAAAGTTGTCAGGGAAGCAGACTAATTTCATTTCTCTGCTTTGCCATTCCTAGGCTTCAGCCATCACATCCATATTTAAGGATGTGGGATGGATAAAAGAAAAAAGGGCTTCCCTTCCCTTTTTAGGGGATTTCCTCAAAGTCCCATAAAACACTGTGATATCAGATTCTTTTAACCTTTTCATGTCAACCCAACACATAGCAAGGAGGTCCTCCATGGGGAGGCTCTACTCTGTGAAGCCCCCACCTCCCAATGCTGTCATGAGACCATTCTGTGTTCTTGCTATTGCCAAGACTTGCCTTCCATTCCTGCAAGAATGCCTTGCTAAATACTAGAGCCAGTTTAGTTAGAATGTGGAGAAAATCCACACAATTGCAGAATACGGGTATTGTTGGCGACAGTTTGAAGGTAGCTCCCAGTTCCAAACACATGATCTGAGACATCAGGTTGCTCTCCAGGTCATAAGGCTTTCAGGATCAAGAGCACCTCGGTATACTAGTCAGAATGAGCTAAGCTGTCCTGTGACGTCCAAATCTCAGTAGCTTAATTCGATGTAAGGTTGTTTTTGTTTTTGTTTTTGTTTTTTCTTGTTCGGGCTACGTGTTCAAGGAGGGTTTACGTAGAACTCTGGCGGGGGGAGTCTCTAGTAATAGAATCACTTAGGGATCACAGCTGACGGAAGCTCCATCTCCAGATACGCTTCCACTATCTCAGAGTGGTATCACAGAAAAGAGCCACGAATCAAGCTTCGGTTTCTAAAGCTTGCGCGCAAATGTGGCGCATATCCCCTGAGCTCACACCCTGCTGACCAGAGCAATCAGGTGGCCAGAGTAAGCTTCAGAAGAGTCGGTATTCCCAGTGTGGGTGTGGAAGTCAGCAACTCTGAAATATTCGGTGAATGCCACTACGGCTACTAGTAGTTTAGCTCTAATCCTCAACTGTGTGCCAGCGTTGTCCTCAGAAAGCCAGGTTCTGAAGTTCAAAGCCTTATGAACAGCTTTGCTCCTGACAAATGGGCAGGCAGTTTCATAACGTAAAAACTGATTATCTTCATGGCTTTATTGTTGTGAAACTGTGCTTCATACATCAGGGAGAGGCTCTCTAGGTTCTTGGGCTCAGAGCCTGTCTTGTTAGGTGGCCCCTGAGAGCCTGCTTGGAGACTGGTCCTACCTACCATGGAAGTGTCACTGGATCAAGGCAAAATGAGACAGAGAAAGAGAGAGAGAGGGAAAAAAACAAACCTAGAATAAAGTAATGAACTTTTCAAAAAAGAAAAAGTTATTCCATTCGAGAGAATGCCCTTTATTCTGATATCACATCTTTATTATTTTTTTGAGCTTACAAAGGCTTTTCTTTAGGGGACGCCTGGGTGGCTCAGTTGGTTAAACATCTGCCTTGGGGTCAGGTCATGATCTCAGGGTCCTGGGATCAAGCCCCACATCAGGCTCCCTGCTCAGCAGGGAGCCTGCTTCTCCCTCTCCCTCTGCCTGCCTCTCCCCCTGCTTGTGCTCTTTCTCTCTCTCTCTGTCAAATAAATAGATAAAATCTTTTAAAAAAAAGGTTTCTTAATGAAATAGTGGTAATGGAAGTTGGTAGACTTTTTTTTGTTGTTGTTTAATAAACTTCCTTGGCAAAACAAAGTATTAGTAATATTCTATACTGTCTCTTTTATTAAAAAAAATTTTTTTTATCAACCACTTGGGAAATCTGATAGTCTAAAAGCCATTCATTTGGTTTCCCTCTTTTTTCAAAGAAGAAAACTAGGAAATAAAACAGTTTATCCTCCAAATACACACATCTAATTGGAAAAAAGAATCCTCAATGGATTTTTGGATTCAAATTTCAAGTTGGCTTAGTGGTGTGAACTTTCTTCCCCAGAAACAACTTTATAGAGACCTGGCCATTAACAGTGTTTGCCAGAGAAGATGAAAGAACACATTTACTTTACTCACCATGAAACACATGGAAAGAAAGAGCCAACTGGGAAAACATTTTGTGGGTAGCTTAACTTCACTAATGAGACTGTCTCATGATTTTGGACGGTTGTCCACATGAGTGGTCCATGTTGGACCTGCCTGCATAGCTTCCTGAAACTCGCAAGCTGTGTTCTGTATGAATGGGACTTTGTTGGATTGGGGCATTTACAGACTCCTCACAATTGCAGTGGGCCTCAGCTGAGGGGGTCACCTTTCTACCAAAAAAAAGCCAGGAATGTACATGGATCACAAGATCAACTGTGAGAGAATTAGAGCAGTAATGCAATGAAGCAGATTGGCCGAATTTTTCTTTATCACTGAGAGGCAAGATTGAAAAGCAGAGAAGCAGCGTCGAGATCACCGAGATTTTGATGACAGTGAGGTTGCCCGTGTGTTATAATGGTTAAATGTTGTCCATTTTGAATGAGAGCTGTGAGAGCCACAAAGTTATCTGTCGGATGGAAAGAGGGATGGGAGGGGGGTGCTACCTATTTCGCGAAAGTGATAGGGATTTGGCCCAGGGGTTAAACTGAAGAATACTGAAAGTCGGTGAGAGGGAGACAAGTGTCTCTTGGTGGAAGTTGGAATAAGTGTGGATCCTGAATTTCTAATAGAGAACAAAGTCTGTTTATTCAAAGCAGAGAGTGGCAAGGAGACGAGTACCCTTTGGCTTTCCCACAATGAATTACAATTATGAATAAACATCGGGAGAGATTCTTGTCAGCGGTATTAGCTGTCCATACGTTGCATGTGGTACACTGAGTGGTAGATCTTAATGCAGAATGAAATGAAGGCACCCTCTCCTTATGGCTTTAGCCATTTGCTCATACAAACCCACTTTGAATGACAGATCTCTAGCAGAGACTAATCACTGGAAGAGAAAGATGTGCCACCAGTTCGGGGTATCTCAGGGTCACATGTCTAGAAGGAGAGCCCACACTTTCCCATGTATTCTCAGTATTATAGCTTTTAGACAATATGCACTACAAAAGGAAGGTTCTTTATATTACATATTTAGCCTGAAACTGTGATAACATCCTTTGGCATGGCCATTCTCTGATGGTATTTGAAACTGAACCAACTTCCTATTTCCAGGCATTAACAAATCAGAGTCTTCATGTTGTCTAATGTTATTTCCTGAGTTTAAGACAGATTTCTTTTCTCCAATTAATTCGTTTATTTTTTTTAAAGAAAAGATCTCCTTTAGACAATTAAATTTCCCAGAATTGTTTAAGCACTGTTATTGTTCTCAATGAGAATATTTCCTATTGAACTCGAGCTATGTAATTTGATGGGAATTCTCGTGCGTATCTGTCATTGCCATACTCGGAGGTTTTGCAGGAGACCTGGAAATAAATCAGCTAGCCTGTCAAGTAGCAGAATCCCAATTTAGAACATTCGTTCTAGTAAGTCTTGTGGCCAGAGGATGCAAGGATGAATCAGGTATGACGTTTGCCCTCAAAGAACTTACAGTTTAGAAGGGGAGATAAAAAGATACATTATTTATATAGAAGGCAGGATTGTTCTATCTTACCTTCTCTCCTCTCACTGACTGCTGGGAATGAGCCTAAGGGAAAGTGTGTGTGTGTGTGTGTGTGTGTGTGTGTGTGTGTGTGTGTGTGTAGGTGGGGGGAGGATATTATGCATGAAAATGCAGTGGAATGAATGAATGACTACCTAAATATAAGTCTCATTATATGAAGGGAGAGTGATAACTTGTGCTCAGGCATTAGAGAACACCATTTTTATCTAGTGAGAGACAGTATATTATGGTGGTTAGGAATGTGGACTCTCCAGCCAGATTGCTGATTCAAATCCCTCCTTTGCCACTTAGTGTGTTCATGATGTCAGGCAAGTTCTAACTTCTCCGTGCCTCAGCAATCTAATCTGAAAATGGGTATAATAATTGGGTTGTCACAAAGGTGAAATAAGTTTAACAAGTGTCAACTGTGTACACCAGTGTCTGACGTGTAGTAAGTACCCAACAAACATTAGGTATGACTAATAAACTCCTAAGACATTCCCATATCCTTAAACAGAATTTTTGAGATTCACTGTTTTGGCAAAAGAGTTATACATTTTTTCCTGGCTCCTGGCTTCTTGCTGCGAATTTACACCTAGAGTATTGCATGTTCGTCGGCTATGTCAGTGTCACCTGTAGCTGTGCATAGTGTCAATGTAGCAGGAAGACTGCCAGCTCCGTTAACGACACAGGAAGCCGAGGCTGCAGCCTCAGATTGTATTGGCATCTATGATGGTACTCCACTTCTGCTCTTAGGGAGATTTTGGTAGTATCCATGAAGGAAAGCTTTCCAAAATTTTAAATGAAAATATATCAGCAGAACAGTTACCCCTTCATTATTTGCCCTCAGTTATTCTTCCTGTAGACACCCTTTACACACCTCACTATTCAGAACTTACACCCACAGCAGGGGCGCCTGCCTGGCTCAGTTGGTAAAGCATCCAACTCTTGATCTCAGGGTCATGAGTTCGAGCCCCACACTGGGCATGGAGCCTACTTAAAAAAAACCAAAAACAACAACTTACCTCCATGGCCAGCACCACTAGGTAAAAGCCACAATGGAAATTATATTAAAAGCAGAGAGAAACTAAAGGTGTCATTTGTTTGCTCATAAACCACAGAATTCTTGGTGCCTGACCCTCACCATGACATAATTTAGGTTGGTTGTCCAGCTCACAGTGGTCCCCTGCCTATCCCTCACCTGTGTGTTCAGGGGTGGTTTCAGGAGGGGCCTATCCTCTATTCCTATATGGCTCCACTTTCTTGGCTATACTTGGTGGCAGGAGAAATGGGCTTCTGACCTAGGAAGGAGTATGTGGCATTGTCTCTCAGGGTTCCACCATGGGGGAGGGAGAAAGGGGAAGAGTAGACCTACCTGAGAAAAATGGTAAACACAGGGAATATGTGGGAGAAGACAGTGAGAATCCTTTTGGAGGTATCAAATTTGAGAGACCAGTGGAGTGTCTAGGCTGGAAATATGAATCTGGAGTTTGGGAGAGAGGTTGCAGTCAGACATGCTGATTGAAGTTGCATCAGGGGAGTTGGACCCTTGGAAGTAGATAAGCTAGGTCAAGTGTGAGGTCTGCTTAAGAAGAAAAGAAGGCCAAGCATACAATTCTGGGAAGATTAACATAAGGGATGGGGAGAGAGGGGGAAGCCACTGAAGGAGTCCCAAAGGAAGGAGTAGACAAGTAGAAGGAGGACAGGAATTGATAGATGATAGATGATAGATAGGTGGATAGATAGAAAGATAGATAGGTAGATGGGAGAAAAAGAAAAAGTTTAAGGAATTGGCTTATGCAATTGTCAGGGCTGGCAAGTCTGAAATCTGTAGGGCAGATTAGAAGGCTGGAAACTCAGGCAGGGTTTGAGGCTTTCATCTTGAGGCATAATTTTTCTTCTTAGTTTTTACTCTTGAGGACTTCAACTGATTGGATGAGATATACCTTCATTATTGAGGGTAATCCTCTTTACTGAAAGTCAGCTGACTGTAGACGTTAACGCATCTACGAAAATACCTTCACAGAAACACCTAGGTTAGTGTTTGATCGGATGGCTGGCTGTTCAGGACTAGCAATGTTAACACATTAGACGTAAGTCACAACCCACGTCTTGTCAACACCCATACACGTCTCCTTAAACCATGATTAATTTCCAAATAAGGACACTAGTAAAACACTTCCATTTCACATGATGAGTACAACCAAAAATGCACTCTCCTTTCCCTGGAAGAAGACGCATAGTCCTCGGGTGATAGTCACTCTTCTGTATAGACTATTAACTTAAATAGTGTATTGTAAATTCGATTACTCTTAATGCATCTTTTGTTCCAGGATAAGTGGATAAGGAAGGGGAGAAAACAAAGGTAAATATCTTTATTTTCTTTCCTTCCTTAATCCATATTAAACATAGTCATTACAACACCTTCTTAAGATCTTTCATTAGTTGAATGTAAAGAGAAAAAAAAATATATGGCTTCCGTGATGGAAAATTGTATCTATAAAACTGTAGACTTAAATGCTTATGGAAATACATTAGAGCGTCAAAAAACTAAATATTTAAGCATTGCGTTATGAGAAATACCTATTACGTGTTAAATAAAATATCTTAATTCTTTTGGATCTTTTTAGGCTTTCATGAACAGTTTGACGATTCTAGGTGATACAGTGTTGATTATATATTGTACTTTATTAGATACAGGTATCACAAACTTAGTTTATTTATGCTAATTTAACCCATTAAATGATAGTTTACTTTTTGAGGCAGTGCAGACTTCACCAAGAACACTGAAATTAAGAAATATTATGAAGGCCAAAACTTTGGCAGAACTTAAGAAATTTGGGTATGAATTATGCTTATGTAGATTGGAATGATTATATCCCAAACAAAAAATAAACATAGTCATTACAAAATAAGGAAGAAATTCTCATGACAATTATAGTCCTTGGTTCTGCAACTAGGCATAGTTGGTATTTGTAACTATTCTCTTAAACTACCCCTTCCCTTTGCCCTCAGAAAGCATCACAGTTGGTCATAGTTCTTTGCCTGGTACAGTAACACAAACTTTCTTTCTTTTTTTTTTTTTTTAAAGATTTTATTTATTTATTTGCCAGAGATAGAGCAAGAGCGAGAGTGAGAGGCAGGCAGAGGGAGAAGCAGACTCCCTGCTGAGCAGGGAGCCTGATGTGGGACTTGATCCCAGGACCATGATGGGATCATGACCTGAGCCAAAGGTAGACACTAAACCGATTGAGCCACCTAGGCATCCTGTAACCCAAACTTTCATTCTTAAAGAGTCTGGGCCATTAGTAGCCCTGCCTGAATTGGGTTATAGTTTTGCATTCCTCTAGGCCAATGGAGCTTACCGTTGTGGGAACAGGAAGCAAAATTTTTGCTACTGGATCACTAGGGCTAATGAGAGGTGCCACTCCCGTATCTAGCTCTTGATTCCTGGACCCGTGAATCCTGGCTATGGGAGGAACAGTACCATATATTGGACACTGATTCAGAACATGTACAGACAGCACCCTGCAGAACCTTGTCTCAGCCCTGCAAGGTATTGCCACTGAGCTGGCACTGAAACTGTCTTCAGAAGGCTGTTCCATTGTTCTATCAAGCCAGCTACTTCAGGATGATAAGAAAAATGGTAAGACTGGTGAATATTGTGAGCCTGGGTCCATTGCTATGCTTCCTTTGCTGTGAAGTGAGTTCCTTGATCAGAAGTAATGTGGTGTGGATAAGGAATTTTGATAGTAGTTTTGGCAGAAGCAGGAAAGGAATACACTGTATTCAGTGTAAGTCTCTGTTCCAGTAAGAACAAAACGCTGCCCCGTCCATGATGGAAGAGGACTAGTGTAATCATCCTGCCACCAAACAGCAAACTGGCTGATCACTGTGGGGGAATGGTGCCGTATCATTTGTCTCTGGAGGGTCGGACACTCAAGCACTGGCCATACTGACCTTGGCTTTGGTCAGTGGAAGTCTGTGTTGCTGAGTCTGCACGTAACTTCCATGCCTGCCATCATGGGCGCTTTGTTCATGAACCCACTGGGCATGTCTGGGAAAGAGGCTGACTGGCATCCACAGAATGGGTCATCCTACTTGCTTGATGATTGAAATCCTCCTCTGCTGAGGTCACCTTTTCTCTTCTTTTCTTTTCTTTTCTTTTCTTTTCTTTTCTTTTCTTTTCTTTTCTTTTCTTTCTTTTCTTTTCTTTTCTTTCTTTTCTCTTCTCTTCTCTTCTCTTCTCTTCTCTTCTCTTCTCTTCTCTTCTCTTCTCTTCTCTCCTCTCCTCTCCTCTCCTCTCCTCTCCTTTTCTTTCTTTCTTTATATTTTTTTAAAATAATTTTTATTTTGTTATATTAGTCACCATACAGTACATCCCCAGTTTTTGATGCAATGTTCCATGATTCATTATTTGCATGCTGAGGTCACCTTTTGATGAACATTCACATGGAACACAAATATCTTCAAGTCTTTTTGTGCACTCAGAGAAGTCTATCCACATACCTCTTCCTTAGATCTCCTTGTCACCAGTTTTTTAGTCATGTTCCTTTCAAATCTCTGGCCATCCAGTCAAACTATTGGCCACAGTCCACTTGTACCTCTGGCCATTTCTCCTTTTGAGCGAACTGAACGACAAGGTTCATTGCTTCAAGTTCTGCCCACTGGAAGGATTTTCCTTTACCGATGTCTTTCAGAGATGTTCCAGAAAGGAGCTATAGTGTTGCAGCTGTCTACTTTTGGGTAGTGCCTGAATATTGTGCAGGACCATCTGGAAACCAGGCTTGAATTTTCTCTTCCTCAGTCAACTGATCACAGGGAACTCCCCATAAGGCCACAGGTACAGGCTGGGAGAGAGAAGGTACTGTGGCAGGAATGGGGACCATGGGCATTAGGGCCACTTCCTCATGTAACTCACTTGTGCCTTCACTGTCAGCTTGATGTACACCACTTGCATTTGATGATGGAGTGCTACTGTGCATGCCCAAATTTATGGCTTATAGGTCAGAACACACCTAGTTCATGGTGGGTAGCTCCGGTTGCATGGTAACATGGTGGCTCGCGGTTAAAGGCTAAGTCTCTACTAAGGGCCAGGAGTGAGTTGGAAGCTGTTTCTTAAAATGAGAGGAGTTATTCAGGGGGATGGCAGGGCTTTCCTCCAAAATCTTAAAGGTCTGTGATGTTATTCACCTGGTGGGGCCTGACAAAGCCTCCATCAGCTGCTGTGTCACCACCGACACGTCAAACATCATTGAATCTTCTGGATTCATCACTGAAACTGCTTGAATCTGGCCCAGGAGCCAGAGCAGCGTGCATGGCAGCCTGGACCTGTTGTAGAGCCTTCTTGTGTTCTGAGCTTCGCTCAAAGCTGGCAACTTGGCAAATGGGCTTGAGGAGCGCACTCAGCTGAGGAAAATGTTGCTTCCAAAATCCAAGAGGACCATTAGGTGTAGTGCCTTTTTGTGGTTGCTGCTGTTGTTGTAGGAAGGGCCAAATACAACTTACCCTTCACCTTAGAAGGGATGCCCCACACAGGCGGACCTCTGGAAAACCCCCTGAGTTAGAAGGCCCCTAAACTTTTGGCAGATTTATTTTTCACTGTCTGACATGCAAATGTCTCACCAATAAGTCTAGAGTTGTTGCTTCCCACTCACTAGGTCCATCAGCATCATGTCATCAGTGCACTGGCCCAGCATGAAGTCTTGTGGAAGGGAAAGGCGATAAGGTCCCTTCTTGACTCAAGTCTGATGTAGGGCTGGAGAGCTGCTGTGCTGCGGTGGTAGAACACTAAGGTGTGTTGCTGATCTTGCCAGCTGAAAACAAGCTGCTTTTGGTGGTCTTCTCTAACAGGTATGGAGAAAAAACATTTGCCAGATCAATAGCTGCATATACCAGGTGCTAGGAGATGTGTTAATTTGCTCAAACAATGAAACTACGTCTGGAATAGCAGCTGCAGTTGGATTCGCCATCTGGTTAAGTTGATGAGGATCCGCCGTCATTCTCTGAGATCCATCCGTGTTCTGCTCAGGCCACACAGGCAAGTTGAATGGGGGTGTTGTGGGAAGTGCCACCCTGCCTCCTTCCTTGATGGTGGCACTAATTTCTGCAGCCCCTCTTGCAATGTAGTATTGCTTTGGTTGACTCTTTTCCTCAGTTGAGACAGTTGTAGTGACTTCCACTTGGCCTTTCTTGCCACAAGAGCCCCCCCTGCACAGACCAGGGAACCAATGTGGGGACTTGGCCTGTTGCTGAGTATGTCTATTCTGATTATGCATTCTGGAACTGGAGAAATGACTACAGGATGGGTGCAGACACCTGCTGTAAGAGGGGTGTCTAAAATTCTGGTCACCTGACCTCCATAAACCCCTCCTGTGGTTGGTGGAACCCAGTGATAGTTTGGGCTTCCTGAAATTAATGTTGACTCAGCCAGTGTCCAGTCACTCCTGAAAGGTTGAATTACATCCTTTTCCCCAATGCAGGTGCACTCTGGTAAAAGGCCATATGTCCCTTTGGGGAGGCTAGAAGAAAGATTACCAGGATAGATTTTTGGCAGTGTTGCAGGTCTTTCCTCCTTCATTCGAGGAGTTCTGCATCTGTAAACTGACTCAAGGCCTGAGTCTCTCTGTTTTAACTTGAAAGCAAGTTAAGCTTTTGTTCACTTGACCTAGAACTTTTATGCTTATACAGATCAAGTAAGAATTTAGTAGCCTTCCCATCTATTTGACTTCTAGGAACACCATGATAAATCACACCCACCTTACCTTTGGAGATTCACCGTTGGCCCCTGCCACCCTGGGATCCAGTTATCCCCATTGCATTGAAGGGTCCCAGTTCAGTGGTTACAGTTCCCACTGTAATTTCTGACCCACAGAGAAGAATGACCAAGGATGCTGGGTCACAAAGCTATTTATCAGAGTCATGGTGAAAGGTGTGTCCTCAGAACCCTTCCAGAGTGGGTGAGCAGGTCTTATATGATAATTTCACTCCAATATTCAGATTTCCCTAAGCCTTTGGATAGTTCCTTTACAGTGTACTAAGACAAGTCTGGCCTTGCCACCTCTGCTATTTAGTGTAAGTCACCTCTTGGTCCATGTTTCCGTCAACTAACCAAAGAAACTGTGAGGGCCCTTTCTAATCTCTCAAACTAAATCACTGAGTCCAGATCTCTGTTTAGTGGTCTATATCATTAAATTCAGCCTCATCCAACTTTATGTTCCTTCCATTGTTTTCCCACATCCTTAGTATCCATGCTCATATTCATTCTGTCCCCGAACACACTGACTTTCAAGCACGTCTATTTGTTTGCACCCACAATGGTCTTATCTTTTGAGAGCAACTTGGCCCTCTATTTCTAGCTAGATCCTTCCCTTTCCTCCAGAAAGTCTTCCTGACACTTCTTCAAATACTCTTACCCCCCAAATTCTGCAACATTTTTAATGCCAAGCCTCTGGCTCTTGGCACGTGTATTGTTATTTAGTTTTATGTGCATATGTTTATGTTCGCAGCTGGGGGTGAGCTCCTTAAGGACAAGAACCATTTCTGGCCGGTGCTATACGGGGTAGGGGTGGGGGAGGTGCTCCAGTAGCCTCCTTGATTGAACCAAACAGAAGGGGTGAAGATCAGTCAGGGGGGCCTAAGAGCTCCGCATGGACCACAGCCTGCGTCCTGGGCCGACTGCCCAGCGTGGGGAAGCGCGCTGGGACCAGTCCACTGCTGCCAGACGATTCAGAAAGTTGATTCCCATTTCATTTTTAAGCAACTGCTCTGCGCATCTCTTTCCTGGTGTGGCCTGTCCTCCTCGCACTTTCTCTCCACCCTCTCATCCCCCACATCTCTTCCATCAACCCTCTGGTCACTTCCCTAATCACGCGTCTGGCGTCTGGGAGGCACCCTCGCAGACCCCACCCCAGAGGGCTGCCAGTCTCCTTTCCTGTACACCCGTTCCCCTCATCGAACTTCCCTTCTCGGGTGCGCTCAGAAATGAGCGAGAGAGCGAACGGCAAACTTTCGGAGGTCCGGGAGACAGGCTGTGCGCTGCCCTCCCCAGCCGCGCGCGGGCGTGTGTGTGTGTGTGTGTGTGTGCGCGCGCGCGCCTCTGAGTGTGTAAGGGGCCGAGGCTGGAGAGGAAACCGGCCGCCTCGCGGTGAAGGAAGGAGCCTCCCCCTTCCTCGTTGCCCCCCTCCCCACTTCCCGTCCAGCTCGCTGTCGCTTCCCCCCTTCGTGGGCCTCGGGGCGCACGGAGCCTGCCCACCGCCGAGGAGCTGGAGGAGCCGGTGGGGCGCATGCTGGGCGGGGGACCCCAAGGCGCCCCGGCCGGTGGCGGCGGAGGCCACCGCGCAGGTAGGGGCACTGTCACCGCAGCCAGGCGGGGCGGGGGCCGGAGTGGCGAGTGGGAGGAATCCAGGCAAGAAGGGCGCGTTCTGCCCCCCTGGAAATAGTGTAGGCCTGGGGGTGTGCCTCTGTTCCCATCTTGGGTTCAGTGCACCCCTTTCCAGGAGAGGGAAACCGAGGCAGGGCACGTGGCGTACGGGGTTAAGAGAGGCGTGGGTCTGGGGCTGCCAGGTCCCTCCTCTAGGACTGAGCAGGGATCCCGGCAAGCGGCAGTTTTCGAAACTGCGCTCTTCCGACCCGCCCCGCTCGGCGGGTCCCGGTGGTGGAGGAGGGCGTCAGGGCTTGGGGTTTGGATGGGTGCGGGGACTCTCACACCCGCCCTCATCCTGACGCTCCGCTGAAGTTCGGGTTCCACCCCATCAGGGACCTGGAGGGGGGTGGTTGGGGGTGGGATAGGGAACGTAGTGCTGGCACCTCCCCAAGGGGCCGCTCTGCACGCAATTTCACCTCCCACTTCCGACTTGGCGACGGTAACGCCCACAGCCAGGCTCCGGAGAGACCGCTCCATTTCCACAGCCCTGCGCGCAGGTCGCCCTGTCAAGTCTCAGTGTTGACGCTGAGGCCTTTAAGGGGATTGTTGCTTTTCAAGAATCACGACTTCTCCTACCATCTCACTGTTAAAATATATGCAGAGGAATTTGAGACTTTGGGAAGGGAATGAGATTTGGAGTCAGGGGGTGCTGGGTTGTGTCCTTGCTGTGCCAGAAGAGGGCTAGGTAACTTTAGGCACATCCTTTAACATCTTGGAACCTTGGTTTCCTCAAATGTGAAAGGGATGCTACTACCTTAATGTGTGCTCAGTTAGACACATGAGGTTTGGATAATATCAGAGTCCTAAGGGCTGGGAGTTGGAGACAGTCGGCTGGCCTCTCAATCTTGGACTTAGTCATACCTCAGTTTCCCCATTTGTAAAGTGGGGACAGGGTCAGTGCCTACGTCGTAGGCTTGTTATGGGGTTTAAGTGTGGCAGTGGATGTGAGGCACTTAGTCTAGTGCCTGAGATACACAGTAAGCTTTAAAAAAATCTTAGTTCCTATTTTTACTAAGTAAAACCTAAATAATTTGGAGTGATGTGGAAATACCAGTTTGACTGGATTAAGGTATAAATAGAGTATTTTATTTTATTTATTTTTAAAAAGACTTATTTATTTATTTTAGAGAGGGAGAGGGAGAGAGTCTCAAGTAAACTCCCTACTGTACAGGAGCTGTTGGGGCACCATCTCTCCACCCTGAGATCATGACCTGAGCTGAAATCAAGAGTCAGATGCTTAACCAACTGAGCCACCCAGGCACCCTGATAATGGAGTATTTTAAAGGAAACTTAATTTTATTACACTCCGTCGTGGCACCTGAAACTTTCGGAGATTTGGCTGTGAACTTGAGTCACGGGTTAAAAAGAGCCTGGATCTGCTTTCTGACCTCTGTAACCTTAGGCCTCAGTTTCCTCATCTTTTTACAAGAAAAGACCAAAGACAAGAAAAGTGGGGGCAGTAATTACTGCTTTTTATACCAAGAGAGCTGCCTGAAGATCCAATGAGGTAAAAGATCTGAAAGTGCCTTGAAGAGTAGGGGTCACTATGCAAATGTAAGACATAGCTGCTAGCAGCAGGGGGTGATAACATCAGCAATTTCTTAGAGCCTACACTGTGCCAGGCACTCTCTTAGGAATCCCTTTGATGAAATCCTCCCTAAACCTTTGTGAGCTGGATATTTGGAATCTTCACTTTCCCTGGACAAAGCTGAAATGCAAGGTTATCCTGCCTCTTTCCCAAGGTCACGTAGCAGTTAAGGTAACGTCAGGATTCGAACCCTGGTCTGGGTGCCTCTCAAAAGTGTGTTCTCAGCCACTGGCCAAACTGAAGTGATGGAGACAAGCCATGGCTCAGAGTAGACCTGTGTTAGATTATAGGAGCTAATATATCCTAACATATTTACAGATTCTAAAATATGAGTGGGGGTGCCTGGCTGGCCCAGTCAGTAGAGCAGGCAACTCTTGATCTCAGGGTTCTGAGTTCAAGCCCCACATTGGCCATAGAGATTACTTAAAAACAATTATATATGTATGCGTGTATATGAGTAAATTGTTAACCCTGGCAGATGAGACTTTGACAAAATCTTAATTTTTTTATCCCGATTTTAAAATCTCATTTAAACTATTTTCTTGCACAAATAAACCATGAAAATTTGCAGAGAAAAAAGATATTAAAATCTTGGAAGGATGTATCTCAAGGATTCATTGCAAATCTCAGACTAAATGAAATCTGAATTCATGTTTTATTTTAACACTTAAGTTTGCCAGAACTCTTAGGGTGGTACAAGAGGTATAAACTGGTATTGAGCCTGTCTGTGTCACAGTTACTGTGCAGGGCTGGGACCCCCCATATTTCTGCAGGGACGTCACTGCTCACCTGAGATGCCCCCAGAGGAAAATGGACCTTTAGAGAAAGTCTGTGCACCTGAGGGAGAGTGAACACCAGGTCTCTCTGCTGCAGAAACAATTCCAAATTCATTTATTTTCTAAATGAAAGTTCCCTTAATCTTCTTTCTTCTTCCAGTAGCAAAGCACTCGCTCATTACAGGGAGCACAGAAAACAATAAACAAGAAAGAGAACATGAAAAATTACTGTAATCCCATCAATGCAGGCAAATAGCTTCATATCTCTGTTCTTGCAATCCATTTCTGTGCTATGTTCATCAACTTATATCTATTTTAAAAATGGGATGCAAACTATTATTATTTTGTTGAATGGCAAAAATAATACTTGCTCATTGGTCAAACATCCAGACATCAGTTTCGGAAACAAGCCAAAATTTATTCTGTGCATTAAAACTTTTCCTTTAAAGAAAATCTGAAAATTTTGATTGGAAAAGGATTAGAAATTAAGTTGTTGATGTTTGAGTTTCAGTGTGGTTTTGGTCAAAGTTCGATGAAAGACCTTCAGAGCCAAGAGAGAGTACAGTGGTGATCTTGAAATAATAAGATCTAAAATCCAGCATAGAAGAAAGATTTTGAGTATAAAACTAGGTGACACTTCAGATCAGGGTTATTAGAATTAGAATAATTGTTTTGATAATGATGATAATAGTTCAGTTTATATGCTGGGTTCTCATGCAAAGCAAGCAGAGAGCCCCGCTTTCAGAGGTGCCTTTGGCTGCCACTTAGGGCGTGGGGAAGGTCCCCTCTGGCACAGCCTGGGCCACTTGTGGCCGGTCATTTTTCAGCCAGCACCATTTAGTAATGTAAGACTTTTAGCCCTTGGGACTCTTATGTTGTTTGTTCTTGACATTAATGACTTTGTGGGAAAAATTCCTTAGTGAATGTCTTTTATGCAACAATCATGCAATTTTTAAAATGCCTGCCGCAGATGCTCTGACCATCCTGAATCCATTTTTTTCTTTTGAAATCAGTTTGCCAGCTGCTTATTTGGGCAGACTTTGCATTCAGTTTCCAAGTTTTCACAGCAAGTGGAAGTGGGAAAGAACTGTGGCTGACCAATGACTATTACAGATATTTGGCTTTGGAAGGCAATCGGGAGCCCACATGCTGTGCTCAGCGGCTGACAGGATCACTGGTTTGGTGTCTGCTTTCTTCACCCCATCCTCCTTCCTTTTGGTCACTTGTCTACTGTCGTGGCTCAGAAATGGATGGTAGAGATGTGGGGCTTCCTCTAATCATTAGGGTCACTGGTCGTCAAGTGTTATAAAGAGAATCACAGAACTTATTGCTGGATGAAGTTTCAAAAGGTCAACTGGTTAAACCTCTTGAGTTCTGGCAGGTGAGGCATTGACAAGCACATTTACCAAGTACAGATGCGGAGAACTATATATTTGGTCAATGGCATGGTAGTCGTAGGTACAGGAGATCTGGTCCCAAATGAAGTAATTGAAATAAATAGGCCTAGATTATCTTTCTCTTGTCAACTTCAGGTTAGTTTGCCAGCCACGTGGCGTTGTGCTCGTCCATTTAAAATACATGGACAAAATCTACCTGTTCAACTCTAACACTTGCCTGTCGTGGTAGGACTTTTCCCCTTTATTTGCAGATCCACGTGAACTCTCAGAGAAATGCAGTTAGGACAGTAAACTCCTTGAGGTACGTGATAGCAATCTCTGCGGATAAGTCATATATCAGAGACTACTGACAGCGGCAGTAGAGGTCACAGAGTCAGGCCTGCTTAGTTTACAGGTGGAAAAGGTGAGGAAGGCAGAAGAGTGAGTATTGAATCTGGGTCTTCTTCTATTACTGAGAGCTGTTTCCATTAAGCTTTGCTTCATTCCATAGTTTGGCATAATTCATCACATCAAAAATACTGAGTGAACCAAACTAAATCCTTATTGATTTATGTATTTTGGTATAGGCTGCCTTGGAAAGTAGTGAGGTTTTTTTTTTTTGCTATCAGGAACATTTAAGTTGGTGTTGGGTGGTTCTGTGGTTGAGTGCAGTGGGGGAGTCTGCCTGTGGGGAGGAAGGCTGGTTTGGGTGACTTGTGGGAACCCTGATAGCTCTAGGATTCTGTGATTTTTGTCCTGGAGGATTTGAGCTACTGTGTCAATTTCCTATTCCCTGCTCATTGAGGTTGCACATTTTGAACCCTCCACCCCTCCCAGGTGATTCCATTTCAAGAGGCCTAGACAGCTCCCTGCAGTTAGCTGCCTGAACGCCAGAGGTATTTAACTCCCCAGGGTTGCACATATCAAGGGTTGATATTAATCATTAACATGATCATGTTCATCCAGGCAAACAAATCGACCAGGAATAGAAACATGCATTTGACAGGTGGCTCAACATGGAGACTAATTGCTTTCATAGGTTGAAAGGTGAAATATCTCAAGTGTAATGAGTGAATTGTGTCCTGAATGTGGAACCTGAGGTTAAAATTAGTTTTGTGACATACACACCTAACTGTTCTTTTTCATGCCTGTTGTCTCTTAATTTGTGAGTGGATTGATCAGATGATTTGGCATAATTATTAGGCTTGATTTATGACACAGGAGAATGAATGTGTTTTGCATTTACAAGTGAACGCAGGCCTCATCTTACTCAAGAATGGATGGGAAAAGGAGGACTATTTTGCAGGGGTCAGATGAGAAAAGATGTAAATATAGAGATAAATTGGGGTTCTCCTGTTTCTAATAAAGTGGACAGTTAGTATTGCAAAAGCTGTTTTGTAATTAAAAATCCTCTGATGAAAAAAGTTTGTGTATTTCCCCATGATTCTTGATATTTCCCTAATGCTTTTCTTTATAGCCACAGGCCAGGCAGAGTGAAATATGAGAGAGCTGTCCTTGGGCAGAGATAATCTGGATTCAATTCAAACAATAGATTTGGAGGCCTTACATTACCTTGACTTTTTTTTTTTTTGAGGTAGAATTGACATACATTATATTAATTTCAGATGTATGACTTAATGATTTGATATTTGTATGTATTGTGAAATGGTCACCACATAAGTCTAGTTAACATCCTTCACCACACAGTTACAACATCTTTTTCTTGTGATGAGAACTTTTAGGATCTACTTTTAAGATCGTTTACCATCTACCTTGACTATCAATCCTTTTGTTTCCCTTTGTCTCTTACAGAATTCTCTTCTAGAGACATTAGCTTATCCATTTATTTGTTAATTCAAGAATATTTATTTAATGTACTGTACACATGGTACACGGTGTGCACAGCATGGTGTTTAAAGATGTATTAGATTGTCCTCACGGACCGTCCAGTCCAGAGGGAAGATGTAGCAAGCCTGGTGTTCTTTCCAAGTGATGGAAGGCAACCCTTAGGGCTTAGCAGCCACTCTTAGGATGCTTCTTTGGAGGGCATCCCAGGACTTCCCTATGTCTTCCCAGTCTTGACACTGATTGTATCAGGATTTTTCTGCTCTGGAAGTCCTTCCAGTCGGCCTCATGCTGCTGCCATGATAATCTTCCCAAAGCACTGACATGATTTGGTTACTATTACTCTGTGCACAGACTCATTGTCCCACAAGCAAATTCTTAGCATTCCTTGCCAGGCCTTCCATAAACTGGCCCCTGAATCCCTAAAATTGACACTCTCTTTTATTCTGGATGAAACAACATTCAGAAACTTCACAACTATCAATTCTCTTTTCTCCACTGAACTGCAAGCTTCTCAAGGGTATGGACCTATTCTACATTTATTCTTACCTTAAATTGCTACCACCGAATCTGGCAATGTGGTTTGTGCATCTCAATAAATGTCTGAACTGAACTGAATTTCTGAAACTCTTGATTGGTTTTGAAAGATATAAAAATAACAGATGTGGTGAATCTACACACCGGATGAGTCCAACTAAAAATAATAACGAGTTTAACTCAATTTGGTGAGGGAGGAGTAGACCACAGCATTCTACGCAGATGAGAGGGTAAGGAGATAAACCAGCCTGCTTCCTTGAGCTGAAGGAGTTTAAGCGGAGTCAGAAAAGCAGGTTAACATAACAAACTATACCAGAACTATACATAACAAACTATAACAGAAGAAGAGCAATGAAGGAGTGGACGACGCTAGAAGACCAGGGAAGGCTGAGAAGTTTTACTGGCTCGATCTTACATGAGGGATAATGTTTTGATGTGTAGAGATGGACGGGGGAGAGAGGACAGATTCCATAATATTCTTGGGAGGCAGAATAATGTGTGAAGAAGAAAGGAGGAATCCTTTCATTTATGATTTATCAACTGCAGTGTTCACTTCTAGGTATGATAACTTTGAAGATAACTTACTCAAGTATTGATTCTCATGCTTGCATATAAAATGTGCTGCTCTTCATCTAGGAAGAGATATCCTAGTTCTCCATCTGTAGAAACTGCATTAATTTCCTGGCTGTGGTGTTGTGTTTGCTTCACTTCATCGACGTTCTCTTCTCAGGCAGCTCCGTTGTGAGGACACACATTTCCCAGGCCCGGGGACGCCTCCAGCTGTCTGGGGACGGTGATGAAGGGGAGTGTCTCTCACTGATTCGGCACTCATGATCTCATCCTCTACCCAGATAGCCAGTTGGCCTTGGAGACTGTAGGATGAGTTCTGAACTATTTCCCAACCATGTGGCTTTTGTGTATCTTTCTTTACTTGACTTCAATAGTAGTTTGAATGGAAAAATGGACAAATTCTATAATCCTAATCCAACTGTTATCTTTTCTTAACTCTTTGATTTGGGATTATCTAGCATATTTATTCAAATATTAATTGTTTTAGAAACTTTTTTGGAAGGCATAATGTGATATATAAGAAAAGGCATTGATATTACCTCTGTTTTCCCCCATTTTGCTGAGGTAGAGTAGGGCTCAGTGGAAATAAAGTGAGATGTTCCAAGGAGGTTACTTTACCTTAGGCTAATCTTGCGATGAATTTATACTGACACTGCTCTTAAATTTGTATCCTGCTTTTTAATGAACAAATGATCCCCTCCCCCTTTAAATAATAGTCTATTCAAATTTGGAGACCACATTTTCCAATAAAATGTATAATTGTCAATCATTACAGACCTGGGGAAGGGGTGAGTCAACACCGAATTTACTATAGAGAAATGCACTCTTTCGGTTATGCCTTTGCATCAATCTGGCTCATTTCTTGAGGGCAGACCTAGTCTTATTTATCTTCTCAATCATTTCTATTAGACCTGAGGTAGGAATAAAGACTTATTGAGTTGCGCTGGCTTAAAGTAACATGTGTAATATGGCCAAATGGCATATAGGAGAATTGCTTCCTAACCACTGGTGGCTCTTGCCACCCACGTGGAGAAGCTTAGGCAGTGGCTGAATTAGCAAGGAGAGGGTAGGGCACTTGTTTTAAAGTTGCTTTTACATGGGGGTGCCTGGGTGGCACAGTCAGTTAAGCGTCCGACTCTTGGTTTCAGCTCCAGTCATGATGTCAGGGTCATGGGATCAAGCCCTTTGTAGAGCCCCAAGTCAAGCCCTGGGTCAGGCTCTGTGCTCAGCGGGTTTCTAAAGTTTCTCTGTCCCTCTCCCTCTGCCCCTCCCCCCTATTCTCTCTCTCTTTAAAATAAATAAATCTTAAAAAAAAAGGAATTAAGGTTGCTTTTACATGCAGGCACAACTATATATCAATACAAGTGGTGAAAACTTCTAAAGGTGCTTCCATTTACACATTTCATAAGAGAAAAATGTCAGCGGCCCATATCAAAGCACATTGCCATGACCTTAATTTGGAGTGACTTTAGACGACTGTGAAGCCTGGGCGGGGGGTGGGTGCTGCCGCATCCCTGAAGCCAACCCTTGCCCTTGCTTGGTGTTGCTACTGCTCCCAGCACCTCCTACATTCTATTGCTCGTGACATTCCTCACTTATCATGATGTACTGTGAATTCCTGAATCATCAGATGGATGCAGAGTGCATTGCCAAGGCAAATTTCATTTAAATTGCGATCAGAATACTTCACATTACTTGTTGTTGTGGATAAAGTGATGGCTAGCCATGACTGGTCAGGTGGCTGGATGGAAAGGGCACTCGACTAGGGGTTGGACCCTGGGCAAGTCCCTTAATCTCTCTGGATCTCAGTGTCCACTCTTGTGGAAATGGGGGAATGAGATCAGGCCCTCAGTGTACAATTGTGGTCAAATCCTTTCTATAAGAGCTCGTCACAATCTATAATATTTGTGTGTATAGAATTGCTTTTGTTATAAGCTTGCTGATACAGTTCCTAACATCAGTCCTACCTATGGCCTCAGTTCACCTTGTAGCTTGTCCCTCACACCCTCTCCTGGGTCCCCGATCCCTTAACTAAATCACATTAGTGTTTCTGTGGCAAAATAGATGCTTGTTCCCAGAACTAAGTGAGATAAAGACTCTTGATCGTTTTGCATCTGTGCACCTGAGGTTCGCCACTGTATGAGTTCAGTCAAATCAGATGGCTGCAAGATGAAGGAGAGAAAGCCTGTGGTTCGCAGACAGAGACTCCTGGGTTTTGGAATTCTAGACGATGCAGCACAAACTTGTACTTAATAGTTGTTGTAGTTTTGCTTCTTCTTCCCCTGCCCTCTTCTTCCTCCTCCATTTCCTGTTCTTAGCTGGTTGGGTCGTCTCTACTGTTTTTGAGATGGGCTGCTGATAAGCTGTCACCAAGCCCAGTGCTGCACAGGGGTGGGCGGAGGGCCACGAGAGGTGTCGCAGGGAGGATGGGAACAAGATCTTACGGAAGGTGTATTGTTCAGTCTGGCTTGAGCACATTTCCAGAGCTGGAGTACAGATGGCTCCTTTACAAGGCAGCCCTGGCGGTCTGCTCTGGGGGGTGGGGAGGTTTCTGTACTCAGCTTCCAAGACTGTGCTCACCACGCCTCCCTGGTTTTCGATTCTTGGTCTGACACTTGGATTCTTTGTGCTTTGCCTAGCAGTTTGGGAGGGCCAGGCTGTGTAGGCTGCCTTGCACTAGCTTTGATTCTTCTCTTGAGGCTGCCTCTTGGATGAATCCTTTATTGCCACACTTTGCAGCCCGAGGGCAAATGATACCTTATGCTGAATGCTTCCCGGGCTCCAGAGACTCTGAGGGTCTCGGAGGGAGCACGGGACACCTGCTGTCATTGACAGACCTGCAGGGGAGAGGGTTGAAAGGGTCAAGGTGCCCCCTGAAACGCCCACCACCTGTAAGCGAGGGGAGCGGGTCTTTTGGCATGTGCGATGGTGTCTTGGGCTCTGAGCGCTCTAGAGTTGCTTGTGATAAGGCTTTGTGTGGATGATTAATGCCAAATATATCACGGAGAGTGAAGGTTGCCTGACAGAGCATATCGGGTTGGCACTCAAAGGGAATGCTGATTTTGACCCCGTCAACCTTTGCTTTTTTCAAGGTATAATTTAATTTTGGTTTTGTCTTTATAAAATTTTCATCTGTAAGAAATACAAGCTCTGGAAGGTTCTCCCTTAGGATGCCGCATTTTGGTTTCTTCTCTGATGGTTTGCCTCTCCTGTCGCAGAAAATTCACTGCTCCTGCTGATATCATTTCATACCCAAAGAGGGCATTCTAACCTTAAAAGAAGTTCAGCTCAGCAACGTTCCTGCCATCGCCTTACTCTCTAAACTTGGAGTTTGCTCACTTCCTTGGCTTCTCAGGTGTTTTGGCTCCAGGGAAGAAATAGTCATGGTTCACATTTATTTAATAAAACCATTATGAAAACGAACCCAACCCGAGCTCACACGGGGCAGAGCAGGACCTGGCTACTTGCTTTCCCACCGAGACTCGCTGGCCCCCTGCACATTTGTAGAGCACTCGCTGGGAGCTGTTTTCTTGGAGGAAGAACTTCTGTGAGGCTGGGGACTGGGCAGGCCAGTTGGCTGATCCTTTGGGTGTTCTTTCAGCATTGTCTGCAGTGAGTGTGGGAGTCAAAGGCCCTTCAGTGCAAAGATAATGCCAGCTTGTTCCCTGGAACCCCAAAAGAGCCAGAGTCAAAGGGGCTTTTTGTTTTACCAACAGAAAAACCCACAGGAAATCCCAGCTTCAGAGACTCCTGTGCAGTCTCATTGTTCCATCAGATCAGACTGTGCTTTCGCCTCTGAGAGAGGCAGTAACTCGTACAAAAAATAAATAAATGAAAGGATGCCGTTCGCGGTGGCTGGGGGTCAAGTGCACCTGCCGCGTGCACTAGCACGCAGGTGGGGCACTTGCCTTTGACCCCGGTGCCCAGGCTCTTTTAGCAGTGAGCTCTTCCTAGCTAGCTAATTGAGGGGAATAATAGCCACATCCTGCTGTGATGAGAATTGACTGTGGTCATATGAGTAAAGCTCTGAGTACAGTGTCTTGCTTGCTTATCTTGGGCACTTGGACTATTATTATTACTATTATCATTGATGGGCTCTTACTAGATTCTGTCACTTACTATGTGTATTCCCTTCATCTGTAAGCTGGGCAGTGATGATGCTTATCTCGTAGGACTGTTGTGAGCATTACATGAGGTAACATACACAAAGGGCTTGGGAAAACAGTGGCAAATTAAAATAGGGGCTGCAGGTGGGCCGGCGATGTCCTGCCCAGCGTCCAGGTAGAGGGGTGAGTGGGGCTGACACCCAGGCTGGGCCCCTGTGCCGAGGAAGGCCTGCCTTTTCCTAATTCATCAGCTCAGAAGGACTACCTTTTACTAATTTAGTTTCCCAGAGGGGATGTCTTTTCATAGTTCATCATCCCCGAGGAGGTACCTTTTTAAAAAACTTGTCCAGTGGTACCATATGTGCCAGCAGTGGCCCTGTTGACAAGAGAAAGGTGCTGTTATCAATACAGCAGGCAGGGCCTTCTGGAAGAAGTGCGTGGCACGCTTTACCTGGCTCGGTCTTTCTTGTTCACTTCACTGTAATTTCAGTGATGTGATTACCATGATTAGAGCAACAATTTTGCCATTTCTTCAATTCTTAATTTTCCCTAGAATTTTCCTTGAGGCCGAGGACTATCGTCCCCTGCCTTCCAAGGCCCCCTTCCTCACCACTGCCCTGCACATGTCCTCCAGAATGGATACTTGTTAGAACTGACTCTTGGCCCCTTACCCGCCCCTTCTGTGCTTTGCTCTTTACTGCTGAGGCTGGGCATCTGAAAATGGCACATCCCTGGCTCCCTTGCCTGCTTCCTTCCTGTTAAATTCTGCCAATAAGAGGCTCTTGTGGGATACAAGAGGCAGGAGGAAGAGAAAAGCTTCTGGAAAGGGATAAAGAAAGGGGGGTAATCAGAAGGGGGAATGAAACATGAGAGACTATGGACTATGAGAAACAAACTGAGGGCCTCAGAGGGAAGGGGGTGGGGGAATGGGATAGACCGGTGATGGGTAGTAAGGAGGGCACGTACTGCATGGTGCACTGGGTGTTATACGCAACTAATGAATCATCGAACTTTACATTGGAAACCGGGGATGTACTGTATGGTGACTAACATAATATAATAAAAAATCATTAAAAAAAAAAAAAGAAAAGCTTCTGGATTCTGGGTTTTTCAATGGGGCAGCTGGAGACATGAGCTGGAGCAGTGGCAAGGCTGGCCAGCAGCCCTGCCAGGGAGCCTTTTGTCCCAGGCTCCAGAGCCAATGCACGCATCCCTTCCACTGCAGGAGACTGAACAGGCTCCAGACATAGCCCGGGAGTGTCAGCCTCTGATCTCTAGCTACTGCCCTTCCTCCTCCTGGCTCCTGCCTTTCCTTCTCCTTTGTTCTCTTCCAGTTCTTTCCACACCTTTGTGTCCAGCGCCCTAGATTAAATGTCCTCTGTTTGGTGTACTTGGAGGGGTCTCTGTTTTCCTACTCAGCGTATGGCTTCTGTGGATTCTAAATCTGTGGGGGGTTTAGGGGCTGGGATACTCCCTAGGATCTCATAGCACATGGACCCTTCCTCTGTTTCCATCTTCATTCCACATGTCAGGATTACTGTGATAGCCTTTAAAACAGGTTTTCAGCCTCTGGCCTCTTCCTAATCACAGTGGACATTCTGGTCAGATTAATTTTCCTAAAACTCTAGTTCACCTGGCTCACACCTCTGTTCAAAACCCTACAATTTTTATGGCAGCCATTTAGCAAAGGTACAGTCACCTGTGACCTAAACCCCAACGGTGAGAATCATTACCAGGGACACCTCTTCTGCAATTCTAGTAAGGGAGAGGTCTGTGCAGTCAGATGGTCATTCCTTCACCCTGGCTGGGAGGAAGGCAGTTAGCTCAATGATAGACACACCAGCAGTCACATGGCTGTAAGGAAGATTTCAAAGCCTGGCTGTGGCTGCGTCCTGCCTCTGCTTCCCTCCCCTCACTAGTTTCTCTTTCCTCCCCTCTTTTTTTTTTTTCTTTTTTTCTTTCTTTCTTTCTTTCTTTCTTTCTTTCTTTCTTTCTTTCTTTCTTTCTTTCTTTCTTTCTTTCTTTCTTTCTTTCCCTCTTCCTTCCTTCCTTCCCTTTCTTTCTCTCTCTTCCTCCCTTCCCCCCTTCTCCTTTTCCCCCTTCCCCTTCCCTTCTTCCCTTCCCTTCTCTCCCTTCCCTCCCCTTTCTTTCTTTAAGATTTTATTTATTTATTTGAGAGAGGGGGAAGGGGCAGAGGGAAAGAGAGTAGCAGACTCCTCGCTGAGCAAGGAGCCCGTGTTGGGAGGGGTGGCTCAATCCTAGACAGATGGTTAATGGACTGAGCCCCCCAGCGCCCCCCCCCCCCGCCCACCCCCCACTGGTTTCTTGTTCAAGTCAAACTGTACTGCATTGGCCCCTCTGCCTCTCCTGGAGGGCAAAGTTGTTTATAAGCTCTGCCCAATATCCCGGGAAGTTTAAATCACATCACTTCTTGTAAACCAACGGAAATATCTGTACTGTGAAAAGTGCAGATGAGCTGTAAGCCTAGAAGAGATTGCTTGGGGGGGGGGTGGGGGAGTTTCACCCAGCGGTTTTCTGACTTCCTTTAAGTAATGTTTATAGGAAATTCCATATTGAAGAAGATGGGAAGATTCTCTTAAGAGAAATGAACATTTCTCTTACAGAGAGAATTATAGAGTCACCTGGAAGAAAAATAATACAGTTAATGTTCAAACATAGCTTTATTGCTTCCATATAAAAAAACCCAAAACATACGCATTGCAAAAAAAAAAAAAAAAAATCAAGCCTGAAAAATACATCAAGAAATGATCACTGAAGTCCCACCTTCCTCACTTTTAGTTCTTTAATGGACATCCTTCTAGAAGGTTCACAGAGCCTCTGTTATATACACATACAGTTTTATAGAAATGGGATCATGTTGCACCTTGTCTTTTAGCCTAATTTTACTCCTGCTTATCAATATAGCACAGAAATGTTCTCATGTCAGCAAATGTTGCTTTACATCGTCATTTCGAATGAATGGCTACACGGTAGATGGCTTGTTTGTAGCATGTTTACTCATCCAGTCACATTAAACTGCAATGTTTACAATTGTCACCCTTTAGAACATGCTTTTATTAAGTTCCTGTATCTAAGGTGATGCTAGTGCCATAACAGGTATTCTGAGCTATCAGTGCCTTAAGACACTAGAAGTGTCTTCAGATCCTCCCTCCATCTACTGGTGGTCGAGGCACCAGGCTTGGCTGGAGGGGCTGCTCTGCCTTGCACGGCCATTCAGGGACTCAGACTGACAAAGGCCCCACCACCTTCAGCATGTGGCTTCCAAAGTTGTCCTGGCCTTTGCCACCCAGCTGGCACAGTGGAAAAGAGAGCAGAAGCCTTCATGGGAGGTTTAGAATTGGAAGTGGCAGGGGCTTGTTCTGCCCACATTCCATTGGCCAGGGTCAGTCACGTGGCCAGGCACAGCTGCAAGGGAGGCTGGGAAAAGTCGCTTGGCTGTGAATGTGGGAGGAAAAGGAAATAGGCTTGGTGAACAGTGGCCAGTCTCTGCCACAGCTCTCCCCACTGGTCACCAAATTCCTATTTGTTTCTTCCCTGACATTTCCACTCACCCCTCCCAGAAGGAGACACTGGAGGTCCCACTCAGTCAATGCGTCCCAATCACTCTTCAGGATCTCTGGCTGATGCACCGTCTTCTCCACATCTGAATGAGGATCCTCACATTTCTGTGACTTGTGAATTAGAAAAGAAAAATATTTGCCTTCTTCCAGCCTCTCTCAGTTTTCAGTGGTGGAGCAGAGACAGCATAAGAGCACTAAAAACTCCTACTTGGAACAGGGTAAAATAGGATCTGCACAGTAGTCATGGGTGCAAAGCAATCAGGAAAACCATTGGGTGGGCAAGGTGGAGGCCCCCCAACCAGGGGGTGGGAGAACTTTCTCCATTAGACCTTAATTCTGCTTTCTGAGAGGAAATCTCTTATTGATTGGTCTTCATGGTCTGTCCTGCCAAGTTCCTGTTTTCTTTTATTCTCCATGGCAACATTTGAAGCAGTTGCTGGGGAGTCTGCCATCTTCACGAGGGTGTGCATAGTTTTTGCTGCCCTCTGTTTGGTGGCCTGAGGTTTTTTAAGGCTCTTATAGACTTTTTAATTTTTTTAGTTCAAGCTCATGGTTTCTCAGGCTATACATTTCTGTCAAAGCTTAGTAAGGTTCTCTTCTGTTTTCTTCCATTAAATTCCTTATACCAATAGCTAATCCCCAAGTTTTTTCCCCTAGATTTTATTATCAAGCTTGATTATTGCATTACTTTGTCACCCCATGCCCTTCTTTCTCAACTAAATGGTGATTACTATGAGGCCCGCAAGCTCAGACGGAAAGGCAACACTCTTAATCAGTTCTTTGCTACAGGCCAGAGGCTTTGGGCCTTTGTCACTCAAGTTTTTTCAGTCTTATTTCTTACTGTTTGAGATTAAGAAGCAACCAGCTTCCAACTCTTTCCAATCCGTTAAGCACACACATTTCTGCATTCTAGCTCCTTTCATTTATGCTTGCAAACAAATTCTTTTTTAAAAAATTTATTTATTTGAGAGAGAATGAGAGCATGAGCAGGGGGAGGAGAAGAGGCAGAGGGAGAAGCAGACTCCCCACTGAGCAGGGAGCCTGATACGGGACTCAATCCCAGGACCCTGGGATCATGACCTGAGCTAAAGGCAGACGCTTAACCGACTGTGCCACCTAGGTGCCCTGCAAATAAATTCTTGACTGAGCATAACTCTTTTTAAACATATTTCTTAAATATTTACTATTTCTTTCATTTTATTACTAATGTTCTACTTTCCAACTCTTTCCCTAGAGCTACAAGCATGGTAGACAGTAGGTCTGCTTTTTTAGTTACTGCAGGTGATGATTTTACCAAATATTTTGCTACTGCATAAGTTGGGCCTCCATCTTCCCAACCTCCAAGATCAGTTTCCTTGGTGTCCACTGCCTGATTACTAAGCCAGTCCACTTGTTTTAAGTAGTACCCTAGTTTAAGGCACTGATTGCTGTATCAGTTCACCTGCTATTGTAATGTAAAAACCCAAATTCTCAGTGGCATGTCACTTTCAAAGTTTGTATCTTGCTCATATAAACACTTTGAAGTCAGGTTGTTGGTAGTGGTGGTAGGGGGTAGGGGTTCTATTCTATTTACTCATTCAGGGCTTTAGGTGGACCAGGTCTCCTCTGTTTTCAACACATGGCTTCCAAAGTCACTCAGAGGGTCAACATCTAATCAGTAGACAGAAGAAATAAGAGCGTGGAACAACTGCAAAGGAGGTTTTCACAGGCCAGGCCTGAAAGTGGAGGACATTACTTTTGTCCTCCACTTTGATTGACTAGGACTCACACTCATGGCTACACCTAATTTCAAGGGGAACTGGGAAATGTGTGTGTGTGTGTGTGTGTGTATGTATATATACATATAAATAAATAAATAAATATATAAATAAATATTACTCAGCCATCAAAAAGAATAAAATCTTGCCATTTGCAACGACATGGATGGAGCTAGAGAGCATTATGTTAAGTGAAATAAGTCAGTCAGAGAAAGACAAATAACATATGACCTCACTCATGTGGAATTTAAGAAACAAAACTAATTAACATGGGGAGAAAAGAGAGGGGCAAATCAAGAAACACTCAATGATAGAGAACAAACTGAGGGTTGATGGAGGAAGGTGGATGGGGGATGGGCTAGACGGGTGATGGGTGTTAAGGAGGGCACTTGTGATGAGCGCGAGGTGTTGTATGTAAGTGATGAACCACTAAATTCTACACATGAAACCAGTATTACACTATATGTTAACTAGAATTCAAATAAAAATTTGGAGAAAAAAAGAAAAAAGTGTTTATAAAATACATGTAAATTGAGATAAAGCATCCCCAGACGAAATAAAAAGTAGTAAAACATAACAAAGGAAGAAAAATGTTCAATAAGTGAAAGAGTTAAGTAAATGAAAATAAAAATATTGAGAAAGGCAAAACAAATTCAAGACTCAATATTCAGTAAGACATAATACATTTATGGTCCAAAACAAAGAAAATATAGTCACACTTTATTTTATTGTTCTTTGCATATATTGTGTGTGTTTTTTTTTTTTTTAAGAAATTGAAGGTTTATGGCAACCCTGCAATAAGTGAGTCAGTGGGCACCATTTTTCCAACAGTATTTGCTCTCTTCATGTCTCTGTGTCACACGTTGGTAATTCTAACAATATTTCAAACTTTCTTATTGTTTTGTTATGGAAATCTGTGATCAGTGATTACGACTTGCTGGAAACTCAGATAATGATTAGCATTTTTTAGCAATAAATTACTTTTAAATTAAGGTATGTACATTTTTTTTTAGACATAAGGCACACTTAACAGACTACAGTATTGTGTGACTATAACTTTTATATGCACTGGGAAATCAAAAAATTCACTGGACCCGCTTTATTGTGATATTTGCTTTACTGTGGTGGTCTGGAACTGAGCCTACAAGGTCTTAGAGGTATGCCTGTAGAAGTTTCCCCAATACCAAAGGCAAAAAAGGTTAAAATAAACTAAAATCACAAAATGAGAAATGAAACTAAAAATATAAAAATTACAAATCCTTTAGAAGACTATAGGATTGTACAAATTAGCAGAAAAACAGGAAAAATTAGTGGCAACATAAATCCTGCCCTCACAGTGCTTCAATCTGAATTTATGCCTGTGATTAGGGGGTCCCTAGTAGGCATTTTCAGAGTGGAGAACTGCGGGGGGTGGGGTAGTGGGAGGGAACGTGGGTCCTCCCTCCTTTACAGGACCTAAAATGCCTGAGTGGAATGATGTTGCAAAATGGCAGAGTAGAAAGCTCCAGGCCCTTGCTCTCTCATGGAGATGTTAAAAAAGACAAAAACAAACAACCAATGAGAGACTGGCTAAAACTTAACTTCACAGGAGCTCTGGAAAATAGTTAGAGGTCTACAGTAATTAAGTGAATGTCCAGTTAAGAAAAAGCCACATTCAAAATGGTAGGTTCTATAGAATTTAAACAGTAAGTGCATAAAAAATCATTATAAGTCTATGTTAATGAGTACACAGTGTATAAAGATGTGATTTGTGACATCAGTAACATGAAGGGGGATGGAGCTGTGTAGAAGCAGAGTTTTTGTATGCTATTGAAGTTTAGTTGGTATCAATTCAAATTAGATTATTATAACTTTAGAATATTATATGTAATCCTCATGGTGGCCACAAAGAAAACATCTATAGAGTACACACAAAAGGAAATGAGAAGGAAATCAAAATGTGCTGCTATAAAAAAATCAACTAGACTCAGAGGAAGGCAATAAAGGAGGAAATGAGGGACAAGCGAACTGTAAGATATGAAGACAACAAATAGCAAGACAGCAGAAGTAAGTCCTTCCTTATCAGTAATTGCTTTCCATGTGACTAGATTAAATGCACCAAAAGGCAGAGATTGGCAGAATTGATAAAAAAAAAAACAAAAACCCATGATCCAACTACAGAGACTTGCTTTAGCTCTAAGGACACACATATGTTGAAAGTAGAAAGGTAGAGAAAGATATTCCATGCAAATAGTAATCAAAAGAGAGCTGAAACTAATACTAGACAAAATAGACTTTAAGTAAAAACGTGTTACAGGAAACAGAGAAGGACGTTATATATTGATAAAAGGCTCAATTCACCAAGAAGATAAGATAGTTATATATGTACCAAATATCAGAGGTCCAAAATACAGGAAGCAAACACGGGCAGAATTGGAGGGAGAAGTGGCTCTGGAGTGGAAAGCCCATGTAATGCAGCAAGCGGGCTAGTGCAGTCTTGTTCATGATTCCTACATCTGTAATCTTTCAAGTCCCTATACTTCGTGTGCATTCTGACTTCCGTGGTGCTGCCCCTATGACTTGGTGATGAGCATCCTCACCTCGGTTGTATCACTTCCCACCTTCCTGTCCAGAGGGCTCTCTTTCCTCCAAACCCCATCCCCTCCAGCTTTCGTATGAGTCCAGATTAATGGCTTGGATCACTTGCCCTTAGCCTATTGTACACACTGTCTCTACCATTCTTTAGCATATTACATTTGATATTTGAAACTTGAATTTATATTTTCTCTATTCGTTGGTCTCCCCAAACAAATCTTCGGTTCCATGGGGGCTAATGTTTTTTTAGTCGCTGGCACCAAGCACTGTAACCCGGATGCAGAATCTTATTTATTTACTTATTTTTTACTGCATCAATAGATCTCTTTAATTTAGGCCCAAACAGTGATCTTAACCTGGGTTAAGCATTAGCTAATGGAAGCATCACAGGTATTAAGTTGGGTAGCATAGCTAAGCTACTGAATTTTCTGAGCCTCAGTTTCCTAATTTTTAGATCTGGGGTCTATTTTATTGTGCCTTTACTATGTTTGTCAGGCCATGTGCTACTGCTCTCATGTAACCATCATAACAGCCTAAAGACGGGATACTGTTCTTATCCCCATTTTTCAGATGAGAAAACTGAGGCCCAGAGACATTGAGTAACTTGCCAAAGTTATGCATTCCATAAATGGAAGAGCTAGAATTTGAACCCACATCTCCCTGAATCTTTGCTTATTATTATTTTAAAGATCCACATATACTTATCATTCAGTTCTTTAAGTTCTTCATCTTGCTTGTGATCTAAGTTCAAGCCTTTCATTACTTCTCCCCCTCCCCAGTGATGGTGAGGTAGACAGAATAATGGCCCTTCAAAGATCTCTGCCTACGAATCCCTGGAACCTGTGAATATAGTACCTTCTGTGGCAAAAGAGACTGCAGATGTGTTTAAGTTAAAAACCTTGAGATGAGGTCCTGTTTTCGATTATCCAAGTGGGCCCAGTGTAATCTGTGGGTCCTTCTAAGTGAAAGAGGGAGGAAGGAGTCAAAGCCAGAGATCTGAAGATGCTCAACTGCTGGTTTTGAAGATGAAGGAGGAAGTCATAAACCAAGGAATTCAGGTGGCTTCTAGAAGCTGGAAAAGTCAAGAAAACCGATTCTTCCCTGGAGCCTCCATAAGGAAAGTAACCCTGTTGACACCTTGATTTTAGCACAGTGATGCCCATCTTTGACTTCTGACTTCCAGAACCATAAGAGAACACATTTGTGTTACTTTGAGCTAGTAAATCTGCGGTAATTTGTTACAGCAGCACTAGGAGACTAATACAGTCGTGTTTCTGCTTTCCATGCTCTCTGGAAGATTTCTGCACTAGTTCTTTAAAATTCCCTCTCCCTTCACATCTCTCCCTCCCTCTGCCACCATTCCAAGTCACATTCCAGAGCACTGTGTCTCCACTGGGTTATCACTCTCTGTGAATGTGGTAAGGTTCTCACTTCTACTTAAGGCCATGCTGTGCTAGTGACCTTCCTGTCTGTTTTCTCTTAAAAGGTGGTGCCCAGAAAGGGAAAGAATAGTCCATATGTGTTCTTAGCAGCACAGGGAGCAGTAGATCTGGCTCCTTAACCTGAACATTAGGTCCCTTCAATGCAAGCCAAGATAATGCTTAATTCTGATGCTCACATCACACTGGCCACTCCGATTGAGTTTACTGTTCATTACAACCCCTCAGTTTTTCACATCATATTAAAGCAGAAGACATTATGAATTGTTCTTGTATCTTGTAGAATGTCCTCCATCCTGACTCATGTCGCTTTTGGCTAACGGAGGGAAAAAATGTACTGAATTCATCTCCCCAGGGAAATATTTAAAGACTGGGCTAATAAGGAGAGGCAGATGGATTTCTGAAAGAAAGATGGCAAATCTAGAGCTAATCTAATTAAAGGGTTATGGGAACTTTGCATTGGTGCATAAATAAAATATGACAATCAGTGTCAGCTAAGAAACCCTCAGCAAAAATTGAATCTCATATTTTAGTATTACATACAAATGTTATTATTATTTTTTTAAACAAATAGTGGTATGATATAAAAGAAGCTGAGTGAAGCAGAGAGACGAGGGTAGACCCAGCCAGACACAGGATCCCCATCCTCTGCCCAAGCCCTCCCCACATGCTCTTTAGAGGACATAGGATCTCCCAACCATTTCATTCCATGAAACATCTGTGACATTGCCAGCTTGAAAGGTAAAGGGAAATGCTCTTAGGGAAAATAGAAGGCTTTCATCCTTGCCCAGTCATCATGGGCTCTGAGGATGACTGGGAACCTGAGAATCTGGAGAGGGGAGTTCAGGATTAGCTTCAGCAAAGGAGGGTGCTGTGAGGTTATTGAGCATTTCAGAGATGGAACAGTTCTTTCCTTTAAAATTCAGAACAGCTGTGCCCAAACCCTCTGGGCTTCCTAGGATTTGTGTTTAAATGTTTATGTATTCCTATGCAAATATTTCAAACAATGTAGCTAAGATGCAGTACCTCCAAAGTAGGTAAACCAGCTGGCTCCCCTGCATGGTCGCCTTGCACAGCCTGGTTGAGTGAAGACAGGAGCCCATATCCTGAAGGATGTCCTTACAGAACAACTGGGATTTAGTGCCTCCTAAAAGAAGGAGGAAAGCAATTGGCAAGATTATTTCCATTAACTTTAAGGTACCCAAGAGGGCCACGGAGGTCTCATTCTCTCTGGTTTAGATAAATCTGGGGCAGTCCAAAGGTTGCCAAGGGATGCAGGGAGAAAATTTTAATTTGCACACTTGAGTTTTGCAGTCTGGCTGACCCCTTTGGAGTTTACCTCTCTTTAAATGGCAGAATCAGGGCTTCAATGCTTCCTTACCTTCAGTGACCTTTCCTCAGCCCTCCTATCCCTGATAAGCTTCAGGGAAGTTATTCTGCTCGTATGATCTGTTGTCATATTAACATACACAGAATAATTGCCATTCTAACTTCCCTTGGATGTGCTTCGTCCTTGCTGAGTTAAGATCAAATTGCTTTCTACTTCGGTAACTCCAATTCAGATTTCTAACTGACCATAGGTTAAAGTTTTAATTTAAAATTCCTTTTCTTTAAACAATTAGCAATTCAAATTGCAAGGTTGGTAAGGCAGCCTGGATTCTAAGTCTGTGGGTGTAGGCAGGGGTCTTGGCTGTCATCTGTCCTGAGGGATGCTTTGTTGAGCTCTTCTGGGGACAGAATAGTGGCTACTTTAAATAGATTATGTGTAATGATGTAAATTAAAGTGCTCTGTAAATTGTAGAACATTCAACAAATATTAACTATTATTAGCACCTGTAAAGATGCTTTTTCCATTGCCTGCTTTACTTCTTACAATGTGTTTTCCTGTTGAACTCCTAGCTTGCTTTTTGTGAATATAAGTTAGAATGAATAACTTTAAAAATCATTTAGTAACATTTTCCACCTCACACACGCATTCCTGTACAGGTAAGGGATGTGTCCCCCAGTGGTACAAGAGATGATTTTCAGAGTCACAGGACATGACATGGAATAGCATTAACTCACAGTCTTACATTTTCCTTCTGCCAAGGAGAAAGTCTGTTTGCTGCTAGTCTGTCTTTAACCTTCTGTAAAACTTATTTCCCTTGTAATAAAGATGGAGCCGAGTGGGCTTCTGTCCCTAGAATCTTTGGCCAACAACAAAAAATGCAGTTTTTCATTGTCTATATTTGTACGGTTATCTTCTAATTATGGCAGGTGGTTGTTCATATCCCATTTATGGGTGATGCCATAAAAATATTCTTTAAAATACATCTATTTAAGCCAAAGCTATGAGTCAGTTTAAGCAAAAGTATAAGGAAAATATTATTATAGGTGGTGTTCTGCTGTAACAAGCACCGTGAAACAGTAGACTGGGTGATGTTTGGGACACATGACTCTCTGTGTCCTTGAGAGATGGGCCATTGATCAGAGCTTTGCCCTTTATACAGACAACGTTTTACTCTGTGTCACATGGCAGTCTTTTAAGGATTTGAAGACAGTACTCATGTTTCCTTCATTAGGAAAGAGTTCCCTCACTCTTCAATTCTTCCCATGTTCCATGTATGTTGCCCCTAACCCTAGGTATGCATGAGTCTGTCCATTTTTTTCTTTGGAAAACTCCCTGTTCATCATGTGGAGAATGTATAGAAACAGTCCTTGTTCTTTTTTTTTTTTTTTTTTTTTTTTAAGCAGTCCTTGTTCTGAATGAAGGGAGCAGTTCCTCAAATGAGATGAGGAAGGGAGACTGGGGCTCAAAGAAGACTGATAGCAATGACACAGAAAGAAGAATCACAGTGAAGGAGATTCCTGGGAATTGTTAGGAGGAGCAACGGATAGAGATTCAGGAGTGATATCTGTATTCTCAGATGTCTTTATATCAGTGCACAAAATAAGGCTTGTAAGCAAAATGAAATTGAAATGTTCATATCAGGTGGTGAACATGGACAGACTTAAGATTTGGGTTGGAAAGTCTGCAGGAGTGTCTTGGCAGCTCCATTCTCTGAGCTTGAAGGTTTCTCATCTCTAAGACTGTTCAGTTGATTAAATGAAGGGTTACATGGGAAAGGCTTTGATAAGTCGAGAAGTGCTTTGCAAATACCAGGAATGGTTGTTTTTGCATTAGATCTATTATTTCTTTATTTTGTCATCATTGTAACATTTATATTCTATTCTGCATTAATACTTCTCATAGTTGTCTATGACAACTGCGACAAAGAGTCTGGTGTTCCCCCTTACCCCCAGTATTTCATAGAAGGGCCTTACCATTCCTGAGTCCTGTACCTTGATTTATTGCTTAGTTGTCTGGATTTCACCATCTGGAGATTTTTATCAAGAAGGCCCATGGTTGTTACTGTATTCAAATCTACGCATATTGAACAATGACTTTTTATGGTCTTTATAATGTTTGACAACTTGGCTGGGTATAAAATTCTTGAGTGCTCCCACCCATACCCCCAAAGTATATCAACAGTGTCACTCAGCATCGAGTGTTACTTTGGAAGCCAGCTTGAGTTTTGCCTTTTATACATATGACTTGAGTTTTCTAAGATTCGCATAGGTTTCATTGTTTTTCTTTGGAGTTCAGTGATTTTACCAAGATAAGGTGTTCCAATTCCCCCCCCCCCCTGCATGCTATGTATACCTTTTATCTGCACAGTTAGTTGGTTTTTTGGTTTTTGTTTGTTTGCTTGTTTTTTACTTTGTAGATGTTTTCTTTGATTATATCTTTGGTTCCCTATTCGTTTTGTCTTCTTGAGGGACACCTGCCATCCACATGCTTGTTGCCTTGTATGTATATGTCTTCTCTTTTCCCTTGTATATGGTCATTTTCTCAAGTTGATATTCCAAGTTTTCAATTTCTTGTTGCTTCTGAGATGGCTTTGTTTTATGAATGAACTGAACGGGACACCCAGGCAGGCATCAGCTGGCTGATGGGAAATATTCTTAGGTTATTGTTTTCTGAAAATGTCAGTGTTTCTCACATTAACAGTTGGACAGCAGCTGCTTTCTTCCAAAGGCATGCCTGCACTCTTCATTTTTGCCTGTACAGTATCTTGGAAAAATACTTTCCTTCCCAAGAACTGGAGAGGAATGTATTAATCTTGTTGTCTGCTATTAACTTCATCCAAATTTTATAGTATTTGGCAGATATTCCTCATAGTTTTGAGAAGCAGCACAGTGTTAAAAGCATGACTCTGGAGCGCACTGTCCTGGTTTTAATTCCTGCTCTGCCAGTCACCAGCCATGTGAGCTTGGGCAAGTTACTTAACCTCTTGATTGCCTGCTTTTCCTCCTCTGTAGAAAGTGACTACTCATAGGGCTGGTATGAGAATAAAATGAATTAGTATTTGAAAATGTTGATGACAGTTCCTGGCACAAATGATAAATATGCACTTTATAAGGGCCCATTAAATGAATATGGCATTTGATCATGCATTGTCAATAAAATTTTCTCCCCAACTTCTCATGTTTTGTCCATTTTAATGGGCTTCACAGAAGTGTGATTAACTTGCCTTTATTCCATTTTCTTGCTCCAGAGGTTGCCTGATTTGTTTTGGTAATAACCTGTTTGTTAGGGAACATTCATTTAGAATTGTATCCAGGATATGTATCTGGCTGACTAATCTATAACTCTTAGATTCTACCTTTTCCCTTCTTGAAACCAGATCACTTGCCAATCTTCAGTCCTTAGTAGGGCCATGATTTCTCAAAATCCACTGTACATATTTCTGTGATCATGTCCATGAGTTCTTTAGTACTGGATCATAATTTATCTTACCTCATTTGGGGACGTGAACTCATTTGAAGTGGCCAGGTGTTATCTTTCCATCTTTTTGCCTTTCTTGGGGTTCAGTTCCTCCTAATTTATGCTACCGCTATCCTTTCCAATCTGAAGGTCATTTTCTTTAATAGATGTGAGGGCTGAACATTTGAGCTGTGTAATTCTGCCCTGTCTTCTCTCTTATCTGTTATCTTTGTGCCCTAATTTGGGAGCCTGTCCTTGCCTGCTTAACTTTCTTTTTTTTTTTTTTAAAGATTTTATTTATTATTTATTTGACAGAGATAGAGACAGCCAGCGAGAGAGGGAACACAAGCAGGGGGAGTGGGAGAGGAAGAAGCAGGCTCATAGCGGAGGAGACTGATGTGGGGCTCAATCCCATAATGCCGGGATCATGCCCTGAGCCGAAGGCAGACGCCCAACCGCTGTGCCACCCAGGTGCCCCCCTGCTTAACTTTCTTTCCCAGGTTTTGTTTGTTCATTTGAAGCACAAATTTTTGCTCTTGTGAGTGTGGTGGTATTTTTTCTCTACTCTTCTTGGTTCTTTGGCTGATCTAATAATCAAATTAACATAGGACAGATTAACAGGAGAAAAGCAAATTTAATTATGTATGTATGGGGGCCCCATGAGAATATGAGACCCATAGGCAATCAGGCAATTGAAGCTTATATACCATTCTGAGCTAAGGGGAAGAGGGTGGGGGAGGGGTGTCTGGGGCCACAAAGGGGAGGAAGACAATTCACAGGTTGCCATGTAGAGTCAATGGGACACAGAGAAGTACCTGATCTCCAGGCCCTGCCCAGTTTCCCACCAGCTTACAACACCTAGCCCTGATTCTCTGTAGTTAACCTCTGGTGATAGTTCTCTTCCCAGACCAGGCCCTCTGTCCAAATTCTTTTAGGCAGTTAAGGGAGAGGTAAAAGTTTTTCTTCACTCTGTTGGGTCTTGATTGCCTTCAGCTCAAAATAATCCATGTACTCAAGTGGCATATTTTGGGGATTCTTGTTCTGAATCCCATCACTGTCCTTAGCATATTTACAGGAGGTATAACTCATTCTGGCCTTTAGTATTTTTGATTTTTTTTCTTATTGCTTTGTGACCCCTTTGTCCTTATTCCTTGCTATTTCCTTTCTGCTTATCTTTTTTCCTGCTTATCTTTTTTAAGTTTTTAAATTCCAGTATAGTTAACATACAGTGTTATAGTAGTTTCAGGTGTACAATATAGTGATTCAACAATTCTATACATTACTCAGTGTTCATCTTGATAACTGTACTCTTAATCCCTGTCACCTATTTCACCCATCCCCCCACTCACCTCCCCTCTGGTAACCATCAGTTTGTTTTCTGTAGTTAAGAGTGTGTTCCTTGGTTTGCTTCTCTTTTCCCCTTTGCTTGCTTGTTTTGTTTCTTAAATTCCACATTTGAGTGAAATCATATGGTAGTTGTCTGTGTCTGACTTATTTCACTTAGCACTATGCTCTCTACCTCCATCTGTGTTGTTGCAAATGGACAGATTTCATTCTTTTTGACGGCTGAATAATATTCCAGTGTGTGTGTGTGTGTGTGTGTGTGTGTGTGTGTGTGTGTGTGTGTGTGTGTATAACACATCTTCTTTATTCATCCATTTATCGATGGACACTTGGGCTGCTTCCATAATTGGCTATTGTAAATAATGCTTTGATAAACATAGGAGTGCATTTATCCCTTTGAATTAGTGTTTTTGTATTTTGGGGGTAAATACCCAGTAGTGTGATTACTGGATTGTATGGTAGTTCTGTTTTTAATTTTTGGAGGAGCTTCCATACTGTTTTCCACAGTGGCTATACCAGTTTGCATTCCTGCCAATAGTGCATGAGGGTTCCTTTTTCTCCACATCCTTGCCAACACTTGTTATTTCTTGTGTTTTTGATTTTAGCCATTCTGACAGGTGTGAGGTGACACCTCATTTTAGTTTTGATTTGCATTTTCCTGATGATGAATGATGTTGGACATCTTTTCATATGTCTGTTGGTCATCTGTATGTCTTCCTTGGAGAAATGTCTGTGCTTGTCTTCTGCCCATTTTTTAATTGGATTATTATTATTATTTTTTGGTGTTGAGTTGTGTACATTCTTTATATATTTAAGATACTAACCCTTTATCAGATATATCATTTGCAAATATTTTCTCCTGTTCCATAGGTTGCCCTTTAGTTTGTTGGTTGTTTCCTTTGCTGCACAGAAGCTTTTTATTTTGATGTAGTCCCAATTGTTTATTTCTGCTTTTGTTTCCCTTGCCTCAGGAGATATATCTAGAAAAATGTTACTACAGCTGATGTCAGAGAAATTACTGCCTGTGCTCTCTTCTAGGATTTTTATGCTTTCGGATCTCACATTTAGATCCTTAATCCATTTTGAGTTTATTTTGTGTGTGGTGTAAGAAAGTGTTCCAGTTTCATTCTTTTGTATGTAGCAGCCCATTTTCCCCAACACCATTTGTTGACAAGACTTTTTCCCATTTCATATTCTTGCCACCTTTGTTGAAGATTAATTGACCATATAATCATAGGTTTATTTCTGGGTTTTCTGTTCTGTTCCATTGATCTATGTGTCTATTTTATAACAGTACCATACTGTTTAGGTTACTACAATTTTGTAATATACCTTGAAGTCCAGAATTGTGATACCTTCAGTTTTGTTCTTCTTTTTGAAGATTGCTTTGTCTATTTGGGGTTTTGTGGTTCCATACAGGTTTGTTTGTTTGTTTGTTTTTGAGATTTTATTTATTTATTTGACAGAGAGAGCAAGAGAGCACAAGCAGGGGGAGCAGCAGAGGGAGAGGGAGAAGCAGGTTCCTTGTTGAGCAGGGAGCCTGATGAGGGGCTCAATCTCAGGACCCTGGGATCGTGACCTGAGCCAAAGTCAGACACTTAACCAACTGAGCCACCCAGGTGCCCGAGACTTATGTACTTTGATTTTGAATCCAGAGACCTAACTGAATTCATTTATGAGTTCTAGCTGTTTTTTGGTGGAGTCTTTAGGGTTTTCTGTATAGAATATCATATGATCTTCAAATAGTGAAAGTTTTACTTCTTCCTTGCCAATTTGGATGCCTTTTATTCTTTTTCTTGTCTGATTGCTGTGGCTAGGACTTCTAGTACTATGTTGAATAAAAGTGGTGACACAGGACATCCTTGCCTTGTTCTTTATCTTAGGGGAAAGCTCTCAGTTTTTCACCAGTGAGTATGATGGTAACTGTGGGTTTTTCATATAAGGCCTTTATTACGTTGAGGTATGTTCCCTCTAACCCTATGTCATTGAGGGTTTTTATCATGAATGAATGTACTTTTTCAGATGGTTTTTCTGCATCTGTTGAAATGATCACATGGTCTTTATCCTTACTCTGATTGACATGATGTATCCTGTTAGCAAATACTGAACCACCCTTGTTTCCTGGGAATAAATCCTACTTGATTGTGGTGAATGATATTTTTAATGTATTGTTGGATTTGGATTACTAATACTGTTTTGAAAATTTTTGCGTCTATGCTCATCAGGGATATTGGCATGTAGCTTTTTTTTTTTTTTTTTAAGTGTCTTTCTCTAGTTTTGGTATCAGGGTAATATTAACCCTGCAGAGTGAATTTGGAAGTTTTTTTCCTTTTCTATTATTTGGAATAGCTTGAGAACTATAGCTATTAACTCTTTAAATGTTTGGTAGAATTCACCTGTGAAGCCATCTGGTTCTGGACTTTCATTTGTTGGGAGTTTTTTGATTGCTGATTCAATTTCGTTGTTGGTAATTGGTCTGTTCAAATTTTCTGTTTCTTCCTGCTTCAGTTTTGGTAGGTTACATGTTTCTAGAAATTTATCCATTTCTTCTAGGTCTTTCAATTTGTTCATATATATATATATATATATATATATATATATATATATTTCCAATTGGTTGGAAATTAATCTTTCTTTCTCTCTCTCTCTCTTTCTTTCTTTTTTTCTCTCTCTCTTTTCTTTTCTTTTCTTTTCTTTTCTTTTCTTTTCTTTTCTTTTCTTTTCTTTTCTTTTCTTTTCTTTCCTTTCCTTTCCTTTCCTTTCCTTTCCTTCCCGTTTCTTCCCTTCCCTTCCCTTCCCTTCCCTTCCCTTCCCTTCCCTTCCCTTCCCTTCCCTTCCCTTCCCTTCTCTTTCTTCTATGCCTGACATGGGGTTTGAATTCATGACCCTAAGATCAAGAGTCACATGCTCTACCAACTGATCCACCAGGCACCCCTGTTGGCATATAATTTTTGATAATATTCTCTTACAATTGTATTTCTGTGGTATTGGTTGTTATTTTTCCTCTTTCATTTGTGATTTTATTTGCTTGAGTCCTCTTTGTTTTAGTTTGTTTGTTTGTTTTTGATGAGTCTTGAAAGAGGTTTATCAATTTTGTTGATTTTTTCAAAGAATCAGCTCCTGGTTTCATTGATCTGTTCTTTGTCCTTTTAGTTTCTATATCACTTATTTCTGCTCTGATCTTTATTATTTCCTTCCTTCTGTTGGTTTTGGATTTTGATTGCTCTTTTTTTTTAAATAGGTCCTTTAGATGTAACACTAGGTTGTTTATTTGAGACTTTTCTTGCTTCTTGAGGTAGACCTGTACTGCTATAATCTTCCCTCTTAGAAGCACTTTTGCTGCGTCTCTGAGGTTTTTGGACCATTGTGTTTTCATTTTCATTTGTCTCCATGTAATTTTGGATTTCTCTTTTGATTTCTTGGTTGACCCATTCTTGTTTAGTAGCATGTTATTTAACCTCCAGGTATTTGTACTCTTTATAGATTTTTTTTCCTTGTGGTTGATTTCTACTTTCATAGTATTGTGGTCAGAAAAGATGTATGGTATGACTTTGATCTTTTAAAATTTGTGAAGACTTGTTTTGTGACCTAATATGTGATTTATTCTGGAGAATGTTCCATGTGCACTTGAAAACAATGTGTATTCTGCTATTTTTAGGATGAGATGTTCTCAATGTGTCTGTTAAATCCATCTGCTCCAGTGTGTCATTCAAAGCCATTATTTCCTTGTTGATTTTCATTTTGGATGATCTATCCATTGGTGTAAGTGGGGTGTTAAAGTCTCCTGCTATTGTTGTACTACTATTGATTAGTTCTTTTAGGTTTGTTATTAACTGTTTTATGTATTTGAGTGCTCCCATGTTGGGTGCATACATATTTAAAATTGTTATACCTTCTTGTTGGATTGTCCCCTTTATTAGTATATGGTGTTCTTTTGTCTCTTGTTACAGTCTTTGTTTTAAAGTCTATTTTGTCTGATATAAGAAAGATGGTACCCCATCTTTCTTTTGACATCCGTTTGCATGATAAGTGTTTTTCCATCTCCTCACTTTCAATCTACAGGTGTCTTTAGGTCTGAAATGAGTTTTGTAGACAGCTTACAGGTAAGTCTTATTTTTTTATCCATTCTTTCACCCCATGTCTTTTGACTGGAGTATTTAGTACATTTACATTCAAAGTAATTTTTGATAGGTATGTATTTATTACCATTTTGTTACTTGTTTTGTAGTTGTTTTCGTAGTTTTCCCCTGATCCTGTCTTCTCTTGCTCTCTTTCATGGTTTGTTGGCTTCCTTCCTCCCTCCCTCCCTCCTGTCCTTCCTTCTTTCTTTTTAAGATTTATTTATTTATTTTAAAGAGAGAGAGAGAGAGAGACAGAGTGCACATGGGGGAGGGGCAGGGGAGAGGGAAAGAGAATCCGAAGCAGACTGCACTGAGCATGGAGCCCAACTCGGGGCTCAATCTGATGACCCTGAGATCACAACCTGAGCCCAAACCAAGAGTCAGACGCTCAACTTACTGCACTACCCAGGTGCCCCATGGCTTTCTTTAGTGACATACTTGGATTCCTTTTTCTTTATTCTTTTCATATCTGTTACTGGTTTTTGACTTGTGGTTACCATTAGGTTTGTATGTAACATGTATATAGCAGTCTATATGAAGTAGATGGTCATTTATGTTTGAACCCATTCTTTACTCCTCTCCCCTTACATTTTAGGTATACAGTGTCATATTTTACATCATTTTATTTTGTGAATTCCTTGACTATTTTTTACAGATATATTTAGTTTTACTACTTCTGTTTTTCCTACTTTCCAGACTCTCACTTATGGTCTTTCCTTTCCACTCAAAGATTCCCTTTAATATTTCTTGTAGGGTTGGTTTGGTGATCATGAACTCCTTTAGTTTTTGTTTGTGTGAGAAATTTTATCTCCTCTTTTATTCTGAATAGTAGCCTTGCTGGATAGAGTATTCTTGGCTACAGATTCTTCCCTTTCAGCACTTTTAATGTATCATGCTGCTCCATTCTGTCCTACAAAATTTCTGTTGAAAAATCAGCTCATAGCTTTAGGGGTTTTCCCTTGTATATAACTGTCTTCTTTTCTCTTGCTCCTTTAAAAATTTTTTCTTTATCACTACTTTTTGGCATATTAATTGCTATATTTCTTGGTATGGACCTCCTTGGGTTGATTTTGTTGTGGAATCTCTGTGCCTCCTGGATCTGGATATCTGTTTCCTTCCCTAGATTAGGGAATTTTTCAGGTATTATTTCTTCAAATAAATTTTCATGACCCCTTTTCTTTCTGTTCTTCTTCTGGGATCCCCCTAATGTGAATGTTATTACACTTGATGGAGTCACTGAGTTCCCTAAATCTATTCTCATTTTGCATAATTTTCTTCTCCCACTTGCTCAGCATGATTGCTTTCCATTACTCTGTCTTCCAAGTCATTAATTTGTTCCTCTGCTTCTTTCAGCTTTCTATTTATTCCATCAAGTGTATTTTTAATTTCAATTATTGTGTTTTTTATCTCTGTTTTTTTTTTTTTTTATGTCTCAAGTCCAGTGGGTATCTTTATGAACATTACTTTAAATTCTCTATCAGGCATATTACTTATCTCTGTTTTGCTTCAGTCTCTTGCTGTCATTTTTCCCCCTACTCTTTCATTGGGGCATAGTCCTCTGTCTCCTCATTTTACCTAACTGTGTCTGTTTCTGTGTGTTAGGAAAGTCAGCTAAGTGTCTTGATCTTGAAAGTAGTGGATGGGACGTGCAATTTTAACCAGATGGCACTGGTTGTCTTCCAGAGGGGACGGGCAGCTGCTGTGGAGAGCCAGTTGATCCTGCTCTGCAAAGTGTGCATGGATGGGGGGGGGGGAGCGCAACTTTAACAAGATGTGTGCATCCTCCGCAGGAGGTTGGGAGGTGCAGTGTTGCAAGGTTTGCACAGGTTCTGGGAGAGGGGACCTGCAGTGCCAGGACTGAGGCAGGCCTGTGACTGAGGCAGGAGAGGGAAATGAACCTGCCAGCTCCTTTGTTCCTGTTGAAGTTCCTCAAGGAACTCTGAGATTAGTAACTAACACTCTCTCCTGTATGCCCCAGGCGTTTTTCAAACTGCTGCTTCTAAGCTGTATCTTCAAGGGCTGTTTGTTGTGTTGTTTCTTTAAGGGGGGACTCAGCTTCTTGTCGTCCTCCAGGCTTTCCCAGAGGTGCCATGTTTCTGCCCTTCTATCCTCTTCAGTGCAGCCTCTTCTCTACATTTAGTTGTGGAGTTTGTTCTGTCAGTCTTTAGGTCATTTTCTGGGTTGTTTGTGCTGATGTGAGTGTTACCTAATCGTATCCATGGGGCAGGTGAGTTCAGGGTCCTCCTCCTCTGCCATCTTCCCTGGCAGTCTCCCTTCTGTTTATCTTTCCACCTGCCCTTTGAACATTCTACCTTTCAGACAGCTTCCCTTGCAGTCTCAGAAATACTTGCAGATACCTTACCCACTTCTCCTGCCTTGGGGTTACTGTGCAAGCAAACTCAGTGCCGGGGCACTTGTGAAAAGCACATGTTCCTCTACTTCCTGTGCTTGGGATTTTGGTTTGGGAGGGCTGGAAAAAAGCTCAGAAATCTGCAGATTCATAGACCTTTCGGGTGCTTTTGATGCAAATGATCCCAAGACCACCCTCAAGCCCAACTGGCTTGAAGCAGAAGCTCCTGAACTTTCTCCTCACTCATGGCTTGAGTGAGGGTGACTAGTGAATACAGGGTTCTCCCTGAGGCTCCCCCAGGGTCAGTCACATGTTCTTGGCTTGCCAGCTTTAATTCTGTCCTTCCCTTTTCTGTTTAGGAAAGATAAGGAATATGAGTGAGTGAGAGTAACAGGGCATTAAGTATGAACTTGAATCTGTTCTAATTATAACAGATTAAATGACTCACAGCTTTAATGCTTTATTCCTACTCCAGCTCATCTCTGGTGTGCTGTTGCCTGATGGTAAGAACAACTAACCCCAAACCTTTTTTATGGGGGGGGGGGTCAATTTCTAACTCCAACTTGACCTGGTCACTTTCCCCAGAGATTTCCTTCCTTTTCGTGTGATGGATACATGTGGTGTGGCTGTCATATTAAATCTGGTGCCATTCACTGGGGAGGATCTTTCATAAGGAGTCTCTGTTTGAAACCAAATCAGGTTCAGTACATTTTTAGTTTGGAAAGCTTTTGTATAAAGAGCTTTGTAAGTCACACAAGGCAGTTAAGTTTGGACATTATTGCTGTGTCGTGTTAGTAGTCTACTTTTTCTGAAATATTTTATAGATAATCAGTAAACACCACTGACCAATTATCTTTTGGGGGATTACATCTGAAAGTTAACAAATGTAAAAACAGGTCATACAGACTCCTTAGGAGTTAAGTCCCAAGCTCTCAGAGATCTGTACTTATCCCAGACTCTCACACAGAAAGTCAGTATCTGTTGACTTTAGGAAAGGGTTGAGGCTGAGAGGGAGGCCAGAATTCCTGGGCTCTAGTCCTGGCTCTAGTACTAGCCAGCTGTGTGACTTTGGACAAATTAACTTCTCTTCCATAAACCTCAGCAATCTTATTATAGAAACAGGGTGATGATCATCCTTACCTTAATAGGTTTTGGTGAGGATTCAACGACATCAAAAACTATGTTAATAGCTTAGAGTGTGGCTGGCACTTAGTAGATGCTCAGTGAATGTTGGATGAGTAAATGGATGTCAGTTAGTCAAATTCGTCAAGCTAGGTTTTGATGTTTATTTTCAAATCCTTGCATTCTGAGTTGTTTTCTAGATTACATCTGTCAAGTGTATCATAAAGCCTTATAATGTGGGGGAAAGTAGTGCAGACTGAATGTCATAGGCAGTAAGCAGGCTGTTACAGTAACAATATTTGATCCATAAACTATTGGGATAAGACTGGGCTATCAGCCTTATGAGATTTTTCATTTCTGTAGCACTTTACAGTTTTACAATGTGTTTTCTCATGTCCTATCTCATTTAAACATATAGAAAAACTGCAATGCAGAGCAATGACTGCTTTTCTATATGTTCCATCATTAGGCTGGGTCTGACCCTGGAATGCAGAATCAGGTTGGTGGTCTGGGATGCCATCAGACAGTCTTTGTGGCATAGTGGAGCACTTATTGGGTAGGTAGAGTATCCAGTACTATGCTAAGCACCAAAGGCAGTTATAAGAAAAAGAGCTTTGAATTTTTGTAGCTAAGTGTATTTAGTTCTGCTTAAGAACATAGTTAAATGAATTTATAGCCAATATAATGACAAAGGCTGATGATCTGAAACATTCCAAAACTAGCCTTGAAATTCACCTTCTAGAAGATGAGGATTTGTGCAGTGTCCTCGATGCCCTTTTATTTCCACCCCGCCCCTACCCCCATCCAAACTCACCCCCACATCTTAATCCTGTCTGGCTCTCTGTCAAGATGAGTTGTATAATTGAAAATATGCTCACAGACATAATCTGTGGATCAGTGGATTTAAAACAAAGCTGATCAGAGAGTTCCAATTGTAAGCATGTGAAAACAGTCTCTCTAAAAGATATTATTGATAATGAAAAGCTGAGAACCTTGACGCTCTTCGTATAGCTTTTGTGGAGATTTATATGGCGTCATGTGCATCTGTGTGTGTCCCGCTTATTGGCTACTCCTGACCATAAAGTGTGGCACTGTCTTGATGTATCTTGCAAAAATGATGTATGTTTTCCCTTGGGTGATCACTAGGCCCTGAGGTCCTCATTCTGCCCCTTCCCCCTGCCCCACACTAACACACTTCTACCGTAGGCTTGCTCTGGTACTTCTGTGGTCGTTAATGCTCATTCTCAAAGGCAAGGAACTAGACAAGAGGAGGATTTCATGGGAAAACAGTTGTAGGTTGATTTTTGACCCCAAGAAAATAGTCATTTTATAATCAGACGTATACGCTCTTTATAAATATTTCCTTCACATACACATTTACTCTCAAAATTTCCCCAGCTAGTAGGTCTCTCAAGGTGGCTGTGAGCCATCACCTGCATCCTTAAACATGCTGCCGTGGAGAACTGCAGAGCGCTCCATGCGCGCAATTGGCTGCATCCTCCGGAGGCCACTGGTTGAGCATTTATTTTGTCTTCGTCTTGTTTTCCATCCTCAAGGACCCTTCTTTGGCCCCCTGCCCCCCTTGTGACATCGTTCCCCATGAGCTGGAATCCCTGGTCCTGGTAGTTCGTGTTTGGCACGTGTATCATAGTTCCCTCTACTTTTCTCTAATTGTTTAGTTGAATTACTTCTCCTTTGTCATAAATTGTAACTGTTGTATATGAGTCATCCTTTTGGGGACATTTTTAGGTCTAGCTGCTACATTCAGCCAAGGGGACAGGAAAGAGCCCTGCATCAAGGAGCTGAGACCATCCTGGTCAGTCATCCATTCAAGGTCCAGAACCTTTTGGCCTGGAATTGTCATTCACCAGCTTCAAATCCACCTGCCTGTTCTGCTTGTCCTGCTTTTATTGTACACAGGGCAGGTGGGAGAGGCCTTCTCAGATCCTCTGGGTAAAGTCCAAATATTTATGTCTACCACCTTTCCCCTGACTTAAAGCCCTGATATATAGTTCTCAATAAATGCTATTGTCTTTTCCCCTTTCTTATTTCCTGTTTAAATAAAATACAGTTATTTTGTTTTGTTTTTTTTTTTTTTGAAAGATTTTATTTATTTATTGGACAGAGATAGAGACAGCCAGCGAGAGAGGGAACACAAGCAGGGGGAGTGGGAGAGGAAGAAGCAGGCTCCTAGCAGAGGAGCCTGATGTGGGGCTCGATCCCATAACGCCGGGATCACGCCCTGAGCCGAAGGCAGACACTTAACCGCTGTGCCACCCAGGCGCCCCAAAATATAGTTATTTTGATGTGACTAATTTTCAAGAGACCCATGTAGACCCTTTTCGTTTGTAAGTGCCCACAAAATACCCTATTATTAATCTTCAGAAACTTCTCAGATGTCTGTGTCATGCTCATTGGTTTGCAATCACTGGACTGCAGTTTGCAGGAATGACCTCTTTCCCTTTTTAGAACATGGGAGGTTATTCGTGTGTTTCCAGTTTGTTGACATGTCTCCTATCCTCCTGGGTTCCTCGAAGACCACCACAGCAATTTCCCCAATCTCATTTTCACCTTCCTCCAGCAGAAGTGAATTAAAGCCAATTTATTACCCAGGAATGCTTCATTTATTTCAAAATAGGCTGTGTACAAAAGAAGCTCTATCCCCTTAGTGAGAGCTAACTCAAGTTTTAAAGCCCATTCTAGAGAAAAACAGATGCATCTAGTTTGTGTTAGCTGTTAAAAACCTTTTTAAAAAAAGAAATAGGTCTTTGGATGTTGCTAAAGGGTGAGAAAAATAGCCCAAAGACTGGAAAGGTAAACAAAGAGAGAGAGGGGAAAACCCCCTGATTTTGAGGGGTTAGAGTGTATGAAATGTCACTTTTCCCCTTAACTTCTCCCTGAAGGAAAACGAGGAGATGTTCAAAGTAGTGCTTGGTCAAGGAATGTATATGCAGAGGATTTCTGTAGCTCTAGGGGAAAATATAGATCTGCTAAAATTTTAATAAGTTTCTTTTATTTGTCAGAAATTGCTTAAAGATTGTCTGGTATTTTTCTGATAGTTTTTCCATGGACTTTTTTCCCATGGACTTTTGTGCCTTTAAGCTCACCCATTTATTTTCTCTGTCTTCTACCTTCTTAGAAAGGTAAGAAAAAAAAAAAAAAAACCCAAACAAAACCAACTCTGAAGCAGACTGTTGAAGAACATTACCGGAACCAATTAACAAATTCCACCTCCAAGCCCCCGAGAAACCACATGTACACAAAGGAGGATAAGGGAGAAAATTGACAGCTCCTCCTTCCTTTTAAAGACTGTCCAGGGAAATTCCAAGATGTTATCAGGATTCAGCAATGACTTCAGATGCCCAGAAGAACTTGGGGAAAGAAACTAAAATTTACTGAGCATGTATTACCACTTGCCACAAGCTATGATGGGCTTTTGCAAATACATGTTAGTGACTTTATTGTATCCCCAGAACAGTCCTTCAAGGTGTGGAGATTATGCCCATTTAACACATGAGTGCACTGAGGCACGGTGGGCTAAGTCACTTGCTCAGCATCACCCAGATGGGAGCTGACAGAATCAAGATCCAGCTTTTCTTTGAGCCACCAGACCCCCTCTCTGAATATTAAACTGGTAAACCTCATACATAACAGATGAAATTAGTCATTTCCAGAGGTAACTCAGGGCTTGCCTGTAAATATCCCCTGCTCCCCGGTGGTTTCGGTGTGATCTCCAGGCAGGACTGGAGCAAGACTGTAAATAGGAAAACTGACATAGAAAACACTGTACTGGTCTTATCTGAAGAAGGAGCACTGCCAGAGAGGGCTGGTTGGGATGGAGCTGTGAACAGGAGGGCAAAGAGCAGGAAGCTGTTGTTTCCACCCTGCGTGGCCTGGGAGGGAGGTGAGAACCGGTAGGCACTCCTCTGTCTGCGTGGTTGATGCCACCAGCCATGAGATCGTAGCGATGCTGAGAGAAGGTGGTGTGGACAAGTGGCTCATCCCTTGCAAGGAAGGGATGAGGAATGTTTCCAGATGAGAAAGCTGAGGCTCGGGGAAGGTATCCTTGGACAAGTCAAAGAGGGGCAGAGGGACGTTGAAACCCAGTCTCACTTCAGAATGCTCTTGAGGATGTCATTAATATCACCCTGGGATGCAAGGCAGTAGCTTCTTTTCTGATGGGAAGGTGGTTGTGGACCCCAGGTCTCACGGGTGACTTGACTTCACAGAGCTTACCAGGACCGTCGCTCACTGACGCTCACCCACCTCCCTGCAAGCTCGGCCTCGGACAGCACGAGTGATTGCTCTGGCTTCTGGCCCGATGCCCGGCTGTGGTTCCTACGAGTGTGCGCTCACCATATTCTGATTTCCAGCCCTCGGGGGAGCGGCCGGCACCTCCGGCTCTTTGCCTCCTCTGGCAGATGGCCCTGATCTGAGTGTGGATGTGATAGCTCTCTGATAGTCGTGGCTGGTGGAGACGCTAGCATCTCATTTTAATAATTTAAAAATTGTAAAATACGCCACTTCGGGAACAAAAGCTTTCAAAAGGAGTTTAGTGAGGATGATTAGTTGCTTTCCACCGTGTGGAAACATATTGCTATAACCAAAGCATGCTTCAGACATTTAAGCATCAAAGCATCTGCGGGGGCTTATTCTTAACAGTAAAATGTCTTGCTTTGTTCAAGATCATTCCACAGTGAAGAGGCACTATGAAAGCAAGAAGAGACAGACATTCCTTATAATTAATTTGCACTGTATGAATGTAAATGGATACTTGAAAAAAGTTTGTTCTCTTAAATACCCTAAGTATTCCCTAATGTAATCTTCGGTACCAAGACAAAGCCTTTATTGGTAGGTGGGGTGAAGGTTACCTCCAGTCCACCCCTACCTCGTTGTCATCAACTCCAAATGCTAACTGGATTTGAATCAGTCAGAGGCTTGAGCTTTCTGGATAGAGTCATGGCCTCTTAAAACCGGGATGCTATATATAGTACCTCAATACGAAGTGAGGCTAGAGAAGTTTTATGAATGAAGAATCCTCAAGTGTAGACAGAAGACAATCATATTCTGTTAGAAGTTGTCCCCTTATATCTCAGATCCAGGTGAGGTATGGGTCCCTCTGAGCACCTGTCCATGTGTGTATGGTGTCACGGGGTCCAGATCTTTCTAACACAGGAGTCATATAATGCTGATTTCTTTCTTATTCCGTTGGAGCAGTGTACCAAGTTTCCATACTGAAGTGTGGGGGAAAAATACCGAATTTCCTCTTGTTTTCTAATAGGGCCATTGAGCAGTACATTCGCAATGCTACAGTTGTATCATTTTTAAGGTCAGGTATTTAAAGTGGCACAAACCTTTGATGTGGGCTTAAATTCTGAGTATTATAAAAATTTAGTGCAAAGTAGGGACTTCCTTGAAAGACGTTCCAGTCTCGAGGGTACTACTTAATGTGTGACGTGCTGACAGTTTGGGATCATTTTTTAATAAACACATCTTGAATTTGGCACAGAAAGCAGGGCATTTAGAAAGCCATGAAAATAAGCCCATGCATAAAATATGGCATTAAAAAGGTAACTGTGAACTTTGCAGATGGACTAGCATGAGAAAAGCTATCTGTTGTTAGGGTGGACGTGAGAACTTGCGGCTCTTTGCTACAGAAATAAGAGCAGAAACTTAAGTTGTTTCATTGTTTGGAAATAACAGCTAAAGAGAGGGCTCCTTCTGGTTCATCCATATTTTATGAGGGCAGCAGTTAAAAAATTCATTAGAGGCACCCATCTGTAGCTAGCAGCACTCTTGAGAGGGGTTCAGATGGTGATCAGAGTTTTGAGTAGCACTTTACATGAAAAGAAAAAGACAATCATTTATGAGAATTAATAACACCACGGAGAGATGTTGTTCAGTGATTTCAGAGCAAACACTTTCACGTGGTCTGTGTATCTCTTGCTGCTAAATTCCTCAATGACCTGCTTCAGCGGGAGGTCGTAGATCATGTGTAGAAAGGAAAGAAAACAGAACACAGAAAACTGGATTAGGGAGGTGGGAAGGGATTGGTTGGCAAGAGAATATAGGTTGTCTCCGTGACACTGTGCTAGATGGTGTGTGTGTGTGTGTGTGAGAGAGAGAGAGAGAGAGAGACAGAGACAGAGACAGAGACAGAGAGAAACAGAGACAGAGAGAGAGACTCAGAGTCAGAGAGACAGACTCAAAGTCAGAGAGAGAGACAGAGAGAGTCAGAGAGAGACAGACAGAGTGAGACAGACTCAGAGAGAGTCAGAGAGAGACAGAGAGAGAATAGATCCCTACTGTCCTCCGGCAGTCTTATTAGTACAGGAAAAGGCTTAGAGTCAGACGCGAGGCTGCTTTGGTTAAGCTTTGCCTTGAACTCTGCTTCCAGGTGTCCGTGTCCAGGTGTCTTTACTTCAGGATGATATTCTTGTTTTTATTCCTGAATTGAAAATAAAATAGTTTTTGAATGGCTATTCTGTGCCAGGCATGGTATAGGGCAGTGAAATTCATAATCTTATCTGTCTTTCCAGCAATTCTGTGAATTAGGGTCCTTTTGAACAGACAAGCAGAGAGGCAGGTAACTCAACAGCATTCACTAGGAAGTGGCAGAGCTCAATTTCAAATTCAGGCAATCTGTCTCCAGAGTCCATACCCTTTCCTAGTGCGATATACAGGTCCATAAATCGTATGTACACATGTGTGTGTGTGTTTTTTAAGTTTTTTTTTTTAATTGAGAGAGAGAGTGAGAGCAAGAGAGCTGGGAGAGGGGCAGAGGGAGAGGGGAGAGAGAATCCCAAGCAGACTCTGTGCTGAGCATGGAGCCTGTCAGGGGGCTCAATCCTGTGACTCCGAGATCATGACCTGAGCTGAAAGCATGAGTCAGATGCTTAACTGACTGAGCCACCCAGGCGCCCCTGTGTACCTGTTCTTTAAATAAGCCTTTTATTTTGGAATACTTTCAGATTCATAGAAAAGGCAAAGATACGACAGAGTTCCTTACCCCACCCCCCGGCTTCCCCTAACACAGACAGCTTCTGTAATCATGGTACAGTTATTACAACTCAGAAATGAACATTGGCACAATGAACTAAACTAGAGATCTTACTTGGATTTCACTGGTTTTTCCACCAGTATCCTTTCTTTGTTGTAGGATCCAGTCCAGGATCTGTGGTGCATGTTGCACGCGTGGGTTTTGACTCTTAAACTCCAAAGTGTGCTGAATGTTGGCCCCCATTCCTCTCTGTGCATGTTAGGGAAGTGAGACAGTGGCCAGCAGCTGCCTGCCTCCTGGCTCCCCCCTTGTCAGAGGTCCTGCTGGGGGGCCCAGGACTCGCATTGTCTGACTGAAAGCGGAAACCTCATGTGGGCTAGAAGATTTAGAACAGATGTATGGGGACATGTTGTTTATACAGGCTACACTCTGTCCCCATGTATAGGTTCATAGCAAAAAGCCGTATTCCAAGAAATAAGAGAAATAAAAAAGTTTAGGGGTAAGAGAAGATTTGTGAAGCAACAATGTCTGCATGTCATGAACGTTGGGTATGACGCGTTTGGATTCTGAGTGCTGTAGGATGTCAAATAGGACTTCTCCCTAAAGCAGAGGTTTCCAGTCCTGGCTTCTCCCTGGAATCACCTCGGGGGTACTGAGTCCCACTCCCCACCCAGCACCATGAGTTCATCATTTTGAAAAGAGACCCGGGTGACTGCCGGGCAACCATGTTTGGGAACCACTCAGTGTTTCCGCTGGAGCGTGAATGCTGAGGACAGCGGTGACAAGTGTCCGCACGCCATGAATGGCGCTAGATGCAGTGGGCTGCATGTCCCAAGGCCGATATCCCATAGCCAACAGCTCCGGGAAGCACATGTGATTACCCCGGGTTGTTTCTGGTCACTTCTTTCCTGGGGCCTCCTCCTCTTCCCGAGTTCCTCCGCAGGTGATGTCACAGGCTCTTCTGAACCACCACCTGCCAGCTGTGTTTCCAGCTGTCCTCTCTCCAGTGCAGGGCCTGCCTTGGCCCTGTCCCTGCCCGAGACCCTCTCTACCCCCTGCCCCTCCAGCTGCCTGGGACTTCTCATGGCCCACTGGTTGCTGCATAATCCACAGGGGCCCCAGCTGCCTGGGCCCCGGATGTTTCGACCTCTTCCAGCTGTCACCTCCATTCCTGTGTGTTTGTTCTTCCTCCGCTGACAGTAACCTCACCTCCTTTGTGGCCTCTGTAGCCTCCACCTTTTGGTTCAGTTGTAGGGTCAGCTTCTGCGTGAGGCCGTTGCCTGCCTCCTGTGCCAGAGCCACTGCCAGGCTGGTCTACATTTGCGTGTGGACACATGTCCCTTCCCCATCAGCTGTGAGCTTCTTGAGGGCAGGGGCTGTGGCTTTGAAAACTCATTACAGACTCTCTCCCAGTTACAACAATGATATGATATATGGGTTGCAGAGACTATCAGCGCCCATGTAACTACCACCCGCTTAAGCGATGGATCGGTACCCTTGACATCCTTCGCCGGTCACGTCTCCTCCCCCAACCAGTTTGTGCTGTTTATTGTTTTTTTGCTTTTCTTTGTACTTTTAACCCATGTATATGTCTCTTGTGTTCCAGGCAGAACAGGCTTTTCAGGTTCACTGACACTGACACTGACACTTTTCAGGCCTGACACTGTAGCCAGTGAAGCCACAATTCGTTGTGGAACTCGTCCCTTCCGACTGTGAGGCTGTTATAAGAAGTGATGTCTGCAACTTTTCCAATGAAGACATACAAATGGCCAACAGACCCATGAAAAAATGTTCAACATCATTAGCCATCAGGGAAATTCAAGTCAAAACCACATTGAGATACCACCTTATGCCAGTTAGAATGGCAAAAATTGACGAGGCAGGAAACAACAAATGTTGGAGAGGATGTGGAGAAAGGGGATCCCTCCTACATTGTTGGTGGGAATGCAAGTTGGTACAGCCACTTTGGAAAACAATGTGGAGGTCCCTCAAAAAGTTAAAAATAGAGCTACCCTATGATCCAGCCATTGCACTACTGGGTATTTACCCCAAAGATACAGACGTAGTGGAGAGAAGGGCCATATGCACCCCAATGTTCATAGCAGCATTGTCCACAATAGCTAAATCATGGAAGGAGCCGAGATGCCCTTCAATAGATGACTGGATTGAGAAGATGTGGTCCATATATACAATGGAATATTACTCAGCCATCAGAAAGAACGATTACCCAACATTTGCAGCAACATGGACGGGACTGGAGGAGATTATGCTAAGTGAAATAAGTCAAGCAGAGAAAGACAATTAGCATATGGCTTCACTCATTTATGGAATGTAAGGAATAGTAGGGAGATCAGTAGGAGAAGGAAGGGAAGAATGAAGGGGGGGTAAACAGAAGGGGGAATGAACCAAGAAAGACTGTGGACTCTGGGAAACAAACTGAGGGCTTCAGAGGGAAGGGGAGTGGGGGATAGGGATTGGGATAGACCGGTGATGAGTATTAAGGAGGGCACATACTGCATGGTGCACTGGGTGTTATACGCAAACAATGCATCATGGAACACTACATCAAAAACTAAGGAGGTACTCTATGGTGACTAACATAACATAATAAAAAATTATTATAAAAAAAAAAAGAAGTGATGTTTCCAGGCCGGGAGTCAAACCTCTTGCATTTGGGTGACCAGGAGGCTGGTAGAAAACCAGACAGAGCTTTGCTTTCACGGAACTCCCAGTGGTTGGCTGAGAGGGCTGTGCTCTGCAGACCTGTGGGCGTCTACACCCGCGGTGCGTGTGGCTTTGAAGATTATGGAAATGGAGATCAGGGTGAAGTGGCTCTGCTCACCAAGAGCAGCTGGTGAATAATCATGTCTAGGAAAACAATCTGCCTTTCAAAGGGATGGAGAGTGTCAGTTTGTGAAGGCGACATGTCAGCAAGCCTGTGGGGATTGCTTTGCAGAGATTCATTGAGAATATCACTCGTTGGGCCCCAGATCTTTGTGTGTCTAAATATTGCTTGTGGAAGGGTGGTGGAGGTGGGAGGTTGTCCAGAATGCTACAAAGAGACTGCCGCTCGCAGTTCTTCACATAAGAGACCTGGAGTCAGTACGATGTGTGAGTCAGAGGACGGATGTAGATGGCCCAGGAGCAATGGGACATCCTCCTGACCCCGGGACCTCACCTCTGAAAAGGATCAGGATGACTGTGGATGCTTCAGATCTACTTTCCTTATTTTTGCCTCTGTTTGGTGCCTTCTAACTGTTGTCCTGGCGTCCTCTCTCACTCCATGGTCTATTCTCCACAGAGTGAGCTCTTAAAACATGCAAATCTGCTCATGCCCTTCCTCTGCTTCATGTCCTTCAAGGCCTTGTCCATCCCACTCAGGGCAAAGATCCAGGCTTGATGTGGCCAATACACACTGCGGCGTCTGGCTCCATCCTGGCCCGGCCCATCACCAGTGCCCTCCAAGCCACTCCTCCAGCTGGCCTTGTTCCTTCCTCTAAGGCTCTTCCATGCAGCCTCCTCTGGGACCTCTCTAACTCTCACTCGGCTGTCAAGCTCAGCCAAACGTCACGGCAAGACCCCACCAGACAAAGCCAGGCGTGCCCTGCCCTGTGTGGCTTGGCACCATGAACCTGTCCTTCACCACCCTGTTAGGACTTACCTGTGTGCATGCTTGATTGCTCTCTGTGGTCCCCCAACGATGGCAAACCCCAAGTGGGCAGGCCACCTGTGCTTGCTTGCTGTACCCTCTCTAGGACAGGGTTTGGGTTCTTGGAGGGGCAGACTCAGAGTGAGACAGGCAAGAGGTTGATTGAGGGGGATGCCATGCAGGATAAAGGAGGGGAGCAGGAGAAGGCTGGGGAGCGTCCAGCGAGATGGGAGGAAGGAGGCCTCAGACCCCAACGCAGACCTGCTTATTAGAGTTGTCCTGGGGCCCACGGAACAGGCCTGACTTAGTACCCTTCTCCCCTTCAATCCCAAGAGGTGGTTGTTTGGGGTGACAGAAATTCGGGAGTGTTCTGGAGCTCGTGGCATCTTTGCTTTGCTGAAGGACAAGGAACTATGAGGTAAACCAATGGGGCCAACTAGATTACCCCATTCATTTAATCTCAAATCGAGTTCTCCTTCCTCTGTGATTAAAGTAGCACATTCCATCCTGTGACAGTTTCTGTATGTGTGGCTTATATCCCCTCCTAGCTCATGAGCAACTGGGGGTAGGGGCGGCATCTGGCTCGTGTCTGCATCCCACACAGCAGCTAGTGTTCAATAAGGAGTTGCTTTATTAAAACGGATTGCACAATTAAAATGGAAACACAATACATGTTGATTTATTCTGCACTAGCCCTTGCCTTGCTTGCTAGATGCTTATTACAGCGACCCGGAGCCACTTCTGAATCCTCAAGTGCTCTCTCAACTATCAAAGAAAGATGAACTCGCGCTCAGTAGAGTGTTTGTGGGTAGTATGTAGATGATTGGATTCTGAGTCTCTGAAAACAAGTTAATCCACAGGGATGTGTGGCTTCTTTATGATTCAGGATCTTTGGTTAACCTGAATGTTTTAGAAAAGACTTATGCCCCAACCATGACAAATAGGATTAAAATTCCTTCCATGAGAAGAATACATTCATTTATGCTTCCACTATACATTTGTACCCCAGTCGTGCTTTGCTGAGTCTTACGTGCTTGTTCTTCCCTGACTATTCTGTGTGTTCTCAGAAGTGGCCCTGAGTGCCTGTGTTTCTTCTTCAGGAGACAGACATGCTTTCCCCACTGAGTCATTGCATCATTGAGGAACAGGGTGGCCAGGTGACGTGCCCCAGCCCACATGGCCATTTCATGTAGATTTGAACTTTGGGTCCTGGTTTTAAGTTCTTTCAAGTAAATTCATGTGTATCATGTTTTCTTAACTTACATATTTTAGATTTCCTATTTAAAAATAAATATTATCTCGCCAATGTGTATTGGAATGCCTTCTCTGTATACTAGAATTTCTGGGGATCATGAGCGTGTCAGGAAGCTTACATAGAGCATAAGTGGGGAACAATTTACATACACTGAAGAAAATAGCTAGCAGTGCTGGGTGGTAGTAAGTAGGGGGTCAGGAGTGGTGTGGACCATCATTTGTTGAAGTCCTGTGAGCTGCATGATCAGGACGATGGGGAAGGGCACTGGAAGCTGAAGGATGGGAAGGATTTGTCTGGAAGGACAGTGTTAGTGGCAGGCAGACAGGATTTTTACTGATCTGGCTGGTTAACGTAGGTTTCCCCTAATTTTCCCCATAAGTTTTAGATGAGCACATGTTTCCAGGCACCTTATCTGGACTGTACGTAGAGGTCTTTTGACATCTGGGTCTATTCTAAGCTCTGCTCTTTTACTTCCCTCCCATCCCGGAGCTCACGGGGCTGGATGCTGGTGGAAGTGGGGATCCTACATAACCTGGGCCAGCAGGTCTGCGCTCCTCTCCCTAGAGTCTATTCTGGAGCGGGAGGCTGTGGGGAATGGAGAAGGCTGCGTGAGGCACCCCTCCCTCCTCAGCCTTTCCGGGGCCAGATGGGCAGAATGAAACCATCTCTGAGTTTTACAAAGAACAGAAGACACAGCTGGTTTCCCTGGCCAACTCTCAAAGTGTCGAACCTTGTGGTGGTGTACTTTCTGCCTGCTCAACCCTGAAGGTAGGTGTCGGGGAGGAATCTTGCCCTTCCTGAACTGCAGGGCATGATGGCAGGGCTTGGGTTTGGACCAATCTAAGAGGTAGGATTTCAGGTAGGATAGATGGTGATATTGATTTCTGGTCAGAGGGGTTATCATAAGTTTCCTCAAAAAATAAAAATAAAAATAAATTGATAAAAGGGGACTTTGGGTATAGGGAACTGGGGTCTTTCTAGAGGTTTCTGCCATCTGCCCAATATGGGTTTCTTCTAATCCTTCTAGCTCATTCCAGAAGTGCTGCCCAGATCCGGTTGTCAGTTCTGCCCTCTCTGAGGGTTAGGATCAATAGTGTGTGATTGTGTCTGCCTCTTGGGCCACCTTCTGGGAAGGCCTGTGCCAGGGGATGGGAGGTATAAGGGGTCTGGTGGGTGCAAGAGCTGGGCCACCCATACACCTGATCCTTCTCTCTCATCCTCACATTTGGTGAACATTTTTCTCATGTCTGGTCTTCTTGGCTTGTTGCTCATGCAGCACTGAGGCCAATGACATCTTACCAGGACCCCAGTAGGAACGTGGGTTCTCTTTGTGGTCAGGACCCTGACATGCAGGGACATCCTCAGATAGTGAAACCCCTGAGGGAAAGGATGGGGGGGGGGTCCTTCGGACCACATAGCATGGTGACCCGTTTTATTTAAAGATTTTTTAAAAATTTAATTGAGATAAGTACATATAACATAAAGTTTGCCCTCTTAGCGTACGATTCAGTGGCATTAAGTATCCTCATGTTGTTGTGCAACTATTACCCCCATCCATTTCCAGAACTTTTTCACCTTCCCAAACGGAAACTCTGTTCCCATTAAACACTCACTCCCCATTCCTCCTTTCCCCAACCCCTGGCCATCACCATTCTACTTTCTGACTCTATGAATTCGACTCCTAGATACCTTGTATAAATGTATATATGTATATAAATACAATATTTGTCCTTTTGTGACTGGCTTCTTTCACTTAGCATGATGTCCTCAGGGTTCATCCAAGTTGTAGCCTGTGTCAGAATTGCTTTCCTTTTTAAGGCTGAGTAATATTCCATTGTATGAATTTACCACATTTTGTTTATCCGTTCATCCACTGATGGACACTTGGGTTGCTTCTACCGTTGACTATTGTGAATCGTGCTGCTGTGGGCATGGACGTACAAATATCTCAGATATTTTTTCTGCTCTCAGTGCTCCTGGGTATATAATGAGAAGTGCAATTGCTGGGCCCTGTAGTAATTCTATTTTTAACTTTTTGAGGAACTACTGTACCCTTCAGCTACTCTGAAAACATTTCCCATAATGAGCAAAACAGGCTTTGGTAAGCTATAATCCGGGAGTTCTGGGCAAATTAAAACCTTCTGGGCTTTAATTTTATTATTTATGAAATGGAAATAGTATTAAGCCCCTAGTGTTGTATGTTATATACCTCCCTCCCTTCCTTTACCCTGACTTCCTCTCCCACCCCCGACAGTCCTTACTTTCGCTCCTCCCCCCACTGTCAGCTTCCAGAATTCTATGTACCTGGGTGGTATTAGTCCTTCCCTGGCACCGGGCAGTTGGCACGCCCAGTTGGCAAAGGAAGGCTACTGGGTGAACCCATCTTGGGCTCTTTTGTCCTTAGATGCTCAAATTCAGGGAACGGATGACCCATGGGTCATTGTGCTCATTTCCCCAGGGATTACCATCGACACCCATTCCAAAGACTGCTGTGTGCCATGATCATAACACAGGGGGAGCCCAAATGCCCAGAGCGCTTTTTGCTTACCATGACAAAGCTCCTCAGTCCATGTTCTGGGGGCACAGCAGGATGTGTGGGCCCGGCACGAAGCTTCGTTCCACTCCTGATACCTGAAAGATATCAGCATTTTTTACTGTTTCTCTTCCTTTTGCATAGCTGGGCAGGGGACACAGCCCCTGGTTTGTAGAGCACATCAGGCAGGGCCTCCTGTGGGCCACTGTGTGAGATGAACTGATGGGTGTAAATTGTGCCCCAGCTGGCTCTCAGGGTCCAGACGCGTGCAGGGACAGGGATAGCTCAGATAATGAAAACTCATGTATTTAGTGTTCCATATATAGCTAGAATAAGTGACTGGAGCTTGTGTGGAGGAGTGTGCTGGCATTTGCCTTCCAATTGCTTGCTTTCCAGGCCCACTCTGGGAGAAAAGTGCTGATGTGCCTAAGAGCCCAACAGGCAAGATGCCGGAGGGTTCGGAAGGAGCCGCCGAGGTTGTGTCTCCAATGGGCCTGCTGATGTGTTGGCATAACTCACAGCCACGCCAGCTGCTCTGTTAAACAGAAGAGTGGAGACACTGTGTTGCTTCCACGTGTTCGAGGCAAACACTTGGAGAGGATCATCAGAATCTCCGTCCTGGGTTGGGCCCGTGACCACTGAGCCGGCATCTCTCTCTGACAGATGCGCAGAGCAGTGACCTCTAAACCTCAGATGCTCTCCAAATGCAGTTCCCGCGGAGCCAGTGAGAGTTGCATGTTTACGGTGCTGTTTTCTCTTTTCCTCCCAGGCAGCCAGGATTGCTTACCACCTGCAGCGTCCTCTCGGAGGAGGCGGCTGGCACGGAGGCCGGGCTACATGAGAAGCGCAGCTGGGCCCTGGATTGGGTTCCTCTTCCAAGGAGCGGCCACTCCGTTACGGGCCCAGGGAGGGGCGTGTGGTGAGGAGTCCCACCAGTCTGAGTCCAGGGCCGGACGATGTGGCCTTGATCCTGGAGGCCAGCGGCAAGGCCCCTTGGTTGGGAGCCCTGTTCCTAGGAGCACAGCAGCCTCGGCTCTGACCTCTGTGGGCTACCTAGGACTGGCTCTGACCCCTGTGAGAGGACCCTCAGGGCTCTTTGGGATTCAGCTCAGAGCTGGCACCACACTACCTGCCAGGCCTGCCAGGTCGTGTGGCCCTGGGGACTCTGGGTGGCAGGGCAAGCTCCCATCCATGGACAGTTCTGAGCCCCCTGGCCCTGGCTGGGATGCTGCCGGTGGTGAAAGAGCAAAGGGTACCTGGACAAAAGGCTGTCTGTCCCCAGAGGAGGTGAATGGCAACAGCTGCAGCCTCGGAAGTGGCCCCAGGGTCCCCTCAGCCCCAGCCGGCTCTCAGGATGCCTTCACCTCAAGCTTTAGCTTCATACGGCTCTCACTTGGCTCTGCTGGGGAACGTGGAGAAGCAGAAGGCTGCCCGCCCTCCAGAGAGGCCAAGGCCCCTTGTCAGAGCCCCGAGGAGATGGAAGCCAAGGCTGCCAGCCTGGACAGGCCCCATGAACACCCTCGACTTCTGTCTCCCCACTTCAATCTCAAGCCTACTCAGCGCCTGGCACACTCTGCCCAGACCGCAGGGGGCGGCCACAGGCTGGAGAGTGAGACGCTTTCGTTATTGGATGTGGACACCGCCTCCTTCTGCTCCCCGGGCCCCTCCTGGTCCGAGGGCAGCAGCTTGGGGGATGGTCAGCGTTGGGAGACGCTGCTCAGGAGGTGTGAGCCCGTGCTGCTGGACTGCCTGCTGAGCGACCAGAGGCGGCTGGAGGTTGGTGTCTCCCAGCCTCCGGGGCCCGTGATTGTCCCAAGCTCAGATCCGCTCCGGGCACAGGGCAGGAAACGAGTCATTCTGGGGCTGACCACTGACTTCCCCCTGGAAGCTGCAGCAGCTCCTTTTGTAACTGGCCGTAAAAAGATGTTGGTGTACTTCTGTTTCTTCTCTCTCAGTTCGAACACATATCTGTCCTTGTTCGCATCGTCTCTGTCACTTAGATGCTCAGATTTGCTCTCTGTTGGGCTGCAGGCTCCTTTGCAGTTCCTGGCCTAAGTCAAGTGTGGCTAGCTCTGCCCGGCTCTGCTCTGAAGCAGGAAATCGGGGGCAGGGGCAGAGGGCAGGGGAGCTGGCTGGTGTGTGGTTGAGCGGCCTGAAGACGGTGGTGCCCCATATTGGGGGTGATGCTGAGCTTCATTTGCACTTACCGTACCCCTTGCATTTCATCCTGCTCAGCGGGCTCTGCCTGGCACAGCCAGGACACTTCGTTCCCGGTCATTCCGTCTCTCGGGCTCTCAGTTTCCTTGTTTAAAGATGGTCGCACTGCACAGGATTGTTCTCTGGCTGCAGTGAGAAGCTAAGGGCTTTTGGAAGCTAGGGTTGTATACACGTAAGTCATTACGAGGGTGCTGTCCACCCAGTTATCTGAGAGATGGGTACCACTGTGAGTCGGCAGTGGTGTCCTGCCCAGAAAAGTTCCCAGAGAGACCCAGGCAGAGATGCTTTATGCTGACCATTGGCTGTTTTCCTTCTGGGGTGTGTGTGCATGTGATGTGTGCGCATGTGTGTATGTGTACACGTGCATACATTGGTACATGTACACAAGGAACTAGAACACCCACTCACCGGGCATTTGGTAGAAGCACCTGAAAATGTGAAGGTCATGTTTATTCCCAGCAGTTGCATCTCATTTACTTTCAATTCTTTACTCGTGGCCTGATGTTCCTGGCCCAACCGTCTGTGCCCTGTTCCAGCCCTCAGGGACCTCAGCCCAGCCATGACTTATATCTCAAGGAGATTGTGAGGCCAGGCTGGGTATGCCTGCAGGTCTCCGTTCCCAGGTGACGCACAGAACCCTCGAGTTAGATGTGTTCAAAGCTGACGTCATTGTCTTCCCCACCAAACCTGTTTTAAAGGCCCCTGGTTTTGGTACATATTTGTTGATTTTAATTAATAGCATCCATCCGGTTCCTTAGAGGAATTGCACGCATCTTCAACACCTCCCTCATCCTCACTCCCTGCATCTGGTCAGCCCTCGTAGTCCGACAGATAACCTGCCTCTCATGGCCATGGCCTCTGCCCTGGTTCAAACCCTTGTTATTTTTAACCTGGGTTTTTTAAGAGATTCTTGACATATTTACCTTCCTCCAGTGTCTCTCTTCTCCAGTTCATCCTCCGGATGGCCAGCAGAGCTATCTTCCGGAATACTGGTGGGATAGTGTTGTTCCTTGGCTCAAAACCTTTGGTAGCTCATTGCTCTTCTTGGGATGGTGTCCAAGTTCCTTATCCTGGTAATGGAGACCTTTCCCAACCTGCTCCGGCCTGCCCCAATGCCTTATTCCTGCTGGCTCAGCCATCTGGTGCTGTTTCCTGTTCCTGAAGACACCAGGGAAAGCTGTGCCTCAGGCCTTTGCTTACAGTTCTCCCTCTGCCTGGAATGACCTTCCTACACTTTTCTACCTGCCAAGCTTCTATAATCCCTTTGGTGTACGTCTGAAGCCACTTCCTTGTGAGACATTTCCTGCCCCTCTGGACCAAATGAATCCCTCCTTCCATGTTGCTCCCACAGCACTCTGGACATGCCCCATGGTAGCATTCATCACATTTAATAATCATTTGTTTGCAGGTCCAAGTTCTGCACTTGACCATGAGCTCTATAACCACAGGTCACATCTCTTAAACAATTTTGATGCCTGATGGCTCGCATATGTCCTGGCCCTCAGCTGTTGCTTGATTCATTTTTGTTTTTAGTGAAATGATTAATCTTGTTAAGAGGACCACAGATCCCTAGTTGACGGCTTTCTTGGATTGACTGGCTAAGACATAAGAAGAGAGTCTGAGAGGGGCGCCTGGGTGGCACAGCGGTTAAGCGTCTGCCTTCGGCTCAGGGCGTGATCCCGGCGTTGTGGGATCGAGCCCCACATCAGGCTCTTCCGCTATGAGCCTGCTTCTTCCTCTCCCACTCCCCCTGCTTGTGTTCCCTCTCTCGCTGGCTGTCTCTATCTCTGTCGGATAAATAAATAAAATCTTTTAAAAAAAAAAAAAAAGAAGAGAGTCTGAGAGGCAGATATACAAAGTGTAAAGGGGTTCTTGTCACCAGTTGCAACCTTGGAGAGGTGTTTGTCCACACCAGCAATTCTCCAACGCCGGCTGGGTGTCCTGTAATTCAACACAGTTCTGACCCCATCTATCCAGAGATAGTATCAGCTCCCACAGCGGAGGGGCTCAGTCCCACAAGACTGCCTGCCTCTTCTCCCCATGCCAGTTGCAGGTCTAGACCATCATCTGTGCTTCTGACCCACTGGCTATGGATCGGAGGTTCTGACAGCAACCCTCTCCTTGGGTTCGATTAATTTGTTAGAGTGGCACACAGAACTCAGAGAAACATTTTACTTAATAGATTATACGTTTATTATAAAAAGAGTCAATGGAAGAGATGCGCGGGGCAAGGTGTGGTGGAAGGGGGCAGAGCTATTAGGCCCTCTCCAGGCATGCCACTCTCCCTGAATGTCCACATGTGTACCAACCGGAATCTCACCCAACTCTGTCCTTTGTGTTTTTATGGAGGCTTTATTACATAGGCATGACTGATTAAATCATTGGCCATTTGGGATTGATTCAACCTCCAGCCCCTCTATCCTCCCTGGAGGTTGGGGGATGGGGCTGTAACTTTCACCATCCTCTAATCACGTGGTTGGTTCCCCTGGCAACCAGCCCTCATCCTTAGGTGTCTTCCAAGAGTCACCTTATTAACATAACAAAAGACACCTTTCTTGCCCTCTTCACAGGAAATTTCTAGGGTTTTAGGCACTCTGTGTCAGAAATGAACAAAGACCAAATACTTATTTCTTATTGTGAATCACAGGGTCCTAGGCACTAAGTGGAGCTTTGCGTCATCATACTTTTCTAACTGTAAATACCAGTATTCAACATCTCATTTCCAAGATCTCTTTTAAAAAAATCTCGACAACATATCTGTATTTCTCCATCTCAAAAAATTAAAGTTTTGACTCAAGTGAAGCAAAAGTAGAACGCCGTTCTAATGACCAGCGGCTCTCCATCCCAACTAGCCAAACAAACAGAAACTACCTTGGCAGTGATCCCTCTGCAGTCCACATCATTCTGCTCATTGGGTTTCCTTTCTTCTACCTCCTCCTACCTGCAGGTAACTCACATCCTCCGAGAATGTTACGTTTAATAAGCTGGAGTCTGCGAACCCGTGAGCATTTGCGGCTCTTGGGGCCCAGCCATGCCTTGGGCTCACCTTGCCAGCTCCCCGAACCACTGGGTCATCGCAGGGCCTGAAAGTCGGCATTCTAGGGGCTCTGGCTACAGAAAGCCACCCTGACTTACCTTTGGTGTTTCAGGAGTTTTCGTTTTAAAAAATACAGCCAACCCTAGATACATCTCTTCCTTTCACCTTTATCACCCAGATGCAGCTTTTAGAATAATTGGTCATAGCCCACCTGAGAGGTGTTCCTTGGGGAAGAAGGGCGAGGTGGCTGCCAGTTCACCCTGGGGATTCTGGAGGAGGTCAGCCCTGCTGCCTGTGGGCACCTGCTGGGGTGTGTGTGCGTGCCTGCGAACCCACGGTGCCCTGCGGCGTGGCAGGTTCATGGGACTGCTAGGGTGCTGGCCTGGCATTTTCCTCTGCTGGCTGTGTGACCTTAGGTAATTTGCTTAATCGTTCTGTGCCTCAAGATGTTCTTGTTAGAAGGCGGAGATAAACCACAGTCCCCACCTCATTAGATTCTCGTGAGGATGAAATGTGCTCACCCTTGTGGGGAGCTTCAGACAGGGTCTGCCACCGAGCAAGTGCCCAGAATATTGGTCATTATTATCATTAGAGAACTAGCTCAGAATGAGAGAATTTGGGTCAAAAAAAACCAAATTCAGGGGCGCCTGGGTGGCTCAGTTGTTAAGTGTCTGCCTTAGGCTCAGGGCGTGATCTCAGGGTCCTGGGATCGAGCCCCACACCAGGCTCCTCCGCTGGGAGCCTGCTTTTTCCTCTCCCATTCCTCCTGCTTGTGTTCCCTCTCTCGCTGGCTGTCTCTATCTCTGTCAAATAAATAAATAAATAAATCTTTAAAAAAACCCCAAAAACCAAAAACCAAAAACCAAATTCACTCTTCTCCCTGTAGTTCAGATTAAACCCATATCCTGTCTCAAGTGATAGGATCTGGACCCCATTTATCTGTGGTTTAAATACCTTTGTTTAGTAAACTAACATCTGAACAGCAGAAAGCACGATGCTGTTTCCAATGATTTGAATGTCTGTTGTGTAGAAGAGGAATTTACTTTGTTCAGTGTGGTAGGAATGACAGAAAGAATTCTGTCCAGGGCATAAGGTTTATAGGAAGGCAGATTTTGTTCAATAGGAAGAAGAGGCTCCTGACAGCTGGAGGTGTCTGGCATGAGGGGGGCCTTCTGCGGGGGCCTGGGGTGGTTTTTTTTTTTCTATCGTGTTTGTGCAGAGGCTCAAAATTGCTCATTCCGGCTCATGGAGAGGCACTCAGGATTGGGGACACATCCTTTGAAAGACAAGAATTCTAGTGTTCTCGGGACTTTTAGATATTACATTCTAATTCCTTAACCCCTTCTCTCTTCTCTTTAAGTTTAAAAGCAAATCTCAGAAATTTGAGTTGTCTCTCCTTTTAAAATATTGTGATCTTCAGTATTTGTGGATCCTATCTATATTTGCGAATTTGCTTACTTTCTACAGTTTATTGGTAACTCCAGAGTCAGTGCTCACAGCGCTTTCCTGGTCATTGCGGACGTGTGCAGAGTGGCTAAAAGGGTGGGTTGCCTGATGTGCACTTTCCCAGCTGAGGTCCAACAAGGAGATGCTGCCTTCTTGTTTCAGCTGCCATCTTGTAAACAAGTGTCCTTTTTTGTGGTCTATTTAGTGCTTTTTGTTAGGGATTTCACTGTTTCAGATGGCTCGCTGGCATCGGGCTGCCATGCTGCCTCGTGCTCCCAAGTGCGAGAAGGCTGCCATATGCCTTATGGAGGAAACGTGTGTTGGACAAGCTCCGTTCAGGCACGAGCCATAGTGCCGGTGGTCTTGAGTTCTGTTAATGAGCCAGCAGTATATATTACATAAGGCATCTTTAAACTGAAGCACACATACAACAAGGTTACATATTGATCAGCTGGCAAAAACGTTGTGATCAGAGGCGCTCAGAAGCCGAATGCTTGTTTCCCCTGGAAGCAATGGTTTAGTGTTTGCTAACTGAGCATTTCCGGTGACTTTGTAGACACAGCTACCATGAATGAGAACTGGCAGAATGGGTATTTTATGCTGTTTAGAAATAGCCACCCAGGGACAAAGCCAGGGGTTGCATGGGGCTGAGACCATTGTGATGAAGGAAATACTAACTGGGTGCGCAGAGGAGGGAAGCGGGGAGAACCTTACAAGTTAGCCCCGCCTCAGCTTGCGGAAGCTGCAGGAGAAGGAGGGAAATTGCCTGCCTCACACGGTTGTCACTGGGTAAGACATGACTATCAGTGGCTCTGCTTCTGGCAAAGATGGGCATTCAGACATCTCCTGGGGCATCAATTCAGTGACCTATGGGGGTCATTGGATGAGGGGGAGAAGGTGAGGTGAATGTTGGCTCTATGTGAAGTTTTCTATGACCTTCTTTCCTGTAGTTCTTCTGCTTCAGCTCTAATAGCTAATAATACCACACCTTGTGTGTGGTGATGGTAATAGTATGCTTTATATGGCAATTGAACACCCATACAGACTTTCTTCTATCCCTAATATGTACAACTAGGTTATTGGTACAGTTTGCACTTACAGTATGGAGCAGCTCAAGGGTAAAGGGGTTAATGTAAACATTCATTCATTCAGAAAGTATTTGTGGACCACTTGTGCCCAGCTTTGGAGATTGTGTTAGTATAGTTTAGTAACAGTGACATGGTATCAGAGCCTTCATAGGACAAAGTTGTATTTCTTGCTGAATGCATTGAGGTTGGGGGATCTGTTCCACAGGGTCACTCAGGAGCCCTGCCTACGCCACCTGAACATATGGTCCCTCAGTCAGGAGGACAAGAAGGAAAACAGTAAGAGCAATCCTACACGAGCAATTAAATACTCAGTGTAGAAGTGACCTCTAACAGTTGCACTCACACCCCATGACCCACAGCAAGGTGGGGAGGAAAGTGTCATCCTTCCATGTGGCCAGAGCAGTGGAGAGCTGAGTAAGGGTGAGCCCTGCCATTTTCTGAATAGAATAGGATGAATAGAATATAGTTCTTGCCCTCAGGATTCTCAAGTGTGAATGGAGTGCACAGACAAAATGAAACAAAACAATAGCCGTAACATGGTGTCCCAAGTACTACAATTTCTTGGAATTCCATTCTTCCAGGGGCTCAAACCAAAACCCCCACATCACTCTGACTTTCTCACCCCCCACATGTGACCTATGAGCAAATGCTGTTGGTTCTATCTTCAACGCCATTTTCAGAATGTGCCCTGGATCAAATTCCCTTCTCACCATCTTCACTGTGCCCACGATCATTCAAGCTACAGTCACCTCCAGCCTGGATGATTTCCACGGCCTCCCCTGCCATCCGACTTCTGCCCTTGCCCACAGTGGTCAGAATGGAGCTGTTCAGACTTCAATCAGATCGTGGACCCTCTGACTGCCCCGCATCACCCTCAGAGGGACATCAGCACTTTTCAGTCATCTTCATGTGTCTTCATGATGCATTCCTTATCACCTCCCTGACCTCATCATCTACAATCCCCCCTTAATCAATCTACCCCAGACCCAGTGGCCTCCGGCTTTTACTTGGCAATGCCAGCAACACCTCTGCAGAGCCTCTGTGCTGACTCTTCTTTTGTTGAAATGTTTTCTTCAGGAGCCCCAAGGTTCCCTCTCTTATCACTCTCAAATCTTTGCTCAAATGTCAGTGAGATCTTATTTAAAACTGCAGCCACACCCTCTACCAGCATTCCTGATGCCCCTTACTGGGTTCTATGGTTTTTCTTCTTTCTTAACACTAATCACTTTCTAAGGCTCCATAAAACATACTATGTTAATTTTTTTTAAAAGATTTTTATTTATTTATTTAACAGAGATAGAGACAGCCAGCGAGAGAGGGAACACAGCAGGGGGAGTGGGAGAGGAAGAAGGCAGGCTCATAGTGGAGGAGCCTGATGTGGGGCTCGATCCCATAACGCCGGGATCACGCCCTGAGCCGAAGGCAGACGCTTAACCGCTGTGCCACCCAGGCGCCCCACTATGTTAATTTTTTGTCTTCCTGCTCAAGAATGTACATTGAGACACGGCTAAGAATTTTGTGCTGCATCCTCAACTCCTCAAATGGAACCTGACACATAGGAGACACTCAGTAAATATTTGTTAAATGGGTCATATGAATAGGAACAAGCCCGGGTCACAGTGGTAGTACAGAGGAAGGACATTTAACGCAGACTGGAGGGGGTGACACCTGAGCTGGGTGTTGAGGGAAATGTAGGTGTAAGGCAAGGGTTGGGAGGAAGGTGTGTTTCAGGGAGCAAGCCCGCATCCAGTCACTGATAGGCCATGAGTCTATCTTCAGAAAATCTTGGGCCTCCCATTGAGAAGAAAAATGATTAAAAATGAATGTATTGGTAACTCTCTGACAAACAATGGGATCATTGTGTCTACATGTGGTTTAAATAAGGTGATGCCCTTTTCTAGAAAGGTTTTGTGAGGTCCTTCTTGTCAATCTCACCCAGCTGGCAGGACAGCCTGCTGACTTTAAGTTCACGCTCCTCTTCTCTTGGTTTCTCTTTGAGTCTTAGTGTGTTTATCTTCATAATTTTAATATGATTTTGAGAATGGAGGCCATTTGGTCAGGTCAGGAAGTTTGCATTCCTTTTTATTATGCATTTTTTTTTCATGCAGATAAGGGTACAATGTGATGTTTTTGTTTAAAATAGCTTTCTAGCTCTTTTTGTGGATTTTATGCTCAAATTACACTTTCTCTTTATATAACTTTTTTTTTGAGAAACTAATGCATCTGGCATTGGAAAAATGTACATTTGTGGTTCTTTTTTTAAAGGAGAATAAAGAACTTCAGTTTCGAAATCATTTCTAAATGCTTTTAGCTTTAAAAAAATAAGTTTGCTTGAATGCTATCCTAATTTGGCTTTCCTTTTCTTCCCCTTCAAACCAACATAGGTAAAATCCCTAAGATTAAAGCTTCAGAAACTTCAAGAAAAAGCAGTTGAGGATGATGATTATGATAAGGGTGAGTTTTATTTTGCTTATTGATTATTTCCTCTTTTCCCTGGAATGTCCCATTTCTCTTTTACCCTCATTCATTCCTATTTTCTACACCCCAGATGAATTGTATGGTCTGTTCCTCTGGTCACCTCCCCTCAGTAACAATTGACTGTTTTATAGCACTGTTATTTTGTGGATTTCAAAGCTCTTTATGAGCATTAATCCTTTGGGTTATACATTTGTTGATTACCCAGAAATACTTGGAGTGTTTGCACAATGAAAGCTATATTAACTCATCATCTTCCTGCTTAATGTGTGATATAGCTATAATTTATCCATTCGTCGAAAAATATTGTTGCATACCTACTATGTGCTAGGCAATGTGGCAGGAGTAGGAACGTAAGGTGGACACAGGATCTGACCTTGTGATGCCTGTAAATATGAGCTCTCATGGAACTGTTTGATTTCCTACTGTCTTGGACCAGAGATAGGAAATGCGATGAGTTTGAGACATGCCAGGCTGTGCCAAAGGGATCAAATGTACCAAATTCTCATGTAGATGGCCCCAAATGTGCAAGCTAGAAAGGAGAAGTAGCAACATGAGAGCAGAAGATAGAGGATTGATTAGATGCCAGAAAAAAACAGTTAAAATGAGGCACCGAAGTAGAAGTTGGAGCAGAAGCAGAAAAGGACCGACATGGCAGCTGAGTGGACACAGGGCAGACTGGGTCAAAGGAAGGCTTTCAGGTATGGTTGGCCTGGGAAGAGTCTTCTGGACTTTGGATGCTGATTGTCACATTTCACACCCATTTCTGCTGGATGTGGGGAAGAGAGAGGGCTTAAAATAACTTCCAGGTTCCCCCAGACACTTGTGAACTTGATAGATAGTCCTGGTGATAACCAGATTTAGCACATGCAGGATGGGTCTGGAAATAGAATGTAGACTTAAGGATTCTTGTAGAAGCTGGTTAGCCTTGAGGCTTGGGTCTTCAACCTTACTGACCCGTATTTTCTTATTCCCAATGAATACATCACAGACCATTGGCACTGGGGCACTTCAGGAGTGGGGTGAGTGATTTCTAAAAGGAGGTTGCAAATCCTGTTCTCGAAACACCCAGAGCTGGTGCTGTGTAGTGTTGTGTGATTACATTTACCACTGAGGGGATGTGAGGGTTAGACCATGACCGGGTAGGAGGAAGGAGAGGAATTTGGGAATGGAGGTGGAACTCTAAACTCTCCCACTCTTTCTACAGGCCGTCTCAGTTGCATGGTGGCACTGGGTGGAGGCTGAGGTGTGTGAGAGAGGAGGCGAGTCTGAGGAAGGGGCACCCTGTGAACGGGCACAGCTGTAGGCAGAGAGCAAATGAGCAATGACTTTTGTCTGCGAAGGACAACCAAGCCTAGGTTTGAGGCTCCCCACCGCTGGCCAAATTAATTTTCTCTGGCATGGGCCTTTAGCACACAGCTCTCGCTCTAACACGCAAAGCTGAAGACACAGGTGGAAAACCGGGCCCTCTTTTTCTGATCAAGGCCCGGGGAACATTCTGGACTTGGTTTTCTCAATGGGCTTCATTAAACAAAGGCCTCACTTCTTTAGTTTTTTCTTCAGATATCTCTGAAACACATGAGAACAAGGTTGGATAAGATACTCCTCATCAGGGAAGCCAAAGGAATAAAGACACCTTTATTTAGTGTTTCTGTGTGAATTTCTCTTTCTTGTTTCTATGTCAGGCATGAGAATGTCTCCTGAATGAGAACCTTGGGGGCAGGCCCTGCAGTGTGTTTTCAAGCCTTCCTGGGGTCGAGAGGCGTGCTGGGGTGTGAGAAAACACTGGTGCAGGGTTTCACTCCGTGGAGGAGCCGGCCAGCTGAGTCCTGGGGGTGGGAGGACAGGGGGCGGGACAGAGGCTTTGTCCCTCCTGATCCACCAGGGGTCTGTGGAGGGGACAAGCACCCTGGGAAGCACTTAACCCACAGAGCCACATACTTTCCCCCTTGTGTTTAAACTCCCAACCTGCAAACCCGGTCCAGTGTGTTGAGAGGTAAATGTTCTTATGGAATGTGCAGAGGGCCTGGCACGTAGTAGCCAGGCAGTCAGTCAGTGTTTCGTGATGAACAAGTACGTTACTTGCTGCTGAACGCATAGGGGCCTCTTTCCACCTGAGGATGGGATTACTTAGCTCCTCTGCAGTCCCCGTGACGGGGTGTGTGTGGGGAAGATATTTGTGTAGAACTTGGGTTATTATTTCAAAGATACCCACCGAGCATCTGCTGTATATAACAGTGCTTCTAAACTTTAATATGCATAAGAATCGCCTGAGAAAGGTGGTGAATGCACATTCTGACCAAGCAGGTCTGGGCTGGGGCGGAGACTCTCGGTTTCCAGTAAGCTCCCAAAAGACACTCCTGCGGCTGCCCGGAGAACGGCCCTCGGAGTGCTTGGGGGATACACGGGAGACATGGGCCATTGTGCTTTTTTCTTTGTTTTTGAAGATTTAATTAATTAATTAATTAATTTAGCGTGAATTAGAGGAGGGGCAGAGGGAGACAGAGAGAGAGGATCTCAAGGACACTGAGCGCAGAGCCTGATGCGGGGCTCGATCTCACGACCCTGAGATCATGATCTGATCCTAAATCAAGAGTTGGACGCCTCACTGACTGAGCCCCCCAGGTGCCCCGACACAAGGCCATTTAAAAAGACACACTGAGTGCTATCCTTAGGATTTTCATCTCTGGGAGTTTCTGACCAGGGAGGGGAGGTAACACAGTACGCAATAATGATAATAAAGTTACACATAACATGTCCCTTAGAATGGAAACTAAGGAAGTTTCAAGAGAGGAGAAACTCCTTCTGCTAGAGGTGTGGTGGGTGAAGATGGAAGGAGGTGGTCCTGAGGTGGGCCTCAGAGGGTGGGGAGGATGCATCTGGAAGGGCATTTGAGACAACGCGGAGAGGCGTAAAAGCCACTGTCCCACAGTGTGGTTGTCTCGGAATGGGATGTGAAGTTGCTGTTGTCTGAAGTGGATCACTGCAGGGCCCGGTGCATGGACTGGCACACAGTAGGTGATCCATAAATTCTCATAAACCGATGGCCAAGTCATTCGGGGATTTTGGTTGATGTTGAGGTGGAGAATTTACTGTAATGAGATTTGTCGAATTAGGGTTTGAATAAGATTTCCTTTCTTGCTTGGTTTATCTAGGGTTACTAGTAACAAGAATTGTGATTTTTTCTTTATACTCAGCCTTCACAGGTTCCGAGTGGACTCGTTTCCGCTTCGGTGTTCACAGCAGCTGGGGGGCTGTGCTCTGTCTCAGGGGAAGGGGGCTGTTGGAATCCACGAGGTTTGCCATGAGAATGTGGAGGATTCTCCCTTGGTTTTGTTACTTTTCTCTCTTTCTTTCTAGTTTCACTCATAAAAATGATTTTGTGTTCCAGACAAAGGAGCAATTGGCAAGGAATAGAAAGTTCCATGTTTTATCTCATCAAAGTGCTGGCAGATTTACTCGCTAATGCCTTGTGGGGAAACCTCGGGGCTCTAATTACATCTCTCCCTCGCCTGGGAAGTAAAGTTAATAATTCCTGATATTCTTGCATAGAGCTGGGAGAGCTTGGCAGGAAAAGAATAATACCATTTGGTACTTGCTTTGAGTTTTTCTGCAGAGGTTTGAAATGCTTTACTGGTTTCATCACGTTAGTGCTTGGCCCGTGTCTGTGGTCAGCAGACGGGCAAGGATAGGACCTCAGAGTCCTGCAGCAGGAGAACCTACCATCCAGAAATGGGAGGTGGGGGGTCAGGGTCTGTGTCGTGCCGGGAGGGAGAGAAGGACAGTGTGGGCAATGACGTCCACTGTGGTTGCTGTTCCAGCTATTCCTGCACTGACATGTGGCCTAGAACATCCCCCCTGCCTGCGACCATGTCCACAGCTCACTTCTGAAGCAAATGGAGTGAGGTTGTGGGGAAGAAGGAGAAAAATTTCAGGAATTCACCATTTCAGTGACTCACATCACTGTGATACGTAGCACAGCTGGCTTTCCCCTGCTGGTTTAGGATTTCTTTCTCAGTGCGAAAAGTGGCCAGCACTGAATTGCTCCCTCCATTCTTTGTCTTAACCAATACCCATTATAATAAAACGGGAGTACAACATGAGGCATTGGAAAGAGAAATAATGATGGCAGGGGCCAAGCATAAAACCACTCGAGAGAGTGACCAGTTCTTGCCTAAATTGCCATAATCTTCATTTTTTTTTCTTTAGCAAGATTGATCTATCCACAGTTGCTCTTTGGTGATAGTGTGCAAATTGTCCAAGCTGACAGTCTGTCTTTCAGGGGGGACCCCACTCTCTGACTCCTTTAGGGCTTGGTGTCTGAGGGGCTTCCTAGAGCTGCATGCTTAGAGCCAGCTCTGCTTCCTCTTCTAATAGCCATGCATGTGATAGAGCCCTTTCAAAATGGGAGCCGGGTGCCATTTTGGGGTCCACAGAACAGAAATGCTACTCTTGGCAGCCTGTGTTGTTTTGTGTTTCTACTGAAAAGGTAGGCTGCAGTTGGTGTCTGCTCAGAGAGACATGACTGGCACTTAAGATGTTTACAGAGAAAAGAGCTGCGCTGAGCACAGATATGAATGGGGGTGCAGTTTCTGTCTGCAGTCCCCCTGCTCATGCACTTCCTTTGCTCCCTGCACCGCAGGGTTTGGGAACATCATCGTTGTGACTTGCTATCTCCCGGGTACTCCCTCCATGCTCCGAGCAAGGGGCTTGCAGTAAGTACGAGGAAAAGAAGCTAAGACAATGCAACCGAGTGGTACATTTTGCATGCGTTCTTTGTCGAGGGGATGTTTGTATGTGGTATGCATGTTAATGTAGCGCTGTTGCACATCTGTTCCATGCCAGGCACTTTCCCACACATCTGCAGGATCACTGTGGGAGGAATTGGTACTGCCCCTGTTTCTCTGGCGAGGCCACCGAAGCTGCTCAGAGGGGACCAGCCGTGTGCTCTGGCCACCCATCCGCTTTGCCTCCCGTCCTTGCTGGGTCTACAAGCATTTTTTTTTTTTTTACAAGCATTTTGTATCCCAGTGTGGAAAACTGAGCTTTGGAGTTGTGGGGACCATACCTAGCTTGGAAGTTTCTGGATTCTGGAAACTCTTCTTTACATGACAGCTAGGGAAGGAACAGAGGAGGGCTCCACAGTGGGATGCATCAGGAAGACTTTCCATGATTTTATCTAAAGCCTTAGGCTATTAGGAAATTCGCACTTGTATTATTTCAATTTTAACCTTCAAGATTATTCTCACAAGAGCAAAAGTTTGTGTGTCTGCTTTCTCTACTTTAAGTAAAAACTTAAAAATTGAGGGACGAGCTATCCATGAAAACAAACACTGTAGAAAAAGAACGTGGACAAACGCCATTTACCTCATTTAGTTGCATTGTCTTAGCTTCTTTTCCTGTTTACAGGAGAGTTCATGCTTCTGAAAGTTAAGGTCCAAGATCTCAGCCAATGTTGGCTTTCAGGTCATTGTTCATATTTGCGGTTTGTGTGTTGGCATCTTTCATGAGTGCTAGGAGTGCAGTACACTGTGTGACATCTACTTCAGACGTGAGCTTTATGCACAGACCCAGATGGTTTATCTGCATACGATAAACTTCCCTTTCATTTGTAGCACAGAATGTGATTTTAGTGTGATGCTTTTTCTCCTTGGTGTTCTAGCTGGGTGCACAGCTGGATTCAGCTGTCTCCTCCGTCAGGGTGTTAAGGTATGGGATTTATTAGTCCTTCCAGAACTTTGCAGGTGGAAGCACAGAGGAGTGGATGTCCTCTTTCAATGGCCGCATCACAGTATGTTCCCCACATCGATGGGCCTCTGCTTTGCATTCCCTGGCTCTGAGGAAGTCAGTCTGTCCTGTAGGAATTGCATGGAGTGTTGTCACAGCACATTATTCATGACGAAATCTGATAGCCAAGGCTAGACATACTGCTGAACACAGGCACCAAGACAAACAAAAAAATCTTTTTTCTCCACCTCCTTCCCCCAATTAGGTACTTAGTTGGAACTTGGATACACTTTCCTGCTGGCTGAACTGTAGCACATTTTTAATGAGTGTTAGCAGGTGGTTGTGCAAATAGTGGCCACAGCATCTTACTCTCTTTCTAGGAGACTCTACAGGTGACACAAGTTTCTCAAGCTGTAGAGGATGGTGGATGGAGCAGAAAGTTGGGCAGAAGTCCCTCTTGTGCCTAGAAGACTGATTTTGAAGCTGCTTCCACAGGTTGTCTATGCTTCTGCCACCCTCTTTGAGTGGCTGAGAGGCTGGCTGGGATTCCAGGAGAGCAAGCTAACCTGAGGGGATGTTCCATCTGGGGCCAAGGAACTCAGCTGCTCTTCAGGTAGCCAGACGGGACAAAGCAATAACTTTGATTGTTTGGGTCTGGCTCACTGGGATAGAGTGATCACCTTTTCTGTGAAGGCACTTAGGGCTTCAGAAATGTCAACAGTTTCACTTTGTTTATCAAATGTTTTTGAGGATTGCTTCCCCTCCTTTTACAGATAGAGAAATGGATAAGAGAACTAGAAAGGGTGTGTCTGTGACCAGGGACAAAACCTAAGCATGACTGAATCTTCCCTCCACAATCATTTCAGGTCCAAAATGTCTCTTTTTGGTACAGACAGTTGATTTACCCTTAACGGGAGATGCAGGGTGTTAGTCACTTAGGCTGTTATAACAAAGTATTGCAGACTAGTGGCTTGGAAAATAGAAATTTATTTCCTCATAGTTCTGGAGGCTGGAAGTCCAAGATCATGATGTCGGCAGGGTTGGCTCCTTCTGAGTCTCTCTCCTTGCCTTGGAGATCACCATCTTCTCTCTATGTCCTCAAATGGTCATCTCTCTGTATGTCTGTACCCTAATCCCCTCTTCTTAGAAGGACACCAGTCATTTTGGATTGGGACCTACACCAATGACTTCATGTTAATTTAATAACTCTTTAAAGACTCTATCTCCAAATATAGTCACTTTATGAGGTACTGGACGTTTGGACTTCAACATAGGAATTTTAAGGGGACACAATTCAGCCCATAACAAGAACCTAATGGACTCAAGGCAGAGCTAAATACTAAACACATCCAGGTGTTTTTACAAAAGTTTGAGTAATTTGGTTTGACTACTTTGTTGTCACATGCAGACATTTGATAGAAAAGTTTTAAAAAAATTAAACTTTTGTGACATGAGTGGGCTATTCCTTTCGCTGTCCACAAGGAAATCTGGTCACAAGACATGGAATGCTGGTAAACAACCAAAATTGGAAGAAGCAAGGAACGGTTTCTTCCTGAGAGCCTCTGGAGGGAGTACAGCTCTGAAAACAATTTGATTTCAGACAGTAAAACTGATTTCAGACTTATGGCCTCCAAAACTGTGAAAGAATGAATTTCTGTTGTTTTAAACCACAAGGTTTGTGGTCATTTGCTACCGTAGCCATAGGAGACTAATATACTGCATAACAAACAACCATAAAACTTAGTAGTTAAAACAATGTTGGGGAGTGGCATCAGGAAAATAGTAGAGTAAGCAACTCCTAGCACTCATTCCCCCACAGAAACATCAAAAGAGAAGTAGAAACTGTCAGAACCAATATTTTCAGAACTCTAGAAAATAGCCTAAAGTTTAGAGCAACCAAGCAAACACTGAATCAAGAAAAAGGCAACTTGAAAATAGTGGGAGAGATTTGTGGCATTTTTACTTGCCCTTGTCCCACTCCTTCCCAGGATAACAGTGACCTTTGAGATGACAGCTCACATTCCTGGTATGGGACTCTCATCCCTGATTCCAGGGGGAGCAGCGCAGACTTTACTTGAAAATTATTATGTGAGTCTATTCTAACCTGTCTGGGGTTACATAAAGGACTGACACCAAGTGCTTGTCTTTCTTTTGGCTAACTCAGGACAGAGGCTGGAAAAATGGCAGGCATTGGTTGAAAACATTGCAACTAAGGTAAACTAACAAAGGTGAGCTAACAAACTGCAAACACCTGGGACCAAAGTTACTGGTTGAGAGATACAACAGGCTGTCTAATGCCCAGGAGCAATAGCTTGGGGGGATCTATGGGAAATTCAAAACCATCTGTGTATATAGAGAAATTTAGAAGACCACTTGTTTGTTCAAGGTAAGATACATTTTCAAAAGAGAACAGAGAAGACTCTAAACTTTCACCTCAGACTGATCCCAGTAAGGCTGAAGGCCAGCACTACAGAGACTGGGAGAGGAATTTGTTTGTTTGTTTTTGGTGTCTCTCTATGTGTTTCTTCTTTTTTGCTTTTCCCCTCTGTGCTTTCTTTTCTTTTCTTTTTTCTTTTTTTCCCAGCATTTGAGGAAATCTCTGTCTAAACACTGGCTGACACAAGTCAAAGAACAGAGACTCCAGTGACCACACTCCTCAAGGAATACAGTCTTTGCAAAAATAGTTTGGAAAAGTACCTAAACAGATGGACTACTACAGCCTTCAAGAATGATGAAAACAACAACAAACACAACATAAAAGCCAGCAAACTGGGAGATTTGGAGAATCTGATTTCCGGAGTCACCACATTATAATGTTTAAATGTCTAGTTTTCAACAAAGTATCACAAGGCATACAAAGAAACAGAAACACATGACCCATCGAACGAGGGAAAATAAATGGACAGAAACGATCCCTGAGGAAACCCAGACATCAGATTTATTAGATAAAGACTTTACAAAAACTGTCTTAATGATGTCCACATAGTTAAAGGAAACATGGATGTAGAACTAAAGGAAATAAAAAAAAAACAATGTATGAAAAAAATGAGAATATCAATAAAGAAATAGAAATTATAACAAGTAGTCAAATTCTGGAGCTGAAAAGTATAACTAAAATAAAATATTCACTAGAAGGGCTCAACAGTAGATCTGAGCAGGCAGAAAAACAGTCAGAAAACTTAAGGTACAACAATTGAAATAATTTAGTCTGAAGAGAAGAAATAAAAAAAATGAAGAAAATTGAAGATAGCATCAGAAGTCACTGGGACATTATCAAGCAGACCATCGTATACCTATGGTAGTTCCAGAAGGAGAAGAGAGAGAATAGCAGGAGAACATTTGAAGAAATAATGGCTGAACCCATCCTAAATTTGGTGAAAGACATGAATCTACAAATTCAAGAGCTCAATGAACTACAGATAAGGTAAACTCAAAGAGACCCACAGGGAAACACATAATCAAATTGTCAAAAGTCAAAGACAAAGAGAGACTTAAGCAGTGAGAGAAAAGCAACTCATTACCTACAAGGGGTTCTCAATAAGACTGACAGCTATTTTCTCATCAAAAACCATGGAGACCAGAAGGCAGAAGGAAGATTTATTTATTTATTTATTTATTTATTTATTTATTTATTTATTTATTACAGTTCTTTTTTTTATAATAATATTTTTATTATATTATGTTAGTCACCATACAGTACATCCCTGGTTTTTGATGTAAAGTTCAATGATTCATTAGTTGTGTATAACACCCAGTGCACCATGCAATACATGCCCTCCTTACTACCTGGAAGATATATTTAAAGTGTGGAAAGAAAAAAAAATGTTGATCAAGAATTCTATACCCAGCAAAACTGTCCTTCAAAAAATGAAGGAAATAGTAAGAAATTTCCAGATAACAAAAGCTAAAGGGGTTCATTACCATTAGACCTGCTCTGCATAAAATGCTAATGGGTGTCCTTTAGGTTGAAATGAAAGGACATTAGAGAGTAACTTGAAGCCATATGAGGAAATAAATAATTCAGTAATGGTAAATAGATGGGCAAATATAAAAGCCAGTATTTTATTTTTGGTTTATAACTCTACTTTTTATTTTCTATATGATTTAAAAGACAAATGCATAAAATTTATAATTTATAAATTATAAATCTATGTTCCTTGAATCCACAGGGTAAAAAGATGTAATTTGTGACAGCAATAACAAGGGCATTGTATAGGAACAGAGTTTTTATATTCTGTTGAAGTTAAATTGGTATCAATTAAAATCAGACTGTCATAACTTTAGAATGGCAAATATAGTCCCCATGGCAACCACAAAGGAAATGTCAATAAAATATATACAAAAGGTATCAAAACAGTTCAGTTAAAAAAAATTGGTTAAACACAAATGAAGGCAGTAATGAAGGGAATGAGGTGCCAAAAAAAAAAAAAAAAAAGACATACAGAACATGAATAACAAAATGGCAGAACTAAATCTTTCTTTACCAGTAATTACTTTAAATCTAAATGGGTTAAACCTTGTAATCAAAAGGTAGAGACTGGTAGAATGGATTAAAAAAATGATCCAACTATACTAGCTGCAAGAGACTCACTTTAGGCCCGAGGACACAAATAGATTGAGGTGAAAGGATGGAAAAGGATATTCCATGCAAATAGTAACCAAAAGAGATCTAGGGTATCTATACTGTTATACAAAATAGACTTAAGTAAAAAACTGTTATGAGACAAAAGAGGCATTATATATTGATAAAAGCATCAATTCATCAGGAAGATACAATAATTTTAAACATATATGCACCAAATAACAGAGCCCCAAAATATATGAAATAAATATTGACAGAATAGAAGGGAGAAATGGTTTTCCATTATAGTTGGAGCCTTCAACACACCACTTTTAATAATGCAAGAACATCTAGACAGACAATCAATAAGGATATAGAGGCTTGACTAACACTATAAACCTACTAAACCTGACAGACGTATATAGTACGCCCCACCCAACAGCAGAATACATTTTTCTCAAGTGTGCATGGAACATTCTCCAAGATAGACCACATGTTAGCCCACAAAAGAAATCTCAATAAATTAAAAAATTGTAATCATACAAAATATCATATCCAGTCCCAGCACAATGAAGCTAGAAATGAAAACTGAAGGACAATTGGAAAATGTACAAAATATGTAGAAACTAAGCAGTGCACTCTTAGAGAGCTAATGGGTAAAAAAGAAATCGCAAAAGAAATTAAAAAAACATTTAGAGATGAATGAAAAGGAAAACCCAACATCTCAGAACTTATGGGATGCAACAAAGGCAGTTGTCGGGAAAATTTATAGCTGTAAATACCTATTTTATTTTATTTTATTTTATTTTATTTTATTTTTTTTAGAGAGGGAGAGAGAGTGGGAAGAGGGGCATAGGGAGAGGGAGAGAGAGAGTCTTCATCTCACAACCCTGAGATCATGACCTGAGCCAAAATCAGGAGTTGGATGCTTAACCAACTGAGCCACCCAGGTGCCCCTGTAAGTACCTATTTTTAAAAAGGGAGAAAGATCTCAAAATCAATACACTAACTTTACTAGAAAACAAACAAACAAACAAACAAACTAAACCCAAAGCTAGCAGGAGGAAATAAAGATTAGAGAAGAGATAAATAAAATAGAAAATAGAAAACCAACAGAGAGAATCAATAAAACCAAAATTTAGGTATTTGAAAATATCAACAAATTTTGGAAGAAAAAAGAGAGAAGATGGAAATAACTAATATTATAAATGAAAACGAGAAAATTTCTACCAAACATATGAAATAGAAATGAATATGAGAGAAAACTATGAATAATTGTATGCCAACAAATTGGATAGCCTGAATAAAATGGTCCAATTCTTAGAAAAGCACAAATTACCTACACTGTCTCAAGAATGAGCCAAGAGATGGAATTAGTAATCAAAAACCCCTCAACAGAGATAGTTCCAGGACCAGATGGCTTTACTGGTTAATTCTACCAACCGTTTCAGGGAATTTAACACTAATCCTTCTCTAACTCCTATGAAGAACAGAAGAGGAGAGAACACTTCCTAATTCATTCTATGAGGCCAGCATTATCCTGATACCAAAGCCAGATGAAGACATCAAAAAAAGAAAATTACAGATCAACATCACTTACAAATACAGAAGGAAACATCCTCAACAATGCTGAAGTATAGATGCGAATCAAAACCACACCCACTAGAATGGCTACCATCAAAAAAATGGACAATTGGGGAGCCTGGGTAGCGCAGTCGTTAAGCGTCTGCCTTTGGCTCAGGGCGTGATCCTGGCATTCTGGGATCGAGTCCCACGTCGGGCTCCTCCGCTGGGAGCCTGCTTCTTCCTCTCCCACTCCCCTGCTGTGTTCCCTCTCTCGCTGGCTGTCTCTCTGTCACATAAATAAATAAATAAAATCTTAAAAAAATGGACAATAACAAAATGTTGGTGCGGATGTGGAGAAATTGGAACTGTCATACATTACTGTAGGAATGTAAAATGGTGCGGTGCTATGGAAAACAGCTTGGTAGTTCCTCAAGAAACTAAGCATAGAATTACCTCATGACCAAGCAATTCTACTCCTAAGTGTGTTCCCAAAGGAATTGAAAGCAGGGACTGAAACAGATATTTGTATGCTAATGTTCACGCGGCATCACTCACATTAGCCAAGGGGTAGCAATAAACCCGAATGTCCATCAGTAGATGTATGGATAAGCTGTGACATATACATACAATGGAATATTATTCAGCCTTGAGAAGGAAAAAAGTCCTGACACATGCTACAGCATAGACAAATCTTAAAAAACATTATGTTCAGTGAAATAACCCAGACACAAAAGGGTAAATTCTGTATGATTCCACTTACATAAAATACCTAGAATAAGCAAATGCAGAAACAAAGTAGATTAGAGGTTAACAGGGACTGGGGAGAGGGGAATGGGGAATTACTGATTAATGGTTGCACAGTTTCTGTTTGAGATGATAAACAGCTTTAGAAATGGTAAGTGGTGATGGTTGCACCACGTTGTGAATGTACTTAATGCCACTGATATACTCAAAAACGGTTAAAATGGCAAATTTTGTGTTATACATATTTTACAACAATTAAGAAAATTAATGCAATGTACCTAAACCCATTGAATTGTATCCTTTAAATGGGTGAATTGTATGGTAAGTGAATTATAGTTGATAAAGCTATTTAAGAAAAACAACAATATTTATTTTACTTGTGAGTCCGCATCTTGGGGATGGCTGAGTGGGTGCAGCTCATCTCTACTCCAGGCATCAACCAGGGCAGCTTGAAGCCTGGGGCTTGGAATCACCTGCACTGTGGGTCACTCACTGTGGCTGGTGGTTGATGCTGACTGTCTGCTGGTACGTGGCTGGGGCTGGGACACCTGTAGCCCATGGCAGCTTGGCTTCTCATAGTATGGGGACGACATCCTGAGATAGAGCTGGGCAAGAATGATTCCTTACTGTGGATTGACCTTGGAGGTCAGGCAGCATTACCACTGCTGCATTTACTCATCTGAAGTAAGTCCCTAAGGGTGACGTGACCTATACTTGAGGGCAGGGTAATCATCCATCTATCGATGGGAGAAGTGGCTAAAGAATTTGTGGGCATCTTTTGAAGCCACCACAGACTGCCCTTTATTCTTGTGTGTTTTCACATTCTTTCTACGTGCCAAATGCACTCATCCACTCTCAGAACCCCTCAACGGTGTCACATGCTGTGGCACCAGGTTCAAGCTTGATTGGAGCCAAGTAGTTCTTCAGCCTGCTTTCCACCCCTACAAGTTTGGGAGTCTGAGTGCCTTTTTTCATCTTGTACTGTCCTTGTTCTTTCCAACTTGACATAATTCTTTTAAAAACGTTTTGGGTTTCATATGAATCAATTTATAATCTACTCCGTCAGACAAAAGCTATACCCACAGATGTCTGCAAGAGTAGCCTCTTTTTCAGCCTCCCTGTAAGGCTCACAGGGGGTGAGGGGTGGGGAACAATGCTCCTAAGATTCTTAACAGGGTTGTTTGACTATTTGAAAGGGTCTGTGATCTTCCTGAGATCTTAGAAAGGGTTTTACAGTTTATGTCCTTGGCCTCATCTTTAACCGTATTTTCCAGGCAGCACTCTGGGTTTGATCTTTGCCTGGAAGCCATTTCTTAACCTAGCACTGTCGGTCATCTGAAGAGGCTGGAGATAAGGAACAGTGTTAATTTCAAGCCCAGCAAGTCCTGGCTTCTCTACAGAAAGTCATTTCTTTAGCTCCTTTCTCTCTTCTTACATTGTACTGTGGCTAGTAAGGGGAAGCCAGGTGGTTCCTTCAGCCCCCTGCCTGGGAATGAATCTCCTTAGCCAGACTACCCAGTTCAATAGGTACCCTTGGTATTTGCCCTGTCACCTCGGGAGAGAGTTTTCAAACTTCCGTCCTTTGTCCCAGCTTCCGATGACATGTTCCTCTCTCCCCTGTAAGTCCTCAGCAGTGGCCTCCTCAGGATCAGTTGTGCTTCTTCTGTGTCTTTAGGGCCCTTCCAGCTTCCATGGACTGGTCGCCCAGTCCCAAATCTGTGGCTACATGTTTTGGACTTTGTTATGGGAGAAACTCACTGTGGCACCCAAATCTCTTCCTGTTATCTATTGCTGTGTCACAAATGACCCCCCGAATCTTAAAATCTTTTTTAAAAAAAATATTTATTTATTTATTTATTTGACAGAGCATGAGAGAGCGCACAAGTAAGGGGAGCAGGAGAAGAAGAAGCAGTCTCCCCACTGAGCAGGGATCCCCATGTGGGGCTCAATCCCAGGACCCTGGGATTGTGACCTGAGCTGAAGGCAGACGCTTAATAGACTGAGCCACCCAGGCGCCCCAAATAGTCTTAGGGGCTTGTCAAAATGACAACATTTATTGTGCTAAAAAAATCTAAAATTGGGGGAAATCTCAGCAGAGATAGCTCTTCTTTGCTCCATTGGGCCTTAGCTGGGTCCAGTCACAGAGGGAGGCCTGTGATCCTCTGAAGGCCTGCTCTCGTGTTGGGCAGTTGATACTGCCTGTCAGCCGGTGTTGTGGCTGAAGTGCCCGTTTGTGGCCTTTCCGTGGGACTGTTTGGCTTCCTTACAGCATAATGGTGAATGTACTGGGGGCAGGGAGAAGGGAGAAAGAGGGAGGGAGGAGGAGGAAAATCTCTTTCTTTTATGACTTCATCTAAAAAATTATGTGGTGTTCATTCCACCACATTCTACATTTGAAGCAAGTCACCAGAGTTAGCCCATCTTCCAGCAGAGAAGAAATAGGCCACTTTTTGATGGAGGAATGTTTTAAAACGATCACGCCACGTTATTTCATGTGGCAATTCAAGACTTTTATACTCACAGTACCGTGACTTGAGAAGGAAGGGGACATCCCTCTGTGGCTCCAGTATGAAAACTTTCAGTGTGGGCGTGGGGCAGGTGCCAACTCCTGGGACCAGCTGCTGTAGCTGAGGGGTGAAGGCAGTGTCCTGAGCCAAGCGTGTTTACCTGCCTGCCTCTGTGATGAGGAAATTGAGGAAACTGGTGGTGAGCAGATAAAAACAGTAGCCTAGTTCACTTATTGCTTCGTGAGACACACACACACGAAGTCATTAAGAATGGTTGAGAACAACATATGAATTTCAAAATGAGGGATGTTAAAAATATACAAGAAGATTAACACGGAAACACTCCGTACAGAGTTTATTCATTTAGTCAGGAAATACTTATCAAATGCCTGCTGTTTCCCAGCACTCTGCTGGACGATGGGAAGCCGTGGTGAATTAATACAGTCCTTCCCCTTCCAAAACAAGCTCTCACATATTAGTTGGAGGCTGCCTCTTATTTAGAGATTTTTCCAGGGACTTTTGTCCTAATCCTCTCTAGGGAGCAAAGTAACCTTTGATTTGTCTCCGACTGTGGCGCATCTAGGGGCACTTTGTGTGTTAGATTAGGAAAAAGTTCAGTCCATCAGTTGGTTATTATGGGGCTGATTGGCCCGTGTCCTGTCATGGAATTGACTGATTGATAAATTCAACTGGCAGGATTAACCCTTCTATTTCTACAAAGTGACAGAAATAATTAGCTGTTATTCAACCTGGGATAGTCAGTACTTAAAAACACCTTCGCAGACTGTGAAGGATTTAACAAAGTGCTTATTTACATATTGAATTTTAATTTTCTATATGTTTTTAGTCGAGATAGAGTTTACATATAACAAGCTGTGAAGTGTTTAATAATAACCCCTTCTGTACTTCTTTTTTTTTTTTTTTAAGATTTTATTTATTTATTTGAGAGAGAGAGACAGCCAGCGAGAGAGGGAACAAGCAGGGGGAGTGGGAGAGGAAGAAGCAGGCTCTTAGTGGAGGAGCCTGATGTGGGGCTCGAACCCAGAACTCTGGGATCACGCCCTGAGCTGAAGGCAGACACTTAACCACTGCGCTACCCAGGCGCCCCCCCTTCTGTACTTCTGCGTGACGTCAGCTCAGCAGAAGGAGTGGAGAGTTCCAAGACTGGGTGAGGAGACTCCGTATCAGTGTGGTGGGGCCTTTTTGTCCTGTAATCTGTCCTTGAATACGAGTTTGCTCCTGGATAAAATAGGAACAAGAATACCTATCCTGCTGTGTGGGTGGAAGGTTCAAGGTGATAATGGCGGTTTGTGAGGAGCTTGGTACACAGGTCTGAGAACACAGTGTGAAGTGTGGCTTCTGAACAATCCCTGCCAGGAGTTAGCATCCGTACCCTGCAAAGAAATAAGATAGAATGATTTGGCTTCTTATTTTCTATTTGGCAATAAGAAGCTTATTTGCACATAGCCTGATTTCTTTCCAGCTGCAAAAAATTCGGAAATGAGGTAAAGCAATACATATTAAAACATGCAAATTATAATGAGGCATTTAAGGCTTGACTATTCTTCACATCTTCCTGTGGCAAACTATTTTTCTTCTCGGCAGTAAATTTCTTGACCTTGAATCTCGTTCTCTGCCTCATTCTCTGTTGCATGACATTGGATGACATTGAGAAAATGAGATTGACACTGTGCTTAGGCTTTGAGAAAATTGGGTATCCTGGTCTTGAGGGTGGAGGGGAAAAATGGAAGAGGAGGAAATTGAGACAAATGGAGGGCTAAAGACAAGAGTGAAGAGGAAGAATTGAAGAGAGATTGATTCTGTGTTTCGGCTATTTTTCTGTGTGTCCCTGCTGCTTTGTGACCTGTACCTTCATGGGCAGAGAGGGTTAAGTTTCAATTTCCAGACAACTATTTAATCCATCCATTTAGAACGGTCGTTTATGAACATGGCGTCCATTTCCTCCACATAATGGCAATGTTATGGTGCCCCAGCCCCTACTTGGGGCTCTTTGCACTGGTGATTTATCGTTGAACAGCTAATCAGTTTTTATAGACTGCCCTGGCACTTAATTAAATCTTGCATCCTGTCTAATAAGAAATTGACAGCAAATGTACTCCCAACACATTCTGGATGACAGAGAGTCACACCAGAAGAGAACCTTGAGTGGCTGTTCCCTCCAGATTTAACAAGCTCTGCAGTCTGTCTTTTACTGCTCTCTCTGACTGTTGCTCCTGCTTCCAAATCAGCAAGGGCCAAATGCATGGTGTGATTATATCAGCTGCTCTGGAGGCCTTGCCTTTTAGAGATGAATCGTGACCCACTTTTTAAAAAAGTTATGTAGGAAAATTTGAATAAGTTTCTTATTAAGACTTGAAAACAAAAATCTTTGTTTACCAAGGTCTTCAGTTGGAAGGAGGCAGATACTCTGGAGAAACAAAGGGCATCCCATGGGTTCTGAGGAGAAAGCTCTAGCGGTGATTGTTCACCTTGACTTTGGTGCCAGTGGCCGTGAGTCGTGACCAGGATCCTTGACACAGTTTTTTTTTTTTTTTATTATATTATGTTAGTCATCATACAGTATATCCCCGGTTTCCGATGTAAAGCTCGATGATTCATTGTGGAGTATAACACCCAGTACACCATGCAATACGTGCCCTCCTTACTACCCATCACCAGTCTATCCCATTCCCCCACCCCCTCCCCTCTGAGGCCCTCAGTTTGTTTCTCATAGTCCATAGTCTCTCATGCTTCATTCCCCCTTCTGATTATCCCCCCTTTCTTTATCCCTTTCTTCCCCTACCGATCTTCCTAGTTCTTATGTTCCATAGATGAGAGAAATCATATAATTGTCTTTCTCTGCTTGACTTATTTCACTTAGCATTATCTCCTCCAGTGCCGTCCATGTTGCAGCAAGTGTTGAGAATTCGTTCTTTCTGATAGCTGAGTAATATTCCATTGTATATATGGACCACAACTTCTTAATCCAGTCATCTGTTGAAGGGCATCTCGGTTCCTTCCATGCTTTGGCTATTGTGGACAATGCTGCTATGAACATTGGGGTGCATATGGCCCTTCTCTTCACTACGTCTGTATCTTTGGGGTAAATACCCAGTAGTGCAATTGCTGGATCATAGGGTAGCTCAATTTTGAACTTTCTAAAGGACCTCCACACTGTTTTCCAGAGTGGCTGTATCAACTTGCATTCCCACCAACAATGTAGGAGGGATCCCCTTTCTCCACATCCTCTCCAACAATTGTTTCTTGTCTTGTCTATTTTTGCCATTCTAACTGGCATAAGGTGGTATCTTAGTGTGGTTTTGATTTGAATTTCCCTGATGGCTAATGATTTTGAACATTTTTTCATGTGTCTGTTAGCCATTTGTATGTCTTCATTGGAAAAGTGTCTGTTCATATCTTCCGCCCATTTTTTGATTTGTTTATTTGTTTCTCGTGTATTGAGTTTGAGTTCTTTGTGAATCTTGGATACCAGTCTTTTATCTGTAGCGTCATTTGCAAATATATTCTCTCATTCCGTGGACTGCCTCTTAGTTTTTTTGACTGTTTCCTTGGCTGTGCAGAAGCTTTTTATCTTGATGAAGTCCCACAAGTTCATTTTCTCTTTTGTTTCTATTGCCTTTGGAGATGTGTCATGAAAAAGGTTGCTTTGGCCGATCTCGTATAGGTTGCTGCCTATGTCCTCCTCTAGGATTTTGATGGATTCCTGTCTCACATCAAGGTCTTTCATCCATTTGGAGTTTATTTTTGTGTATGGTGTGAGAGAGTGGTCCAGTTTCATTCTTTTGCATGTAGCTGTCCAATTTTCCCAGCACCGTTTATTGAAGAGACTGTCTTTTTTCCACCGGATGTTTTTTCCTGCTTTATCAAAGATTAGTTGCCCAAAGAGCCGAGGGCCCATTACTGGGTTCTCTATTCTGTTCCATTGGTCTATGTGTCTGTTTTTGTGCCAGTACCATGCTGTCTTTGTGATCACAGCTTTGTAGTACAGCTCGAAATCCGGCATTGCGATGCCCCCAGCTTTGTTTTTCCTTTTCAACAGTTCCTTGGAGATTCGGGGCCTTTTCTGTTTCCATACATATTTAAGGACTATTTGTTCCAGTTCTTTGAAAAACGTTCTCGGTATTTTGATCGGGATAGCATTGAAAGTGTAGATTGCTCTGGGTAGCATGGACATTTTAACTATGTTAATTCTTCCGATCCATGAGCATGGAATATTTTTCCATCTTTTTGTGTCTTCCTCAATGTCTTTTAAGAGTGATTTATAGTTTCTAGAATGTAGATCCTTTACATCTCTGGTTAAGTTAATTCCAAGGTAATGTATGGTTTTTGGTGCTATTGTAAATGGGATGGATTCCCTAATTTCTCTTTCTTCAATCTCATTATTCGTGTATAGAAATGCAGCTGATTTCTGAGCATTGATTTTGTATGCCGCCACATTACTGAATTGCTCTATAAGTTCTAGTAATTTGGGGGTGGCTTCTTTTGGGTTTTCCATATAGAGTATCATGTCATCTGCGAAGAGAGACATTTTGACTTCTTCTTTGCCGATTTGGATACATTTTATCCCTTTTTGTTGTCTGATTGCTGTTGCAAGGACTTCTAGTACATGTTGAATAATAATGGCAAGAGTGGGCATCATTGTCGTGTTCCTGATCTTAAGGGAAAGGCTTCCAGCTTTTCCCCATTGAGCATAATATTTGCTGTAGGCTTTTCATAGATGGCTTTTATGAGATTGAGGAATGTACCCTCTATCCTTACACTCTGAAGGGTTTTAATCAGGAAAGGATGTTGTATTTTGTCAAATGCTTTTTCTGCATCAATTGAGCGGATCATATGGTTCCTGAGTCTTTTCTTGTTGATATGATGTATCAGGCTGATCAATTTGCGAGTGTTGAACCACGCTTGCATCCCAGGTATGAATCCCACTTGGTCATGATGGATAATCCTTTTAATGGACTGTTGGATTCTATTAGCCAGGATCTTGTTGAGGATTTTGGCGTCCATATTCATTAGGGAAATCGGTCTGTGATTCTCCTTTTTGATGGGGTCTTTGCCTGGTTTGGGGATCAAGGTAACATTTGCCTCATAGAATGAGTTTGGTAGCTTTCCTTCTGTTTCTATTTTTTGAAATAGTTTTAGGAGAATAGGTATTATTTCTTCTTTGAATGTTTGGTAGAATTCCCCAGGAAAACCATCCGGGCCTGGAGTTTTGTTATTTGGAAGGTTGTTTATCACTGACTCAATCTCTTCATAATTAATTGGCCTGTTTAAAAAATCAGTTTCTTCCTGTTTCAGTCTTGGTAGTTTATAGGTTTCCAGGAAAGCCTCCATCTCTTCCAGATTGCTTAATTTATTGGCATATAGCTGTTGATAAAAGTTTCTAATAATCCTTCCAATTTCATTGGTGTTGGTCATGACCTCTCCTTTTTCATTCATAATTTTATTAATTTGGGTCCTTTCTCTATTCTTTTGGATAAGTTTTGCCAGCGGTTTGTCAATTTTATTGATTCTCTCAAAGAACCAGCTTCTAGTCCTGTTGATCTGCTCTACTGTACTTCTGGTTTCTAATTCATTGATTTCTGCTCTAATCTTGGTCAACCGCTTCCTCGTGAGTGGATTAGGCCTGTCCCTCTGTTGCTGTTCCAGCTTCTTGAGGTGAGAATATAAAAACTGCATTTTAGATTTTTCTATTCTTTTGAGTGAGGCTTGGATGGCTATGTATTTCCTCCTTAGGACTGACTTTGCAGTATCCCATATGTGTTGGACTGTTGTGTTTTCATTCTCGTTGGTCTCCATAAATTGTTTAAATTGATTTTTGATTTCCTGGTTTATCGAGTCATTCCTGAGCAGGATGGTTCTTAGTCTCCAAGTGTTTGAGTTTCTTCCAAATTTTTCCTTGTGGTTGAGTTCCAATTTCAGAGCGTTGTGGTCTGAGAATATGCAGGGGATAATTTCAGTCTTTTGGTGTTGGTTGAGACCTGTTTTGTGTCCCAGAACATGGTCTATTCTTGAGAATGTTCCATGGGCATTCAAATAGAATGAGTATTCTTTGGTTCTGGGGTGTAGTGTTCTATATATATCTATGAGGTCCAACTCGTCGAGTATGGCATTCAAAGCTCTTGTTTCTATGTTGGTTTTCTGCTCCTGTGCTCTATTGCTGATAGTGGAGTGTTGAGGTCCCCTACTATTAATGTATTTTTATCTATATGTGTCTTTATTCTGGTTAAGAGTTGGCTTGTGTATCTTGCTGCTCCCCTGGTGGGGGCATATATATTTATAATTGTCATATCCACTTGTTGGATACATCCTTTAAGAATAATGTAGTGTCCTTCTGTGTCTCTAACTGTATTCTTTAGTTTAAAATCCAATCTGTCTGATATGAGAATTGCTACCCCAGCTTTCTTTTGAGGTCCATTCGCGTGAAAGATGGTATTCCATCCCTTTACTTTCAGTCTGAATGTATCTTTAGATTCAAAATGAGTCTCTTGTAGACAGCAAATGGATGGGTCATGTCTTTTTATTCAATCTGCAACTTGTGGTGTTTTATGGGAGCATTTAGGCTATTTACATTGAGACTGATTATTGAGAGATATGATTTTAATGATGCCATGTTGCCAGTAAAGTCTTTGTTTCTATAGATTGTGACTTTCTCTTCTGTATCACTCTTGGGGCCTTTTTACTTATATAGAACCCCCCTTAATATCTCCTGTAGGGCTGGTTTCGTGGTTACAAAATTGGCCAATGACTGGTGATTCTGGAAGGTCTTTATTTCTCCATCCATTCTGAATGACAGCCTTGCTGGATAGAGGATCCTTGGCTGCATGTTTTTCTCGGAAAGAGCTTTAAAAATGCCCCCCCAACCCTTTCTCTCATTCCAGGTCTGTGTAGAGAGGTCTGATGTAATTCTGATACCTTTGCCTTGGTACGTGAGAAATTTCTTTGCCCTGACCACTTTCAATACTGTATCCTTGGATCTAATATTTGCGAATTGCACTATGATGTGACGTGGCGTAGGTTTGTCGTGGTTGAGCTTGGGAGGGGTCCTCTCTGCCTCTTGGACACAAATGTTTGTTTCCCTTGCTAGATTAGGGAAGTTTTCAGCTACAATTTGTTCAAGTATCTCTTCTAGACCTCTGTTTTTCTCCACCCCCTCAGGGATGCTGATGATTCTGATATTGGAATGTTTTATTGAGTCAGTAATCTCCCGTAACCTACATTCCTGTGCATGGATTTTTTTGAGTCCAGATTCTATTTTAGTTTTTTCTTCTACTAACCCATCCTCCAATTCGCTGATTCGTCCTTCTGCCTCATTCACCCTGGCTGTCAGAGCCTCTAGTTTTGACTGCATTTGGCTCATAGAATTTTTAATTTCTGCCAAATTCGCTCTCATTTCCGCCCTTAGAGATTCCATATTCTCATTAACATTTTCGTTAATACTTTTTTCAAGTCTATACATCATCTTGACCATTGTTACTCTGAATTCCATTTCTGATAATTTGGTTATATCCATATCCATTAGTTCTGTGGCAGAGGCCACAGACTCATTGTCTTTTCTTTGCTGGGGGGGACTTCTCCTTCTCGTCATTCTGATGAGGAGAGATTGTGGGGTTGTCCAGAGCCCAAATTATTGACCAGGACCCAGGCTGTGTGCCCTTGTTTTATAGGGATCTTAGGCATGTGGGCTTCTTTATTTTTCAGCCTGCCTTCTGGGGGAGGGGCCTGCCGCGCCGATACTCAGGCAACCCTGTTTGGGTAGAGTCTCCGTGTCCCCTGCGAGGGGGGATGGGGATGGGCACACTGTGAGCCGGTATTTCCAGGCTTTTGTTCTCTGGCAGCTTTCCCTGGTGGTTTGCTGTGCCTCTTCTGAGAGTCAGAGCAGCAGTGGCCAAATCTCAGCCTCTGTCTCAGAACAGAGGGATCGCAGAACGTTCTCCACTGATGTTCTGGCCACTTTAACTCTGTTTCTGTTGGTGCTGCTCAACCCTGCAGCATCCTGGGATGTGCGCCCCACACCCGGCGTCCCAGCCCTCACTTCCAGGGTCAGCTTGTCTCTTTCCTTTGTGTTTCTAATACCGCCAGCCACCGGCCGCCCCCGGGCACTCCCGGAGCTCCGGGTCTCAGTCTGTTTCCAGTGAGCGCACCGAACTCCGTGAGAAGTCTGGTGGCATGTGCTCCGTGGCTCACGGTCTCAGTCTGTTCTCTCGCGGGTGCCGTCCTTGAGTCCGCCTGCTCCCCCAAGCAGGTGGCTACTGCTTCCCGGCGCCCGAACGTGGCGGCTCCCTCCCCCTTCCGTTTATCTTCCGATATCTGTGCCGGGTTTCACGGCTCCCCGCTTCGTACCTCAATACTCAGCGCTGGAGATGTTCATTTGTAGAGATCCAGATGCATCTTCCTGCGTCTCATGCTGATTCCGTGGATGTTCAGGCTGGTCTGGTACCTATCCAGCTCGACTCAGGGGACCGGCTGAAAAAGGGGTCCACTACTCCTCCGCCATCTTAACTCCAAGCCCCCTTGACACAGTTTTGAACCAGCCCTCTCTGCTGCCTCTGCCTCCCTGAGCCATTAGGGTGAGATTGTTCATTGGCCTTTGGGTCTTGTTTCAACAAGGAAAGACAAGACCAAGTAGGACAAAGTGGCAACACATGTATTCAGGGTGGGGATTGAGTGGTGTCATAACATAAATGATGTTCTGTGTATTCTGTGAGCACATTCATCCCACAATTCTGTCACCTCCATACTTTGTTTGCCTGCTCATTCTAGCCTGAGAATGGTTTTCAGGGTACCTTTGTTTCCTTAAAGTCAGATCTCTCCATTAATAAGGGAAAGGACTTGCATTTATGACATCACTTCCCCTCTCCCCCAATACTATTGTGTAGAACTTGTGTAGAACCTAAAATCCATCCCTTCCTCTAGAAATTCTTGATCTCTGGCACAGCCCAGTTCTTCTTGCTGTAGTGCCAGCACAATGAATGGCACCAAGCAAGAAACACCGGGAGTCGTGCTGGACACTTCCCTCCCCCTGGACTTTAAGCCACTGCATCTCTTAGATTTCATCCCCTAAGTATCTCTTCCTTCCATCCTTAGATTTTACCGGTTTTTGTCTGGACTAACACACTCGTCTCTTAACGGGTCCCTGCGTCCATTCTTCCCCTGCTCCTATCCATCCTTCACCTTGTAGCCAGTCTTCTTTCTCAGATGCATGTAGGATCATGTTCCCATTTCACTTCTCTCTGTGATGGACATTTTTAGGATAACTGGTAAACTTAGCCTGCAATAACCCCATCTCACCCCGGCCCTTGCCTACCTTACTAATTTCTTTTCTTGCCACTCCTTTCCCACTGCTGGTAACTTTCTCTCTGGCACTTCAGTAGTTCTGGAAGGCAGCATGTCTGTTCCAGATTGGTTTACACCTTTGCCTGCACTCTCTCCTGCCTTCCTCTTAGATCCTATTAGACCATCAAGTCTTGGTTTCAATGTCCCTTCTTTTGGCTTCTCTGCACGTTTCCCTAGCCCCATCCATATTATGTTCTAATATAGCTGTTGGATTTCCTCTTGGATGAATTATAAACCATCTGGGGGGAGAGAATAAGACCCTGTCTAATTTTAACTTTTTTTAATCTCCAGCACTTAGCATAGTGCCTGGTCAAAGTCCACTCTTAAGAAATGGTCATTGAATGAACAAAGGAATGTTCAAAACACATCTTATCTACAAATGATGATTGTCATTGTTGTCTTGTTATTAGTAGTCGATAACTCTACGAACAATAGAGTCATAAAGTATTAGTGCCTTCCGGGTCAACATAGTTAAAAACCTGACAACAAAGTTAGAGTCTGCCACTTACTGGCTGTATAAGCTTAGACAAATCATATAATCTTTCCAAGCTTCAATTTCTCCCACCTGTAAAATGGGATATCAGAGTTGTTTTGAGATTTAATGAGATGGTGTATGCCGTGTATCTGGGTTATATATAATGCTGAATGTGAGTGCTCCAATTACAATCACCAGTAAGCTCTTTAAATAGTAGGAGTGTATATAGTCTTTGAGACCTGCTGTCTTTGTGTTTTTCTGTTCCTATTTGTTTGTAAACAAGTTATTGTTAGAGTGGCAGCTGGAATACCTTGGAGTGCCTAGTTTAATACCTTTGGAGAGCAGAGAGAAACCGGAAAGCCCACATTAGAGGGACTTTTTAAATATTTCACAGTAGACAAACAAAGTTATTTTCCGTCATGGCGATGTATTGGGTGGAATGACCTTTATCAGTTGATGACAGTGATGTAGCAGAAGGGACAGTTTTCCACTTGACCTTTCTACAATGTGCCAGCTTGTCTCCTAACACAAAATAAGTTACAATTGACAGGCTTGATAGAACACTAACCTGACAGAAGCTTATTGTTTGCCAGGAGATAGGCACTCCAGCGGCCCCTGTTTGCTATAGAACATGGTGACTTTCACATCCCCAAGGGTGGCTTAGAAATGAGCACTCCCTAAGTCACTGCCAGAACATTTAGTGTAATTAGTTCCTCTGGGAGTTTGTTTTTAAATGAGATTTGTTCATAATGAATTTTTATTGCCACAGACTTGATTACTCTGCACAGGCCAGACTATATTCTTTCGCCTTTTCTGTCTTTGTTAGCTCTCTTTCTCTCTTCTTGGCCAAAACAGCACAGGATGTTTTCAGCACATCTTTCTTGTATTGCTTCATGATTGCCTTTCCATAAACTTTACTACTTCCCTTTAGTTTTCTGCTGTGGGGTATTTTCCCTTGAGGTTTTTCTCCGTGACGGCTAAAATGTGAATTTTGCAAGTTTGCTCCTTTTCCTAGGTAGTTGTGGGGCAGAAGTGGTTTTGGGGAAGCAGGGAGAAAATGTGTTGCTGGTCAGCCTTGCAGGTTTGGTGGAGGAAATTGGTTCTGAGGATCCGTTGACCCGGGTTTTAGCCTTAGTTCTGATACTAAGTGCATGGATGATCACCGGTTATTTACCTCTCCTCTTTAGGAAGTCAGAGGAAGGATTCCATTTTTATTTGGAGTAGATGGAAACTGTTTGTCCTTATCATGAAAATCTTTACAAGTAGAAAATGTGCATGCCATTCTGAAACTTTTCCCAGAGCCAGATCTGCCATGTTGTGACAGATCCTGTCTTCATCTGCTAAATGGGTACGATAACATCTGGCTTATCCACCTTGCTGGGCTCATGTGAGAAACAAAGGAAATGTTAAATAGGAGAAGTGTCCTGATTTAAAGAACTCTACCAACATACTGGCTAGGCCTGCCTCTGGCTGGGGAGCTATGGATAATGCTTTCTGCTTTTTAGGCTTTTCCATACTACACATGAAAAAAAGAAAAAGAAAAAAATAAAAAAAATAACAGAGAGAAAAAAATTAGAAGGAACTCCCCCCCCCCCCAAAAAAAGGTTTGAAAAGTCAGAAATCTCATGAAGCCCTCAGTACCACAGCTGAGGATTTGGCATCATGTTCTGAGTAAGTAAATCTCACTGAGATTAACATTTTATGCATATCTTTGGAATCAGAAATTCACTTGCATCTTGGGACTCAGAGTCTGTCCGTATCAAAACAGTGGATGAAAATACAAATCTTTTATTTTTCTTGAAGACCTTATACAATGAAATATTCACTTACGTCAGACAAACTTGGGACAGCAGTGGACAGTCGGCAGCTTGTCTTTGCTTGTATTTACAGCTCCTCAACAGTTTTGAATCTGTGTATTTTTTCAGAATGCTGGAGGACTGGTTTTCAAACTGTGTTCTGAGGAGTCACAGGGATCCTTAGGGGAGCTGGAAGGGAGCACCATCCCAAGTATCAGAGTGTCTTGGCTTTTATCAGTTGTTAGTACTCAGTAAGACCACATCTTTTTTTTTTTTTTTTAAAGATTTTTTATTTCTTTATTTGACAGAGATAGAGACAGCCAGAGAGAGAGGGAACACAAGCAGGGGGAGTGGGAGAGGAAGAAGCAGGCTCATAGTGGAGGAGCCTGACGTGGGGCTCGATCCCGTAACACCGGGATCACGCCCTGAGCCGAAGGCAGACGCTTAACCGCTGTGCCACCCAGGCGCCCCTAGTAAGACCACATCTTAAAAAGGGTTCGCACAAAACAAAAGCAACAAAAAACAAGGACTTGAAGAGTATTGCCATTAGACTTAACAATGAGACCTCAGAAAGTCTGAACTATATGGAGAGGGAGGAAGATTCTGGGGATATTGGCTGGAAGCTTGACTTTTGGGTGTCCAAAACCACAGTACGCTAGAAGGGCACGGCCTAGAAAGACGATGGCATTTGCCTCTAATCTTGTCCCAAACAGTGAGGGTGGGACCGTCCAGCATGCTTAGCCCTGAAGCAGATCCTCCCAGTTATCCCCACTGGAGCAAGTGCTTCCGATCAGCTCCTGTGAACTGGTTTCCCAGCACGAACAGCAGTGTGCTTCAAATACTATTAGTCCCAGTCGGGATGTTATTTTGTGTCCATTCCACTTAGAGGCTTTTGTTTTCTTCTTGGCAGGTGGAACCAATTGCTTTGGATCCACCATGGAAACCTCAACATCCTGAACTCCTATTAATGAAACTCCCTAAATTTAAATAAAACAAAACAAATAGATGCTAACACAGAGCCAGCTAATACGTCTTCAGATATAATGAAGAGGAAAAGAGGATTCAGATGGAGAATATGCTCATTTAAGATAAGGGTGACATCGTGCTCCTCTCTCTGTCTTGTTCTCTCTCTCTTTTTCTTTCAGAGTAACAGTTGTTGGATGCTGGCCATGGGCTGGAGAAAAGTCAGTTGAGCATTTCTGCTCACTCTAAGGCCTGTCTCATTAATGTTCCCATCCTCTCTCATGGCACAAGAAAGCACTATTGTTCAACATCTGTGTTTGAAGTTCACTTTTTGTAGGGAAAAAAATCCCACCCAAAAGTGAGTGGAAAAATATGCTACGACTAATGCCAATCATGGGAATTCAACTCTTGGGGCCTTTTGGACCATAACAAAGCACCCATTCCCCCTTGGTGCCCATACGTACTAATTGCAGGTACCACGTCTGGGCAAGAAGTCACCTGCCCTGCAAACTCAGGTCCCTAACACGATGACAGGCTTTGTCCCACCCTTCCAGAATTGTTGCTGTGAGGTCAGATCACTGGCTGTGGACTCAACTGTTTTTATGGAACTTCTTTCTGGTCCAGCCCAAGTGAGAGATGTTGCTTCTGTGCAGTCTGACACTTCCATCAAAGGTCATGTTTCTTTTTAACATGTCTATTACATCAGACTGCTCTGAGAGTTGGCCCAGAGAAGATATTAAAAAAAAAGGGGGGGGGGCGCCTGGGTGGCACAGCAGTTAAGCGTCTGCCTTCAGCTCAGGGCGTGATCCCGGTGTTCTGGGATCGAGCCCCACATTGGGCTCCTCTGCTGGGAGCCTGCTTCTTCCTCTCCCACTCCCCCTGCTTGTGTTCCCTCTCTCGCTGGCTGTCTCTCTCTCTGTCAAATCAATCAATAAATAAAATCTTAAAAAAAAAAAAAAGGTCCCGTTCTGGCTTGTAACTTTATAATATATGGTCAACTCTGGTGATTTTTGTCCCATCAATCAGGTTATTTTATACCCTCAGTCATTGTTCAGTGTATTCTCAAACCCAGGCTTCCTCCCTCCCCTCATCTCTTCCCCCGACAACCGTGGCTGTTCAGTGGCAGTTGGCCATTTTGTTTGCAAGAGCAAAGCTATGCTAGGCACTTGGCACTCAGAGACTCTGGTGATGAAGGGCAAGAACTGATGTTTCATCCTCTCCTTCCCTTCCTGCTCCCTCTTCTGGGGCCTCAGGGTTGGGGGGTGGCAGCATCTGCTGGAACTTCAAGTGTCCAGTAGCAAGATTGTCTACTCAGTGCTGATGTCTCAACAATGAATTCTCTAAATCAGTGGCTTTCACAGTTTTGACAGTGACCCATGCTGAGAAATACACCACGATCCTATACGTGGATAGGAACAAAAATGCAGCCCACTCTGACTTTGTGTTCATTCTATTCTAGTTCATGAATAGTGAATGCTGGTCACCAACCTTTAAATCGATATTACCACCCACTCATGAGTTGGACCAGCATTTTGAAAAATACTGCTCTGGTCCTTCAGATGAGTTTGAATGCTCAGCAGACAAAAACTGTGCGTGGGACTGGGGCAGTGCTGTTACTCTGGGCTGTCTCCTAGAATGGACTGCATAATGCCTGGGGTGCCTGAATGCCTGCCTGCCTCCCTGGGAGACCTGGAAATCCCTGGCTCTTCAGGAAGTGGCAGGGCTCCAGGAGAGACTTTTGCCTCTTCGTGACCCCTGCTTCTTGCTTTCACCCTGAAGACTTCTTACCATGTTTGAAGGTGACCTCAGAGTGGCCTGTGGGTTCTAGAACTTCGCAAATGTTCAACTCTGAACAAGATGCAGTTTACTGTTCTTTCAGACATCCCATCTTAAAGTTGGGTTCCTTGAGGCCCTTGACCTTGGGGAGACAAACAGGGTGTGATGGCTCCTGCCCTGTAGAAGAGGAGAGGACCTGAGTCCCTAGAGCCTTGAGTTCTGTTCTTCTGCCAAAGGCAATCTGTTCTCCCGACTCCTTTGCTTTAGTCTTCAGTGTATAGACTTGGGGGCAGGCTTTCTGGAATTCCTTTTCCTAGGTCTGTGGTGGGATAGCTGGCTCCAGAGTCTGGCCTTAAAGATGAAGTACCGTGTATCTTTTGTTCTTAACTGTGGCCTATCTCCAATGTGATTTTGACATTCGTCTGAACAATTCCCCCTCTCCCCGGGAAGGAAAGGTTCTCAATGATAACCATCTTACACTCATTCTGAGTCTCACTCTTGCTTGGTTGGTGTAGTCACCAATGTGACTCTGAGTGCCAAGTGCCTAGCATAGCTTTGTTCTTACAAACAAAATGGCCAGCTGCCTCTGAACCAGATACCAGTTGGTTTTCTGTACAGAATTTGGTCCCCATCCATTAGTGTTCTTCCTCGTTTACTTCACCATGATCCTCATTGCCTTCGGGGTCACTGTGTGTTTCCAGAGGCAGTGAGTCATGTCCCTAATGGCTGATTTTGGCTCTAGGCCCTCCGCCCATGTTTCTGTAAGTGTTGCTCCTGAGTGACCTCAGACAGGGCTCCAGTGGTGTGGAAATGGGGATGGGGAGTCACCCAGGGCTGCGCAGAGCATGATGAAGTCCCACTGTGATCAGGCTCCATGGAGAGGCCACAGTCACAGGGAACTGAGGCTGTCTCTCGATTATTGACTCCAGTAATTCTTACATTTTTACATCCACAAAACACATCCTAGGGTAATGGTGATATTTTCCCAGTGTGCTGGAAAAAGCCAAGCTGGCACTGACTGAGCTGGCTAAGGGTTCCTGTACCCAAACTGCTGAGGACGTGGGATTGGCCTGTTGGGGCTGGTGTCTTTGAGGGGATGAGGCTAGTCCTGTGAGTACTGGGAAAACTGTACACTGGAGCTACTGGAATGAAACGTGGTAGCCTAATGTTGCTGGCATGTCACAGACAGGAACAGGAAGGCAACAGCAGGGAGCAGATGGGAAGGAGCAAGTGCCTTCCTCCTCCAGCCTGCAACCTGTCTCTAGTGGCCTTTATTGGCAGAGCCTGACAAGTGCCAGTGGCAAAGGTGGAAGTGTGGTTGGTCTGCAGAGGCCCTGCCCCAGCACAGGGCAGAAGATAAAAGATGGGAGCTGAATGACAGTGAGACAGTGGCTTAATAACTGGCACATCTCTCCAATGACATCTTGCTTTTCCATGTTATGAGCCAACTGAGAGATAACAGAGGGGGCAAAGCAGATGGAGATCCGAATATCAGTTCTAAACTGATACTGCAGAATGTGGTGTGGGTCTATGGCAACAATGGGCCTCTGAATAGCAAACCCTAGAATAAGAATTACCCCAGCCACAGGCAGTGATAAGCTGCAGCCTCCCTTTTGTTGGGCGTCTTCTCTTGTGAACCCGAGTTATTGGAGAAGCAGAACAGAATGAGTTCTTTGCAAGGTCACCTGACCTCCAATGAAAAAGGAGGGAAAGAGGGGCTGAGTTATGTCTGCTCAGCCTTGCTCCCAAACTCACCAACCAGGAAACTTACTCCATCTCCCCGGGCAGGTGTAAGGGATGGGGCAGCAAAGCAAATCCTCCTCATGGATACCTTGGGGTAGGGAGGACTCCCTACATAACGTGAAAGGTGATATCCCCAAAGCAGTCCACACAGTAGGCGGCCAGTTCTTGTAGGTTGATGGTATCACTCTAAAATGCATTTTCGCCCAAACAATTCTAAAGGTAGCAATTCTGTATGATGTGGTCTCAAGTCATGTTGAAATGGGACTTGAGAAGGGAAGGGATGAACTGCATAATCCTTCTGGAAATATCACAAACACATCCTTTCTTAGCCTTTGATAGATCAGGGTCAATGGGGAGATCTTACCCTCCTTGCAAGAATTTGGTGTGCAACTATTCCGAATTGTTAATTAAGAGAGGACTTACCTTAATAGAATCAACCTGTGAGTAGAATCAACCTATAATGCAGTCAAAACCTAGTAGTTAATGATATTAATCATATTATAATTTTTTATTAAAACACCAGTGCCTTGGTGCCTGCTACCACTTATTTGCTGGTGTCTTCAAGGTAATACAATAGATAAGCACATACACAAGATTATCATAGAAAACTCAGAAACTCTTCATCATGCCTAAGTCTTTTTTTTTTTTTCCATTGGGGTCCATTTTCTTTTTCTTTTTCTTTTTCTCTCCTTTCCTTTCCTTTTCTTTTTTTCTTTTTTCCTTTCTTTTCTTTCTTTTTATTATGTTCAGTTAGCCACTGTATAAATACATCATTAGTTCAATGATTCATTAGTTGCATATAACACCCAGTGCTCATCACAACACGTGCCCTCCTTAATACCCATCACCCTGTTACCCCATCCTCCCACCCTCTCCCCTCTGAAACCCTCAGTTTGTTTCTGGGGGTCCCTAGTCTCTGATGGTTCATCACCCTCTCTGATTTCTCTCCCTTCAGATTTACCTCCCTTCCCCTATGGTCCTCCATACTATTGCTTATGTTCCACATATGAGTGAAACCATATAATTGTTTTTCTCTGCTTGACTTATTTCACTTAGCATAATCCCCTCCAGTTCCATCCATGTCGGTGCAAATGGTGGGTATTCATCCTTTCTGATAGCTGAATAATATTCTATTGTATATATGAACCACATCTTCTTTATCCATTCATCTGTTGAAGGGCATCTCAGCTCCTTCCACAGTTTGGCTGTTGTGGACATTGCTGCTATGAACATTGGGGTGCAGGTGCTCCTTCTTTTCACTCCTGTATCTTTGGGTTAAATACCTAGTAGTGCAATTACGGGGTCTTAGGGTAGCTCTATTTTTAACATCTTCAGGAACCTCCATACTGCTTTCCAGAGTGGCTGCACGAGCTTGCATTTCCACCAACAGTGTAAGAGGGTTCCCCTTTCTCCACATCCTTGCCAACATTTGTTGTTTTCTGTTTTGTTAATTTTTGCCATTCCAACTGGTGTAAGGCGGTATCTTATTGTGGTTTTGATTTGTATTTCCCTGATACCTAGCAATATTGAACATTTTTTCATGTGTCTGTTTGCCATTTGTATGTCTTCTTTGGAGAAGTGTCTGTTCATGTCTTCTGCCCATTTTTTGACTGAGTTATTTGTTTTATGAGTGTTGAGTATGGGAAGTTCTTTATAGATCTTGGATATCAGCCCTTTATCTGAAATGTCATTTGCAGATATCTTCTCGCATTCCATGGGTTGCCTTTTAGTTTTATTGACTGTTTCCTTTGCTGTGCAGAAGCTTTTTATCTTGATGAAGTCCCAAAAGTTCATTTTTGCTTTTTTTCCCCTTGCCTTTGGAGACATGTCTCTGAAGAAGTTGTTGTGGCCGATGTCAAAGAGGTTACTGCCTATGTTCTCCTCTAGGATTTTGATGGATTCCTGTCTCACATTGAGGTCTGTCATCCATTTTGAGTTTATCTTTGTGTATGGTGTAAGAGAATGGTCAAGTTTCATTCTTCTGTATGTAGCTGTCCAATTTTCCCAGCACCACTTATAGAAGAGACTTTTTTGTCATTGGATATTTTTTCCTGATTTGTCAAAGATTAGTTAACCATAGAGTTGAGGGTCCATTTCTGGAGTCTCTATTCTGTTCCATTGGTCTATGTGTCTGTTTTTATGCCAATACCATGCTGTCTTCGTGATCACAGCTTTGTAATATAGCTTGAAACCAGGCAACGTGATGCCCCCAGCTTTGTTTTTCTTTTTCAACATTCCCTTGGCGATTTGGGGTCTTTTCTGTTTCCATACAGATTTTAGAATTGTTTGTTCCAGCTCCTTGAGAAATAAATGCCAATGGTATTTTAATAGAGATGTCATTAGATGTGTAGATTGCTCTGGGCAGGATAGACATTTTAACAAAGTTTGTTCTTCCAGTCCATGAGCATGGAATGTTTTTCCATCTTTTTGTATCTTCCTCAATTTCTTTCATAAGTGTTCTGTAGTTTCTAGAGTATAGATCCTTTACCTCTTTGGTTAGGTTTATTCCTAGGTATCTTATGGTTTTTGTTGGTATTGTAAATGGAATCAGTTCCTTAATTTCTCTTTCTACAGTCACATTGTTAGTGTATAGAAAAGCAACTGATTTCTGTGCATTGATTTTGTATCCTGCCACATTGCTGAATTGCTCTACGAGTTCTAGTAATTTGGGGGTGGAGTCTTTTGGATTTTCCACATAAAGTATCATGTCATCTGCAAAGAGAGAGCACCTTGTCTAAGTCTTAAAGCTTTTGTCTCTTTTCTTCATAGATACCTGTGCTCCTTCCTGTAATTTTATATTATCTACCTCCAGGTATTTCTGTCGCTAATACTGTTGCTAACGCTTACGGTGGAATTTAGTGTATCAGTGGATGATGGTGTTCCTCAAAAGCCTTTGTGATTTATGGGTGATTCAGAACCACTTGCACCTGGGAAGCTAAAAGTGGTTTGTGCTGCCTACATGTGTGGATGGAGGACTGGGCAGGAGCCAGGAAGAGGGACAGGATGCTGTTGTGCATTTTACAGTCTGAGAAAGGAAGCACAGAGCAAGACTGGCTAGAAACTCCTCTGAATCTGACACTCCTCCCGGTGTTGGGCCACATCAAATGCATGCTGAATTTTAAAGAGATGCCATTTGATTCGAGTTAAATCTAAATCAACAAGGTAGGGCTGTCACAGCAATTTCCTTGAATTACTTTTTTTGCTTCACAAATCTGCCACTTGCAGTTTTCAAAACAGTTCACAGGCATTCTTTTCTTTCACAATAATTTGGTGGCACAAATTGAACTAAGATTCTCATAGGTAGGATGAGAAAACGGAGTCTGAAGGAAGCACAATAATCTCAAGTTTACAAAGTTGGTCCTGCTGAATCCAGGACTAAAATCTAGATCTCCCGATCCTTAAGCAAATAAATCCTTTTAAAATGTTGATTTTCTTCCTATACTAGAGGCTCTTACAGAAAGAAGAATTAGAACACTTCCCTTTACATTGTTTATGTGATTATACTATACATATTTAGATATTTATCCTTAGTGTAACATCTTATACAATCTATGATGTTTATCTTTAAGATTCTAGTTTTAACAATTATAAAGCCAAGATTTATTTTGATAGCTTGCATATAGCACTCTTCACTCATTCCATAAATATAGATTAAGTGCCTTTTATAGCACATACTCCGTTAGATACTGGGGAGAGAGCCATTAACAAGACACCATCGTCTTCTGCCGTCAGGAGCCTCGAACACAGTCTTCCTGCTGTGGGATGGCACTTGTCACCTGTCCCCCATCTGGGTCCAGGAGATAGACTTTTCTACCAAATGGAGGTAAGGGTCACTGAGCTGTCAGCTACCCTTTATTTTTGTAGCTCAGGGGTTGTGGAGCTCTGTCTTTGGAGTAACGGTTAGCCATTGTAAGATCCCAATGGCTGGGGGCCTTGACTTCAAGCCGCCTGGAACCATGTGGGGAATTCAGCTGGTTCTGTAGAGGACCCGAGCTCTTTCTTGCATTGGGCTTCCTGTTACTATTCCATTCCTGCTCTGGGAAGAGGTTCCCACTAACTCCTGTTTTAATACCTGCATCGTGTCTAAGGACTCTGGGAAGATACTTTTAAAACTAGTCCTACAGAGCCTTCTAATTTCTTTTTTTTAGCTTCTTCCTATTTATAGAGGCATTACTTGAGACCAGCGCATATGAAGCTTCACAGCATGCTAAAAGCATTGCTCTTTATTAGTCATTCTTATCTTTGGCTGCCGTTTAGTGATTTCTCTCTATTAACATCGCCTTTGAATGGAAGGTCACTGTTTTATTTGTATTGTGGTTCTTCCGCCCAAAGAAAACAGCTTAATTCTACTTTGTTCCAAGAAACTAATATTCTCGTGTGCTTTATTCCTTCTGATTGGATTTCGTCCTAATTGGAATGGCTTAGGCTAGTGGAAATAATTTATTTAATCTTAGTTTTTTTTTAGAATATTCCATTTTACCAAGATCCCTTTATGCCACTCAAAGAATTTAAGCTGTTTGTGTTGCCATGTTGTTAGTCAGAGATCAATGTAGTACAATCGTCTTGGCATTGAGCATTACGACACTCGTGTGTTCTATTCATCCGTTGCAGAAAGGGGATGCACATCAGTGTGGTTTGCGTTATATTTTTTAAAAACAATGATGATAGCAGTTGCTCAACAGTGAACCCCTAATGTCCTGAATTCCATTAGAGATAAATGTGTTAAAAGATGTTCTACAAAAAACAATTAAGTCTTAAGAGATTGCAGGTTGTGGTGATTACCATTCAAAGACAAGAGAGCCTGTGGTTTCTGAGTACTGACGAACAGATGTGTCCAGCTCATTTTTTATGAAAACACTAGCAGAGCAAATTACTCATGAAAAGTCTATTCATAGGAACTAATTGAATGCCATGTCCAGTTTAATAGTGAAAACTGAGTGCAACCAAAACCAGGAGAGAGAAATAATGAATAGGCAGTTGAATTCTTCCATTTGTATGACTTCTAAAAATAGCCTCAGTGCCAATAGTATGTTTTCATGTCTGAAAGGCACATCAGTCTATTAAATGGTCCAAGGCCCTTTAACATAACGTGGAGAAAGAGAAAGGAGCCCTTAAAGGAGAAACTCAAGTGACCATTTGGATTTTCAGTGGTGTCATTTTACAAGGCTATGGTTGACATGGAAAAGGCCCAAGAACTCTTGGCCAGATCTTTAAGTTGTGTTATAGCTTGCCAGAAATTTTCTTTGGACTTGTTGGCATAGTCAGTCTGCTATAAGAGAATTATTCTTTTAATTTCTCTCTTAACTAGACTATACCTAATAAATATCCATATTTAGTGTACAGGGCGGGTTCAGTTAACAGCCATGCATCTAGATTGCTAAATGAGTTACTAATTGCCTAAGTGATTAACCCATTTTTGTAATGACTGATCATATATTTAAGTTCAATTAAAATAAAGAACATGACATGAAAAATTGTTTCATGTAGGAGGATCTGCCATTACATTTAAAGTAAGAGTTTCTCTTTCGGAGTTTACACATTTTGACGTGGCTGAAAAAAAAATCACATGCAAGTGTCTGACCTCATAATCCATGCTAGTTGACTCCAGGTAGGAACCCTACTGCCTTTTGCCTCAGTGTATTAGCTGATGATTGCCTTTTATTTCTAAAAATGGATTTTTTTTTACTAATTATTGAAACAATACATGATCATCGTAAAAGCATTTAGCGAGTTCAGAAATACAAATAAAAGAAAAAAAATCATCGTACTCTTCATGGCACAGATATGACCACAGTTAATATTTTGGTGTATGTCCTTTCTGACATTTTTCGTTGTGCTGCTGAGTGGCTTTTCCTCTCTTGTCCTTTCTTTTGGGTTCTCTGCATTGTAGCTATTTGGAAATGATCCAAAGAATGTTCCTCCTTCTTGGGTAAGTGCTTTCAACTCCTATCTCCTAATAAGCAGCTGGAAAGTTGGATGCATCTCTCTTCCTAATATAATCAGTAGAGATGATGGCAGAGATGATGGTAGGAGTTGGTGGTGGTGGGGGCGGGGAGGAGGGAGGAGGAGGAGTAGGTGGTGGCACTAATGTTGGGAGTGGTAGAGGGGATGGTGGAGCACGTTTTTTGGTACTTAAAAAGAAGCAGACAACTGACAGTTGCCAGTGGAGAGTCAGCCACCCCAGATTCGGAACAATGAGCACGGACCACATGTATACAGTCATCTGGTTTCCCACAGTACTGATGAAAGCAAACTTTAGAGAAGGTTTTCCTAGTTCAAAAAATATGAAGCCTTTATAACAAGTAACCAAAATTCAGTTGGTCAGTTACTTCCCTAGGACATTTGGCAACAGAGGAAAGAAGCATTTTCTATGATTTTAGTTTTAGGAGTTGAGGCAGAGAATCCATTACCAGCCATCCTTTCAGAGACATGATCCTGAGGAATTTGATATGTTTTCTGATGTGTGTGAATACTGAGATGCAAGCCTCGTTTTCAAGCCTATTGACAGCATGTGTGAGCACACTCATACACACTCACTTATACACAAATACTCAGCATGCTAGTCCTATGACACACTCCAGACTTGGGGAAGGACCTGGAACGTTCATTACTTTTGTTATTTTGATCACACACAGTTTATTTTACTTGGTAAATTCTTGCTGGGGAAGAACAGATGCTTCAAAACAATATTCGACTGAAATATTTCAGAGCAAGTCAACAAATATGTATTAAGAACAAGGTGACAGGCTAAGTGCTGAGTAGGTAAGTATCCACAGGTAAATTATTGCTTGTCTTCCAAAACTTTTCTCTCTCCCCCAAATGTTTGTTTTCCCTTTTTATCCCACAAGCAAGTGATTTCTCAGTCTTCCTTCCTCACATTGGCCGGCTTAAAATATAGCATTTCTAGAAATCCTCTTTGGCGTACACCGAAAAGACCTATGACCCAGGGAAACCAAGCTTACCCTAAGCAGTTTAGCATTAAGAATTTGAGAAACCAAATCTCTATTTTTATGCAGAAATCAAAGGGTAGAATAAGGAAGCAGTAGGCTACTTAAGAAATATAGCACTTTTCTAAATAATAAATACCTCAAGATATTACAGCTGATTTTGTAAGAAAAGAAATTGAAAGAAAGTCACCCACAGTCACGCTGACTGATGGACAAGACTCTTAGTCCCTCAAGTTTGTTTGTTTTTAGAACATATTGGTAATCATAGAAGTACAGATTATCTCTACATACAATTCTGTATATTGCTTTTCTCTTGTAATATGAAAATATTTCCCCCAAGTTTTTTTTTTCCCCCCAAGTTTTTGACTTGCTACATACCATTCCCTGAGTCGATAGACACTTATTTATTTAACCCTGTCCCTTAAATTGGATCTGAGGCTCCTTTCCACTTTTGCCAGTGTCTTCATTTGTTTTGGCTACTGACAGTGTCCTGTGAGAAAGGTGCATGAAGTGGCCAATGAGTTGACAGAGTAGTTTGCAGCTGTGTCATGCATTCAGGTGTGTATTTTGGGGCGTGGTGCATACAACAGGATGTCATCTGGCCTGAAGGACACAACGGTTAAGAACATAGGTTTTGGAGACACCAGATGTTGGGTTTATTTCTGGATCTGCAGAGCTATGTGACTTATCTAGAAAAATTTCGTGAACTTTCCATGAGCCTCCGTCTTTTGATCTGGTAAGTGGGAACAACCCTGTCTTCCTCATGACATCCCTGTGAGGATGAAATGATCAGTGCTTGGTACATGCAGTGCTTGTATGATGGTTGCTGCTCTTCCGTGTCTCCACTATTCCTCATCCAAGAGGAAACAGTCATTTGTTTCCTCAGCATTTACCCAGTGCCTGTTGTGCGCCTAGCACTGAGCTCTAGGTATCGCCGAGGCAGAGAAGGATGAGGCTCAGCCCCTGCTCTCTGGGTCCCCTGTCTCCAGGAACCCAGACAAATGAATAGACAGATGAGACCCCCGTGTGACGAGGGAAGCTCTGGGAGCAGCTCCCGGGAAATATAACAGAAAACGCCCTGAGTTTGGCACAGACAAGATCAAGGTTCAAATTCTGATTTTGCGGCTGACTCATTCTGAGGCCTTGGGCACATTACTTCAATTCTCTGCAGTGTAGTTTCTGCATTTGTATTCCTGCTGTACAAGTTGCTGTGAGGCTCAGAAATAATGTATACACAGTGCAGGGCGTGCAACAGATGCGCGAAAATGATTATGCCTGAAGGCTTCAGTGCCCTAACAGGGGCTGATTTTTATGATAATGAATCCGACAAAGTCCAGCATGGTGAAATGTCAACGACTGGCTCGGTTGTGCTCAGGGTAGTCTGAAATGCATTTTATTACAGTCAAATCCTTTGTAAGCTGGTCATCTGCATGCGATGTGTATGGTAATGTGGAAATATTAGAATATTCAACTCTCAATGAATAGCATTTCTTGGCCATTATGTAAAAACCAAGGAAAAATGACTTATGAAGACACTGATTGCTTCTTTGCTTTAAGGAGCCTTCTCAGAATGTAGAATGTCCGCACAGCCACGAATGTGGCTTACACCATATATTCTGTCATCCCACAGACAGAGCAGGGCAGCAGAAATGGAATCTATTTAGCAGGATGTCTTTATGTGTGATGATTTCTTGCTGCTCTGTGAATGCTTATTTGCTTATTTATTCATAGATGTACAAAGTACTTTTCTTTCATTCTGTTTCCAAATTATAGCCCCAAAGTAACAGGCATTTAGTACTGATGTGCTAAGGAAGACAGATGAACACTGACCCTCAATTAAACATTAATAAATATGTTGTAGTGGCATCAAAAAATGCATTTACTTGGTCCAAAATGGAATGAGGTGACGGTTAGCATTTTTATTGCGGTCCTACAAGTAAGGCAACGTTAGATCCATAAATTGAATACACTGTATCAATTAGGACCTATTATTTAATGTATCATTTTGCTTAGCACTTGATAATATCTTCTGTGGTTAAGCTTGACTTTGTTTGTTTTTACTATTCAGCCGTATTTACAAAATGCCACCAGAATTTCTAACATTATTGCTGTTCTATCAGTCCGATGGTCAGTGGACCGCATTTGTTCAGCACCTGCTGTGTCAGCACTCTCTACAGTTCTGGCTTTAAATCTTGAGCTACAAACTGAGATCAGATGAACAAGGTTTACAGAAAGCTTGCAGAGGTATAAAAGAGAAGACCAAGAAAGCGAGTTATGTTTCCTCAACCAGTGGGCCAGAGAGAATGATAGGAGAGATTTTCTTAAACACACAGCAGGGTTCATATAAATAAAGGGACATAATAGTCACAAATATAGCATTTAATAGTGCTGTGGTTATCTATCTATCTATCTATCTATCTATCTATCTATCTATCTATCTATCATCTATCTATCTATCATCTATTACTCAATCTATCTACCTACCTATCTTTTAATAAAGATTTATTTATTTATTTATTTATTTATTTATTTATTTTTGAGAGAGAGAGAGAGTGAGCACACGAGCTGGTGGAGGGCAGAGGTAGAGGAAGAGAGAGAATCTCAAGCCCACTCCCCACTGAGTGTGGAGCCCAACGCAGGGCTAGATCTCATGACCCTGAGGCCATGACCCAAACCCAAACCAAGAGACAGACACCCAACTGACTGAGCCACCCAGACACCCCTATATTTTTAAAAATAATAGTTTAAAAATAAATATTTAAAAAATTAAAAAATTATTATTAAAAATACAAATTTAAAAATAATAAAATATGGGGCGCCTGGGTGGCACAGCGGTTAAGCGTCTGCCTTCGGCTCAGGGCGTGATCCCGGCGATCTGGGATCGAGCCCCACATCAGGCTCTTCTGCTATGAGCCTTCTTCTTCCTCTCCCACTCCCCCTGCTTGTGTTCCCTCTCTCGCTGGCTGTCTCTATCTCTGTTGAATAAATAAAAAAAAAAAAATCTTTAAAAAAAAAATAATAATAAAATAATTTTCCACTTACAGAAAAGTTGTACATCTAGTGGTACAAAGAGCTTGCATATGTCCCTCCCTCTGATTTCCCAACTGGACACACATAGCCATTGTCACTCTGCCCTTTCTGACCGCTGAGAGTGAGCTGCAGACCTGAGGCCCTATCAGCCCTGCGTACCCGCGTGGCTGTTTCCCCAAACAAGGACAATCACGGACCGGCAACACTAATACACTGCTCCTATCTGGTCTACAGACCCCATACGCATTTCACCTGTGATGCCACCATTGTTCCTTTCTTCTTTCTGGTTCAGGAAGGGTTCACACATTGCATGCAGTTATGTCTCTTTAGTCTCCTCCTATTTGGAACAATTCTCAACACTCAAGTCTTTTCTGTCCTTGGAAGTTGTAAGGAGGGCAGACCTTCCATTCTGTCAGATGACCTTCCTTCTGGGTTCACTGATATCTCCTCATGGCGAGATTCAGATCATACAGCCCTGACAAGAATGTTATGGAAATGAAACTGTGTACTTCTGGGTGTATCTCGCGTGGTGTTACTCAAGGTCAACCCATCATGCCACCACTGCTGTGGTAGCCCTGACCATCTGGTTGTGCTGGTGCTTTCCCATCATGAAGTTACCATTTGTCCTTTGGAAATTGATTAGTAGCTTGAGGGGAGATATTCTAAGATTAAACCTCCATTCCTTTTTAAAAAAATTTTTATTTAAATTCTGGTCAGTTAACATATAGTGTAGTATTAGTTTCAGGAGTAGAATTTAGTGATTCATCATTTACATATAATACCCAGTGCTCATCACAAGTGCCCTCCTTAATCCCCATCACCTATTTAACCCATCCCCTGCCCACCGCCCTTCATTGCTTTTTATTAGTTGGCATTCTAGTAGCATGGATGTATATGGGTTCCTATTCTATTCAGTGGGTTATACTTCATTAATAGTATTACTTATTTCATTCTCATATGATCCCAGATTGTGCCTATGGGAGCTCCTTGTATTTTATGGACTCTTATTTGTATTCTATGGACATGTTTCCCTCAGTCCTTGAGCACATCCTCATTTTTTTTGTACAAGATATTCAGAGTCTGGTCCTGCCTACAATCAGCTGCTTCTCCAAAGGGCTTTGATTCCTTTCACAGAGGTTGGTGTTTGGAAATCGGATTTGTGTGCTCAGAGTGCTCACTGCTACTGGGGATCGTTGCTTCTATGTTTTCTTGGTGGGTAAAGACAGAAAATATGTGTAACTGCAAACAAACACGCATCTATAACTCTTTCCATCTCTATCTGTGAGTATCTGTATTAAAAACCATTAGATCATTACCAGTACTTCCAGTTCCATTACAACACACCTAGTGCTTTCTGCCCTTACCCCTATCCATCATTGTAAGTATATTTTCCAATTCTAAGGAATCTGGTTCTCTCCATCTTTCATATATTTACTTACTTGTTCCATCAGTTTATTTCTTAGTGTAACCTATCTCCTACACCCCTGGCCATCTCCCACTGGCTCCCTGTTTCCCCTCAGTGTCCCTCATCCTCAGGTACTGCGGGGCACCCCACCAAGCATGCCGCTGCCTGCCTCTGTGTGGCTTCCTGAGGCCCCTTGGCCCCCTGCACCCTGGGTGCTGGTGGGCACACCACCTTTGTGTTCCTTTACGGCCCCCTTCTACCAGTGGGGAAGGTTCCTGCCACCTTTTCTGCACAGGAAGACAAGAAAAGATCTGTTTATCATTTTGATCCCTATCCCCAGTCACTGAGTTCCTTAAGAACCAGGAGTGTGTCTTATTCATCTTTGTAGCCCTACAGCCTAGCAATATTGAGTTATCAGAAATATTTGTTAATGGAGTGAATACATGAAATAATAAATAAGCATGGAATTTGGGAGGTGAAAAATACTATTTTCAAACATTTCCAAACACTCCTTTCCCCCAGAGGAATCATTTTTCCGCACCCCCTATTAATGGAGAAAGTGGGCCACTCTGGCTAAAGCTTGTCCCTTCCCCCTTTGAGGTGTGCATGCCCTGAATGTTTGTGTGCCCCCAAATCCATATGTTGAAGCCTAACCCCAATGGGATGGTGCTAGGGGGTGGAGCCTTTGGCATGTGATTAGGTCATGAGAGTGGAGCTCCTGTGGGTGGGATTTGTGCCCTTATAAGACGAGGCCAGCTCACTCTCTATTTGTCCCGTGAGGACCTAGCAAGAAGTTGGCTGCCTGTCACCTGAAGGTGGGCTCTCCCCAGAACCCAGCCCTGCTGGCTCTGTGATCTCAGCCTTCCAGCCCCCACACTGTGAGCAATAACTGTCTATCGGGTAAGCACCCAGTCTATATACTCTGTTCCGGCACTGAGCTGACGAAGATGAGGTGGTTTCCAGTACACCTATTTGCTGCTTGACACCATCCATGGTTTCATGAAACATCTTGTGGAAATGTTAGTCCCAACGAGCAGATGAAGCTCTGAGATGTAAATAGGGGAAGTGATTTGTCAAAAGTATACTCGGCACAGAAGCCAGAGATCTCAGGGATGCTGAGAGTCCATGTTCTTTCCAGGTACGTGTCCCCACCATGTGACTCAGGCACAGAGTGTCTGTGGGAGAAGAGACAGCAAGGCTGAGCAAACTCGCTGGTGGTCTTGAATGCCAGCCACAGGCATTTGGCTTTTGTTCTGGCGGCCGGGTGAGGTCCTCCAGGATTCTGAGAACATTCTGTGATACATGCATGAAGGTGCTCGGCACAGCCAGTGTCTCTACATTGCTTGGTCTGTTCACTCATTTGTTGGCTTGTACATGGCTGAGCACCAGGAAGGGTGCTCTGCTGGGCCTGGAGGAAGGCTGGAGGAGGGCTGGAGAAATGCTGGAGGAGGGTTGGAGGAAGGCTGGAGGAGGGCTGGAGGAGGGTTGGAGGAACGCTGTAGGAATGCTGAAGGAGGGGCGGAGGAGGGTTGGAGGAATGCTGGAGGAATGCTGGAGGAGGGCTGGAGGAGGGCTGGAGGAAGGCTGGAGGGAGGCTGGAGGAGGGCTGGAGGAACACCAGAGGAGGGCTGGAGGGAGGCTGGAGGAGGGTTGGAGGAAGGCTGGAGGAAGGCTGGAGGAGGGCTGGAGGAAGGCTGGAGAGAGGCTGGAGGAACGCTGGAGAAACGCTGGTGGAACGCGGGTTTTGAGGCTGAGAGGCACCTCTTCCAGCAGAAGTGAGGGTGACGTGGGCTGCTGGAGGCAGTGGAGATGGGAAAGGAGGCAGGAGTGTGGCGGACACTAGCAAGATGTGGAGCATGGAAAGCGACGAGTCCAAGAACCCAAAGCTGTAGGCCTGGTCGGGGGAACACACTCAGGGCCTGAGGCAGAAAGAGTAAAATCTTGCAAGGTAGTCGGTGGATTTCATTTTCGATGTGATGAGTTTTACGTCTTTATGTTCATTTAGTGGCTAATGGAAACGATGTAAAGTGGCTTAAGAAAACTCACCGAACAAGAAACACCATGAGGGAAACTAACTTGAGTTTAGCTGGACACTCTTTGGTGCGTGCTCTCTCTGAGCCAGGTAGCAGACCCGTGTGGTTTGCACAGTGACAAGCATAGTGACACGGTCCCTCTGTCATAGGCCCAGGAGGCCTTGCACGAGGGGAGACTAATGGGAGGTTCTCATGCGGGTAGAAGTCTGGGTGTGCTGAGGCGCCATGGAGACTGGGGAGCCCTCCTGAGGGTGCTGAGATCTGACTGGGGAGTAGGGCTTGCCCAGGCCCCTGTGGGGAAGGGTGTTTCTGGCAGAAGGAATAGCAAATTCCCCCAGCTCAGCTCACAGTAACCTCATCCTGGTTGTTCAGGCCACAAACACTGGGGTCACTCAGACCCCTGTCTTCTTCCATTCCTGGTGTCCCATCTGTCAGAGAATATTCCAAATCCTGACACCTCCCACCACCCCCGTTTCACTTGTAGGTCCAGGGAACTGCAATAACCATGCACTTGATTTCGGGCCTTCTGCTCTCGATGGTCTCTTCCCAGGGGAGCCCCCGACTTACCCTGTTACAAGAGTCAGTCATGTCACTCCACTGCTCAAAACCTCCAGGTCCACAGACGGTCTTTAGTGATGACCAAGCCCACCCCAGCCCCCTCTCCCCTTTGCTCGCTGCCTCAGGGCCTTTGCCCTGGCTAGGAGCTCCCTCTGCCTGCAATATGGAATTAGTGACTCGGGGTGTACTTCAGGGGAAGTAGGAGAACGCACTCTCATGCTGGGCAGACATGATGCCAGCCTGTGAGGTGGAACCCCCGGTAGCTGAGCCATTTGAGAAGCTGGGGTAGGAGGCCATTCAGTGATTGGGGACAATAAGCTCTCGAGTGCGTGGTGACTGTCCCGGTGTACCTTTCCAGTCATAGAATGGAAAGAACTTTTGATGTCACCCTTCTGAAGGTGAGTGGCAATGCAGAGCACGGCGAGTCACAGGTATTTCCTGGGAGAGTTTGCATTTCCCTTCGAAACTCATGGTGAATGTGAGGTTTGGCAGCCAATTTACCGTTTCCGGCGTTTGGTTTTGCTGGATGGGCTTGCGGAGTCCGAGGGCTTCTCGCCGGGCAGTGGGAGGTCCTGTGTGGAATCCGGCCGGGGACAGAGGGAGGCCAGGCTGCTGTCTAGCGACCTTGCCAACACTCCAAGGCCACAACCTCACGGCACTGCTAACAAGAGCCAACGCTTCGGACACGTGCTCGGTGCGGGGCCCGCGCTAAACGCTTTGCCGTAGGTTATCTCATTTAATCCTTGGGAAACCTGAGGACGTCGATATGATTATTAGCCCTGATTCCACAGATTAGCAAACTGAAGTGTAGGAAGGTTAAGTGGCTGGCAGGTCAGCTAGGCACGGCAGGGCGGAGGTGTGCACATGGGCTTTGTCCTCATCCTGGTGTCATGGTGTCTCGACACAGCTTCACCACCACGTTACGACAGCACGGAGATGTTATTCTAAAGCTCGCAACATCAGAAATTTATTGCTTTTCATGGCAGTTTTGATTTTATATAGCACAGATTAAGTAAATAACCAAGTAAAAAAATTAAAATTAAAAAAATTAATTAAAATGAAAAAAAATTTAAAAAAATGTTTGAAGCTTGGTGTTCGGGAATAGGTGTGTTTTGGCGTTATTCTGGGAGAACTGCCAGGCCAGACTGCAGTGTGTGTTGTAGGTGGGGTGTCTGGAATAGCGCCAGCCATCACTGTGATGAAGGTGGCACGGACTGAGAGCCCTTGGCCATTACCTGTGACGTGGTCTTGAAGTCAGTAAATGACCCTTTCTGGTGCTGTTGGAATGAATCCTTAGCAGTTTCTCTTGCAAGTTCCTGGCTGTTGGTCCTGATGAGTATGGCAAGTTAACGGAGAGCATGTTTGCTGCCCACCACACCTGAGGCCTGCCTTTTCTCTGCCCAGGTGCGTGTCTTGGGAGGGGGCCAGCAGGAGAGAAGTGTCATGTCGAGGGATGCACTGCGATTAGCATAAACCTCTGCTGGTATACGACAAACAGTTTTGTCCAAAGTATTTAAAAAATAACAAACTTCTTGGGGTGCCTGGTGGCTCAGTCAGTTGTGTCTGACTCTTGTTTCGGCTCAGATCATGATCTCGGGGTCCTGGGATTGAGCCCTGCAACAGGCTTTGCACTCAGCCGGGAATCTGCGTGAGATTCTCTCTCACCCTCTCCTGTTCCCCCCTCTTTCTCTCTTTTTTTTTTTTTTAAAGATTTTATTTATTTAACAGAGAGAGACAGCCAGTGAGAGAGGGAACACAAGCAGGGGGAGTGAGAGGGAAAGAAGCAGGCTCCCAGCGGGAGAGCCTGACGTGGGGCTCGATCCCAGAACTCCAGGATCACTCCCTGAGCCGAAGGCAAATGCTTAACGACTGAGCCACTCAGGCGCCCCACCCCCTCTTTCTCTCTTGTGCACCCTCTCTCTTTCTCAAATAAGTAAATAAATCTTAAAAAAAAAAATAACAAGCTTGTTGGAAACAGCATTTTAATTTAAAGTTTGGTCTTATAGACATGGCCTACTTGGAAAACGGCCTGTGGGGCATAGAAACGTACAGCAGTGTGATCTAGGGTAGAGCCTCCAAACATCTTCTCACCATGGCACACACAGAGGATAACATTGGCATTGCACGCCAGGGTAAGCAGTAGGTGCCCATGGCCAGGGTGACTGCCTGGGATCCTGGATGGCCCCAGGGCTCACCTACTGCCCAAGGGTGGACCCCATCAAAGTTGCTGACCCCTCGCCTGGCAAGGACCAGTAGGAGGGAAAATCTGATGGATGGCATTTTTAAACCCAGTCCTTATATTTCTGCAAAAATAGATTTACGGGAGACTTTCCCATTCTTTAGGTGTTTGGTTATGAAGATAGTTCTTATTTGAGGGGATTCCAATTTCTGAAGTTTACTTTTTTAGAGAAAAATTGTTTTACGGTGATTCTGTATTTGTACCTTGTCCTAGGGAAACTTAAGGTCATTAAAAAAATAATAGGACCCCTCCCTTATAACAGAGGTGGATATGTGGTCATGGGTAACATAGAATCGTAACATCGCTTTTTTGACTTTAGTCATTATAACTGGATTTACCTTGAAGGGCAGTTCCCTTGAAGGGAAATGTTCCTGAAGTCCAAGCTTGGGCACTGACATTTTTCAATTGAAGACATGAAACTCATCAAAATTAGTAAGTTTTCTCCCAAGCTAAGACCGTGGTTTTAAAAATAACTAATATGTATCCTCCTATGGGGTGATCATCATTAGGACCACGATATAAATACATAAACCGGACGTTCTGATAAGAGGAAGAATAAAAAGCAGGGAGGCTGTGCCGTCACTAAAAAGAAGATTCTTCAAAGCAGCAGCTAAGAGACGGAGGTGCTGGCCATGAATGCGGGGGCTGTTGTGTTATATCATTAAGGTGAACGCGAGCTGGGAGTGGGGCTCTGGGACGCTGGGTTCCCTATTTTGAGTTTCACGGTTCTTGACTCCTCTCTCTAATGTTTTGGGTTTCCAGCCGAGGCGTTAAGACACAGACTGGATGAGCTGGAGAAAGAGAAGAGCAGCCTGCAGTTCCAGCTCCCTTCGAGGCAGCCAGCCCTCTGCAGCCTCCTAGGCCACCTGCATGCACAGGCCCAAGCCGCCGTGCGCCACAGAGCCACTCAGCCGTGAGTTCATGGGATTCCCCCACTTCCCTCTCCTGGCTCCCATGTGGTGAAGAGCAGGGAGCAGCATACCTAAGGAGACCCTCAGCTGCTTTTTCCTGGGAAGCACCCTTCAGTTGGTTGGGCCGGTGGGGGTTCCTTCCAGAGTGAGCGACTGGTGTGGGTCACGCTCCCGTAGGAAGCCATTTCTGCTCATTGACAGGGAGAGACCCTCCCCAAAGGTCTGGGTGTTAAGCTTCCCTGGGAAGCCACCCCTCTCAGATTGGCTCTTGTCAGGAGCCATTTGGTCTTCTGTCATCTGTTAAGCCAGTAAGATCCACAGGTGGTCCTCTCTGACTGAAGCCTGAAAAACACATCCTCCTTCTGACTCTCACTTCCAGCTCCTGATCAACTTTTGCTATTTCTGCTACCCAGGGGTTCCCCGGCACCGGTGGTATGTGGGGTGCAACTGCTCTTTCTAATGCAGGGGCCCTCAATCCTGGCTGCAAGTTTGAATCATCTGGAGAGTTTTGAAGGTCCAGCTTGCCACACCGGCCAAGTCAGGCTCTCTGGGGGTGGATCCCAGGCGCCGGCATGTCTGAAAAGTCTGAGGACCCTGCTCTCATCCACCTGCTTGTCGCCCCTCTTCTGGGTAAAGGCTTGCAAGGGAGCAGGTTTCTAGGGCATGCTCTCCGCCTCATCACAGTTCAGCCCTGCTTCTACTTAGGTGTAAGCATGGCCACAGCTATTCTATTTTATTTCCAACTTCCAGTGAGCCCCTATAATCGCAAGACTGATCGGCTCATTCCTACTAAGTGTACGTGGCATTGTACATTCAGTCTATCTTGGTGCTTCCCTGCGGCCTGGCTTAAGAGCAATGCCAATTATTTTCTCATACTCTCGCCCTGCAGTTTGCTGGTAGCACGTAGCTGAGTGCCCGGCACCTGGAAGGTGCTTCCTTATAAATATTTATTGAGTGAACTTTTACTGGGCTTCATAACGAGCAGGTGGATTGCACCTCCCTGTTTCTATTCATTTTTTCATCCGACATGGAGGTATCACCTCATTTCCTCTCCCTTTCTCACATGGGGTCCTTCCCACCTTGACTTCCTACTGAATTCTTTCTTTCTTTTTTTCTTTGGGGTTCTTTCTTGTCCTTCACTCTGTCTTGGGTCATTGTTAACATCTGCCAATGTATTGTGTTTCTATTTATTTAACAACATTTGCATAACAGTTACGAAGTGCTTTTGAAATTAGCTACTTTTTTTTCATTTTTAATATGGTAAAGTACGTGTAACATACAATTTACCATTTCAACCATTTTTAAGCATACAGGTCAGAGACATAAGTTCCTCCACATTGTTGTGCCACCATCACCACAGTCCATCTTTAGAACTCTTGTCATCTTCCTAAACTGAGCTCCCCACCCCCCATCCTGCCCCCAGCCCTGGGCCACCACTATTCTACTTTCTGTCTCTCTGAATTTGACTCTTCTAGGGATCTCATGTAAGTGGAATCACACAATGTTTGTCCTTATTTCACTGAACATAATGTCCTTAAGTTTCATCCACATCGTGCCATGGGTCAGAATTTTCTTCCTTGGGAAGGCTGAGTACTGTTTCATTGTGAGGATGGACCACATTTTGCTTATCTATTCTTCCTGCGGTGGACAGGAAGGAACTCATTTAATCCTCAAGACAATTCTAGGAGGTAGAACTATTTTATATCTGTATCTATATGGAGATCAACATCATTGTCATCTTATTTATATTTGTACTGGGCCCAGGGGAGGTTAAGGGGCTTGTGCAGAACCCCCAGCAGGTGGGTGCTGAGCCCGGACACAGGGCTGGTGTTCTGGCACGAGTCGTGCTTAGAACTCGCTCACTGAGCAGCCAAAGCTCAATGATTGTCTCTTTAGCCTACATGTGATTTGAACGGAGAGCAACGCTTTAGTTAGGATCTTGGAACACGATGAACACACTATCACCCATTCTCACTCAGGTGACACCATCTGACATTCCTTCTATCTGACTGTTCGTGACTTATAAAGATGGCAGTTTCATAGAGTTCAATTTAATATGTTCCCCATAAAATTGTAGGCCTTTATTCACCATGTATTAAGCCAGTATAAGCTGTTGGCTTACCTTGTTAACTGTTATCCCCTATCCTTTTCCTCAAGGGGTTACCTGCACACTGTGCTTTCAGTTCTCATTCACTTTTGGGGTGAATGGGATCTGACCTCTATGATCTGATTTCTGACCTGATTTTTATCTGTCATCTGATTTCTGTCTCTATCACTGCTTCAGTCAGCAATGATTTTCTGTTAGATTTAAAGGGCATTTTTCAATTTTTATTCTGCTCTGTGTCACTGCATGGTCTGGAATTTTTAATCAATCACATTTGTTCCTAAGACTCTCTCTCCCCTACGCTTTCATGACTCACCCTTTCCTGGTCTTTTTGCTACCTTGCTGGCTGTTCTTCTCAACCTCCTGTGAGCTCCTTTTCCTCTGCTCGTCTCCTTGATAAGGATGTTCCTCTGTCTTCTGTTCTAGCCTATCCTGTCTTCTCACTTTGTATATTCTCTTTCTGGGTGTTCTCAAATACTCCCATGCTTTGGATACCATTAACATACTAATTTTCCTTAAATTTATGTCCCCAGCCCTGATCCCTATCCAGAGTTCCAATCTACCATTCAGCTTTTATTGAACATCTCCCTGACTTTGACTGAGTTTACTCTCTCTTTCTCTTTATTTTATCCTAAAGAATTTAGTATCTTTTTTATCCTTGCCTTTACTAAATTTATCTTAAAACTATTTATTAGATTTACTGTCCTTCTCTCCAATCAGCCCCTTCTCCTATATCCCCAATCTCAGTGACTTACGTCATTGACCCAGTTACCCAGGGGGGACCTCTGAGACATATGTGGCCCCTCCTTTTGCCTTACTTCCAATGTCATTGTTGATCCTACTGTCTAACCTTATCTCATTCCCACTAACTTTGCTCACTCATGTCACTCAGAGTTTCTTTTTTCTTTTCTTTTTTTCTTTTGAGAGAGAGAAAGAGAGAACGTGGTATAGACATGAGTGTTGGTGGAGGCGCAGAGGGAGAGAGAGAACCTTAAGTAGGCGCTATGCTCAGCACGGAGCCCAACGTGGGGCTGGATCTCAGGACCCTGAGATCATGAGCTGAGCTGAAATCAAGAGTCGGATGCCCAGCCGACTGAGCCAGCCAGGCACCCCTCAGAGTTTGGGTGATTGCAGTGGTCTCCTTGCTGGTGCTCCTGATTTCAGTATTACTCCCCCTCACTCACCCTCCACAGTGCCATAGACGGAAGTATCATGTCACACTCGGTGGCCCTCAGCACCTTCGGGATAAGATCCACACAGATCACTTAGTATGACATTCAGAACTTTTCCAGTCGGGCTCCTGCCCTGCTTCTCAGTAGCCCAGAATTTGACTAGCCATCACCAACACCTGCAGTCCGCACACTCTGAAGTATTAGAAGTCACCTACCTGCTGTGAATGTTTCTGAATTCCGTAGTCCTGCTCATGTCCCACTGTGACCACCTCTTGCTCATTCTTTGAGACTCAGCTCAGCTACCATCCTTATGAAGCCTTGTCCTGAAGTCACATGATCTTCCCCTTGAATTACTGGAGCACCTTCAGTTACCTCACCCCTGCCTTGGGTCTTAAATAAATGTTTCCTTGATTATCAGTCTACTCTTCAGGCTGTGAGCTCAAGGACAAGACTGTGTTTGTAACTTATCTTTTTATTCCTGGAGACTAGAACAGTGGCTGATCCCGTACAGGTATTCCATAAATATTCCCTGAATGAATGAATATGATCATATCTGGATGTATCTATATATAGGTTCACAAAGATATATGTGAATATATATTGAGAGAGAGAGAGAGAACCTTCACTCTAATGTGGTTCAGTTGCCCTAGAGAAAATGCTCCTTCATCCTTTTTTTCTGACACCTCCAGCAAGAAGAACTATTATAGTATCTTGATAGAACCGGGGATTACAGGTCAGGAGGCCTGAGTTCTACTCCCATGGCTTCCACTAACCAGCTATATAGGACCTGGCATAGTTTCCTAACTTCTTCCCACTTCACTCCCTTCGTCAGAACATGAGAGGGTTGAATTAGATCACTATTTTCCAAACTTCAGTTACTTATGTGCAATTGTGGCTTTTCTTTGCCAAAATCTACCTGCCCTATTATTAACACAATTAGAAAATAAGGACTCAAAATCAACTTCTTAAATTTTTCTGATGCACACAGAAAGAATTATATAGTTAGCAATAGTCTTTAGAAAGTTGTCTTTCAATGTGCCAAACGCCCATCTAGCCTGTCATCAACAGGATCATCTGGACTCACGGGTTGCCCCTAAACCAGAGGCTGTGGCTGCAGTTCTCATAGCGGCCACCAGGGGGCCACAGTGTGGGGCTAAAGCTGACAGCCCGGAGTTAGGACAGAGCGGGGTGGGGGGTGGGGCGCAGTTTCTCACAGGCCAGGGCCTCTGAGTCAAGAAGGAATAGGATAGGGGCGCCTGGGTGGCACAGCGGTTGAGCGTCTGCCTTCGGCTCAGGGCGTGATCCCGGCGTTCTGGGATCGAGCCCCACATCAGGCTCCTCCGCTATGAGCCTGCTTCTTCCTCTCCCACTCCCCCTGCCTGTGTTCCCTCTCTCACTGGCTGTCTCTCTCTGTCGAATAAATAAATAAAAAATCTTTAAAAAAAAAAAAAAGAAGGAATAGGATACTTTCCAATGAATGGTACTTTTCCTGTAGAAATGAAATAGTTGTATTGACATGGGACATTTTCAGTACTAATGAATAACACAACTAAGTGCCTGTTGGGGATCCCCATTTCTTTGAGACTCTGATGACAGCTGTAGATTCCTTCCATCACCAAATCATGTATGCACAACAACGCAAAAGATTGCACGCAGTTTCAAGAGACTCACAGGTCTTCTGAGGCTCATCCATTCACTCTTTGGGGGGGGAGGCTTTGGTTGTATTTGGGGGGTGGGGCTTTGGTGGATCTCAGGTTAAGAAAATTTGGTTTAGAATAAGATTTAAGTTAATGTAAACACCCGAGTACAATCAGGTACGGTACTTCATTACTAATTTTTACTGTCCCTTTGTTCTTAATAATCTGTGCCATTCAACTTTTTAAAAACCACTGTGTGATTCTTGGAGTCTCATCGCTCCTCCGCCTTTTGGCTAAGATCGAGTGTAGTTCTCGGAGTCTTGTGTAGAATACCACCGAATTACACTTAATTTGTTCAGGTCCTTCCTTCAGCCCAGGGAGTTTCAGCTGCTACCTTCATGGGCTAACCGGGCTTTTCTAAGGGCAGGAGTCAGCGCTCCCAAGGTGTGGCGCCCTGCCTTGGTTGTGGGTCCCGCAGGGCCGCTCAGTGGAGATAAGATACTGGTTCAGGATCAGTAAGATAATGGGTTCATGGGTGTTCATCAGTGGAGGTACAAACACACCATGGTTTTACTATTCTCCAGCCTCTGTTGTGCTCTGTTGAATATATCTTCCCATTTTTTACTGGTATCTTGGGCAGATAAGACAAATGTCTGGGTCATTTTCAGTTGCTGATGTTCGTCCAGCCCAGTCCAATTTGAAACTTCAATTATATATCCATTTCCAATCTCCCCCAGCCCAGTGCCTGTAACCCTCTTCTTGTTGGTCATCGCTACCTCCCTGGCCAACAGGCTAGGACATCCCATGCGTATGGGCATTGGCATTCTCATTGTCTTATGGCACTCGTGTGGTTCTCCAGTCAACACCACAGGCCCTCCCCACTGCCCAGATCCTGCTGTGCAAGGCAACCACCCCTTTTCAGATCTTACTCAGCCTCCTTCTGTAGGCCCCCATGCGCCATGGGCATACTTTTTGGGAAGATAACTTTGGCGATGTCTACCTGATTCATGGGAAGGTCACGTAGCTTTGCCCCACCAAATGGTGGGTGCTCAGGCAGCCCCATTACAGACCCTCTCTACCTTGCCATGGCTCTCTAGTTTCTTTATCCCTGCTGAGGGGCTTGTGATCCATCAGAAAGTTGTTGTGTAAGCACACATTGCAACAGACACTTGATGCCCCCCGTGTCCCAATCCCTTGGCCTCCCTCTGATTTCTGCTCTAGCTGTGGAGAGTTGTGTCCACCTCAGGCACCCAACAGGTATATATGCCATGGGGCTTTCTCAAAGCTTGTGAGAACAGGAAGTGGGTAGTGCCCCTAAAGGCAACCCTCAAACCATGGGGTGGGAGTTAGTGGATAAACGTGCCAGCCTACCCAGCCTCTAAGGGAACGGTTCTGAGGTACATTCCACATGTTTTTTCCAGATGGTTCCTGGTAGGATTAAGCCCCAGTTGCCTCTGTGGTGATCGGCTCAATAATGTGCCGTTTTATTGACTTTTCCTGCTTCTCACTCCCTCACTCTTAGTTTCTTGAGAACCACTTCTCCAGAAAATAGCCCAAACTCAGATCCTTTTCTCAGACTTTGTAGTAAGAGGACCCAAATTTAGAAAGATGTCCATGTTGGAGAATCAGATGTCAGTCTTCCTGCTTGCAGGGCACTCCCAATCTTTATGAGTGGGTCTACTGGGTATTCTTGTTTTTGTTTGGTTTGAGTGGGAGCGTTTGCTTCCTCTTTACCCCCACATGGGGCTGGGGAAAGGAGGAGGAGAACCATCTCTCATGAAAACTCCATGTCCTACATGGCCAATGGGTGTGTGTGTTGCGTGGTGGGTGACTGCGGTAGGTAGCATTGCTCCTGCAGCCCCCAGCGTTGGGCACCCGACCCCACTGTTAGAGTTTAGGAAGGAGAGTGTTTGGGCCTGTGGCCTTCAACTTTAGCTTCTTATTCTGGAACATTTGGAAAATTACATCTCAGTAGCCTCCTACAGCAACGATCAGAAGAGAACAGAGGGGCATCTCTTCCTGCTGGATCTTTCCTTCAGTCAAAAGAGTTATTTTCTTCTTTCTCCTTAGAGAGAGGTTTGGCGACTGTCACACATATGACTGATAATTTTCTCATTAATATCTTGCATTTCTCTCACTGTATATCCTATGTATTTTCCCATTGGACCTTCACCAATATGTACTTTAAAATTGGTTATACTTACAACTCAAATTGTGTGTGTGGGGTATGTGTATGTGTGTGCAAAATGTCCTTTATCAAAGACTCGTGCCCAATGGATAACTTAAAACACAAGGAGACAAAATACAGCAACGTTTAAAAACAAAGATAGACAATGGTTTTCCAGTGGAGCTTATCGAGGCAGAGTTCTGGTTTGCCTGTCCAAATATTTCCTGCTCACTTACTTCCTTTCAGGTGGGAACAGAGGAGATCAATGTTTGTAGTTGGTGATGCCTCTGGACTGAGCCATTTTTCCTCTGACCAGCTCTTCCTCTGTTCCCTTTGAACCATGTGATTCTTTATTGTCATTTAATTGTCATGTCGGGTCCCTCCCACCATGGAATTTGGGGACAACCAGCTCTCAGTTCACAGCCTGGAATGGAGATACACTGCATAAGATGAGAAAATAACTGTTATAGACACATTTTACCATTGAGATGCCTACGTTACGGTAGGATGTAACAAGGGTCATTATTACCCAAACACACCCGGGTATATTTCTGAACCTGAATCAGGCTCAAGGTCAGGAGCCAGATGTTAACAGCCTGGCACTTGTCGCACTCCCAGCAGACCTGCTGCTGACCCCTTGTCATTGCCTCAAGATGGGAACAGAGGAGAAAGGTCGGTGGGGTGAGCCATGGAGGACTCCTCAGAAGTTGTTTTAGAATTAGTGGATTATAGGTAACATCTTCCAAATACAGGTCTCTCATGCCATCCTCTTTGCTCCAATTCATCTGAAGTCTGTCCTGAAGCTAGTTGTGTCAGGCGTCGCTGTTTATAACAGACATCATAACCCAAGTAAATATATACGTGTGTGTGTGTATGTGTATATATATATATATATATCAATGTTTATAACTGACATTAAAACCCAAGGAAGTATTCACGTGCCCCTCGAGCAGGGCGGTATTTCTCTGCGTGGAATAAGACTAGACAAAACAATGCTGCTTAGTTTCCTAGGGAATATGACCTCTACTCCATTCTCCCTACTTTTCAGACCCAAATCATAGATAATGGCAGAGCTGTAACGTTATCTGAATTATGCCTGGCATTTTTACAGTATTTGTACTATCACAGTGGCCTTGGTAGTTTATGACACTTGGTTGGATGAGGGAGCGATTTCTAGGCTTAAACCACGCTTCCGTGATTCCGTGACGGGCCCAAACCACTTCTTTCTCACCATCTTCCCAAAGACAGGGGATGGGAACACGTAAGTCTTATGTCATAAATTTGCTGGAGTGGTCATCCACGGGGAGCAGCAATGAGCAAAGGTCCTTGGCTCTTGTTGCCAGAAATAGTCATCTGAAGTGAACTTTTCCCAACTGTAATAATGAGAGCATTGGGCTTGATAAATGCTGGGTTTTTTCCTTGACTAAAATTCTTTGATTGCAGAAGCGGCACAAAATGGCACTTGTTCTGGCACCATGAAGACGGGCATTCCTGTCTGGGAAAGGGAGCTTCTGTGTTGTACATAGGACCGTAGGAACCACAGGCATTGCTGTGACACGGGATGGCCCAGCAGGTGCATTGTCCGGTCTCTCCTCTGCCCTGCAGCATTCTCACTCCATCTGCATCTGAAGGCCACACTCAGAGCAAAAGGAGGGCCCTGGGGACCTGGGTGCTGCTACGGAGGAGGTGACGACATGGGCTCGTCTCAGGCACACACTCATTAACCACCTGGCTCTGTAAACTTTGATTCCCGGAGGGCTTTTCATTCTTTTCTCAATGTGACTGAACTACGCCCTCAAACAATAGTCACACGGTGCATGGGGTCACTGGGATGGGAAGTGTTCTGGCTGCTTTCAGTGGTGTAGGATCTTATTTTACAGATGGGCTTTCTCCCTCTTTCAGTGGTTGGGGGAAAAGACAAAAGTAGAAAGGCCAGGATAGTTCCAGCACTGGGCAGCCCCAGATGGGGGCCTGCATGATCCCAGGAGGCGGAGGGCAAGGTGTTTGAGACCCCAAGTCCCCGTTGGCACCCAGGGCTTTTCTAACATTCCAACCCTCATGTTTTTAATTCTGGCCCCTGAGGGATTTGCTCATTTTACATACTGATTAGTTTATAGCAGCAATGCTAATTTGTACTGACATTAGGGATTACACACTGAGAATTATTAAATATAAAGGGAACAACATGGCAGAAGGAAGAGGGAGCATGGCTCAGAGGACTGAACGTCTGAATGATGGAAACCTGTCCCCTGCTTCATTACTGAGCCACAGTGTGTCCTGGGGCGGCCACTCAGCCATCTGTGGACGGCTTTCTATACCCGGAGTCAAAGTGTGCGAGACAGAGAGAGGAGTTTTGGTTAATCACAGGGACTTTTCTTATGGATTAAGTAATGAATGTGATTAATAATAATATGGAGAATTCCCAGTTCCCCACCTGTAGCTCCTCTGTAGCTAATTTTCAATTCTATGTTGATTTCCTTCAATAACTCCCAACCCGACCCAGATGGTATCTATTTAGGAAATTCAGGAAACTCTTAGTATTTGCATAAGCAGATCAAATTGGGAAATGAATTAGTGCAAAGAAATGATCCAATGCAACAGAAAGCTGAATGTAAATGACTTCTGGATTTTCTAGGCCACGGACTCATTAAATCATTCAACAGATATTTGCTAAGCCCCTACTCAGTGCAGAGCTCAGTCTCTCCCTTCCCGAGGCTCTCAGTCTGGAGAGAGTGGCTGTGTGACAGGCCGAGACTCTGGAGCCCAGAGTGGGAAGCACGTCCCATTCCCATGGACGGCAATAGCTGATGATGGTTTTGTTCCAGAGACTTCCTCTTCTGATACGTGCGAAGATCCTCGGAGACATTCCCTCTTTAATCTTCATTACCCTGGATAGGACAGTGTGTCTACTGGACATGCCCACAGAGCTCATGTTCCCGATGCAAACAGGGAGACACGAGGGACGGCAAGCAGCAAGCCCCCTGAGGTCAGAGGGGCTCCGCCTCCTCCCTCATATGTGGTACGAGGGAGGGGCCCGCACACAGTAGGTGCGCAGTGCTCATTTGTCGAGTAAACTGGTGATGACCCCCCTAATCAGCCATACGGGGAAGGTATCTGCGTCCTCATCACCATCCTCATTTTGAAAATGAGGAAGGTGAGGTGCAGAGGGCTTTGATAAATTCAGGGACACGTGGCTAGAGAAAGGCAGGACTAAGGCTCAAACCATGGTCACCTCCCTCCCCGTGCTGAGTCCTCCCTGTCATTCTCAGCCAGCCCTGTTCAACAGCAAGCAAGGGACCCTAATCCGTGGCTGTGTGTGGCATAGGACGAGAAGCCGGGAGGAAACGGAAGTTTATAATCTTGCCAAGAGCCCCAATGGCAGAGGGTGTCCAGGAAAGGGCGGGGAAGTGGGGTCAGTAGGATGCGTCCCTGACCCCTTGACTCTGCTGCTGCTTCTCTTGGTGACCGAGAGCAAGTCACTGAATCTCCCGGCCACTGCGCCCTCAGTGACGAAACCATCATAATCATACATTCCTCTAGGTCTGCGATGAGAAGTGAGCGTGCTACAAATGATTGTGTCTGGTTTACAGAAAATTCTCCATTTACGCTAGTTTATTATCATCAGTTTAAGCATTTTTATTACCACTACTACTGGGATTTGCCTTCATGACCCCAAATCAGAGAGTAACAGGTCTTAAAATAAATTTCTAAATTGCATGGTCTGTTACAATAAGTAAGCGGTTTTCGAGATTATTCAGAGTCTGAATCTGTGTCAGGCCCAGGAATACAAGCAAGGTTCCCTTTTCTGTAGCAGCTGCTTTCCAACTTAGAAGAGCTGAGGTGACATATTTTCGACCACTGTTTCTAAAAATAGTAGGGTTGCTTCATTGCAGTGCTTGGTTGGCTCGCTCATTTGTAAATGCCACGTTAAGATTTAGGAAGTGGGAGACTCATTCCCACCCTGGAACTCTTATAATAATTGGTTTGAGCCTTGGGTTGAGCGTTTGCCCATTGCCTTGTATTTTCCTTGTGATGTATTTGTGCAGGAACCGAGTCTTGTTTACTGCTGGGTCCCTAGCACCAGGCAGGACCCATGGCACATGGTAGGTGGGCTTAATAGCGTTTTCTTTTTCTAAATGAGTCAGTGAAATGGGGTAGGAGTGAAAGGAGATGAACAGAGCACAAACACATGCTAGGATCAGTTACTAATTTCCTTTCCTTTCCTTTCCTTTCCTTTCCTTTCCTTTCCTTTCCTTTCCTTTCCTTTCCTTTCCTTTCCTTTCCTTTCCTTTCCTTTCCTTTCCTTTCCTTTCCTTCCTATAGCTGACCCATGATGTTATCTTAGTTTCAGGTGTACAACTTAGTGATTTGACAAGTTTACCCTTTATGCTGTGTTCACCACAGTGTAGCTCCCATCTGTCCTGTTACACGGCTACTACGATATCATGGACTGTGTTCTTTATGCTGTGCCTTTTATTTTGCGACTTATTTATTCCATAACTGGAGGCCTGTTCCTCCCTCTCTCCTTTGCCCATTTTGCCTAACACCCCACCGCCTCCCCTCTGGCAACCATCAGTTCTCTCTCTGTATTTATAGGTCTGATTCTGCTTTTGGTTTGTTTATTTATTCATTGGATATTTACCCAGAGAAAACGAGAACACTAACTCGAAAAGATATATGTACCTCTATATTTATTCCAGCATTACTTGCAATAGTCAAGCAACCTAAGTGTCATAAATAGACAAATGGATAAGGAAAATGTGGTATACACACACACACACACACGCACACAGGCACACACTGGAATATTAAGCAGCCATAAAAAAGAATGATATTGTGCCATTTGGGACAGTAGATGGACATGGAGGGTATTATGCTAAGAGAAATAAGTTAGACTGAGAAATATAAATACCATATCATTCCAGTCATACATGGAATCTAAAAAAAAATGAGTTTTTTTATTTTCTGGGAAATGTGGAGGGAGTGAGACCCTATGTGAATGTACGAATAAGAACATGCAGCTCCATGCTCCTGCTTGATGAGCCCTGAAGTCCATACATGTGGCAGCCCAGTTCCTGATATCTGCAAAGAGATTCCCAGTGGAGGAGGGCACAGGTGTACTTTCTGCCTCAGACTGTCTGAAGCTATAGACACCTGCTTTGTCCTTGATCCTTAACGTAGGAAATGTGATATATTTCAAACACAGACATGTCTGTTTTGTCCAAGAGCTGTAACAGTTTGGCCATGTGAAACTATTTAAGTCAGTAGTATAGCTACTTAGTGTATATGGTAGAAAGTGTTTCCATTATACTATTAGAAATAACATATGCTCACTACAGAAAGCTTAGAAAATCAAAGATTGGTCAAAAGAAGTAATAAAAAACAAAAGAAGTAATTCTACCACCCCAAGGTAAGAGCTGATAATATTTTGATGGATATTTTCCTTTTTTTATATACTTTTTTTTACAAAGTTGTTTTTTTATTTTTAATTTTTTATAATAATTTTTTATTATGTTATGTTAGTCACCATACAGTACCTCCTTAGTTTTTGATGTAGTGTTCCATGATTCATTATTTGAGTATAACACCCGGTGCACCATGCAATATGTGCCCTCCTTAATACTCATCACCGGCCTATCCCAATCCCCCACTCCCATCCTCTCTGAAGCCCTCAGTTTGTTTCCCAGAGTCCATAGTCTCTCATGGTTCTTTCCCCCTTCTCTTTACCCCCCCTTCATTCTTCCCTTCCTCCTCCTACCGATCTCCCTGCTATTCCTTACGTTCCATAAATGAGTGAAACCATATGATAATTGTCTTTCTCTGCTTGACTTATTTCACTTAGCATAATCTCCTCCAGTCCCGTCCATGTTGCTTCAAATGTTGGGTAATTGTTCTTTCCGATGGCTGAGTAATATTCCATTGTATATATGGACCACATCTTCTCAATCCAGTCATCTGTTGAAGGGCATCTCGGCTCCTTCCACAATTTAGCTATTGTGGACAATGCTGCTATGAACATTGGGGTGCATATGGCCCTTCTCTTCACTATGTCTGTATCTTTGGGGTAAACACCCAGTAGTGTGATTGCTGGGTCATAGGGTAGCTCTATTTTTAACTTTTTAAGGGACCTCCACACTGTTTTCCAGAGTGACTGTACCAACTTGCATTCCCACCAACAATGTAGGAGGGATCCCCTTTCTCCACGTCCTTTCCAACATTTGTTGTTTCCTGCCTTGTCATTTTTTGCCATTCTAACTGGCATAAGGTGATATCTCAATGTGGTTTTGATTTGAATTTCCCTGATGGCTAGTGATTTTGAACATTTTTTCATGTGTCTGTTAGCCATTTGTATGTCTTCATTGGAAAAGTGTTTGTTCATATCTTCTGCCCATTTTTTTATTTGATTATTTGTTTCTCGTGCATTGAGTTTGAGAAGTTCTTCGTAGATCTTGGATACCAGTCTTTTATGCAGTGTCATTTGCAAATATCTTCTCCCATTCCATGGGCTGCCCCTTAGTTTTTTTGGCTGTTTCCTGGGCTGTGCAGAAGCTTTTTATCTTGATGAAGTCCCACAAGTTCTTTTGTTTCTCTTGCCTTTGGAGATGTGTCATGAAAAAAGTTGCTTTGGCCGATGTCAAAGAGGTTGCTGCCTATGTTCTTTTCCAGGATTTTGATGGATTCCTCTCTCACATTGAGGTCTTTCATCCATTTGGAGTTTATCTTTGTGTATGGTGTGAGAGAGTGGTCAAATTTCATTCTTTAGCATATAGCTGTCCAATTTTCCCAGCACCATTTATTGAAGAGACTTTTTTTCCACCGGATGTTTTTTCCTGCTTTGTCAAAGATTAGTTGCCCAAAGAGCAGAGGGTCCATTTCTGGGGTCTCTATTCTGTTCCATTGGTCTATGTGTCTGTTTTTGTGCCAGTACCATGCTGTCTTTGTGATCACAGCTTTGTACTATAGCTTGAAATCTGGCAACATGATGCCCCCAGCTTTGTTTTTCCTTTTCAACAATTCCTTGGTGATTTGGGGCCTTTTCTGGTTCCGCACAAATTTAAAGGCTGCTTGTTCCAGCTCTTTGAAAAATGTCATTGGTATTTTGATCGGGATGGCATTGAAAGTTAGATTGCTCTGAGTAGCATAGACATTTTAACTATGTTTATTCTTCCGATCCATGAGCATGGAATATTTTCCCATCTTTTTGGGTCTTCTTCAATGTCTTTCAAGAGTGATTTGTAGTTTCTAGAATATAGATCCTTTACCTCTCCGGTTAAGTTAATTCCGAGATAACGTATGATTTTTGGTGCTATTGTAAATGGAATGGATTCCCTAATTTCTCTTTCTTCAGTCTCCTTGTTTGTGTATAGAAATGCAACTGATTTCTGAGCATTGGTTTTGTATGCCGCCACGTTACTGAATTTCTCTATAAGTTCTAGTAATTTGGGGGTGGATTCCTTTGGGTTTTCCATATAGAGTATCATGTCAGTTGCGGAGACAGTGTGACTTCTTCTTTGCCGATTTGGATACATTTTATCCCTTTTTGTTGTGTGATTGCTGTTGTGAGGACTTCTAGTACTATGTTGAATAATAATGGCAAGAGTGGGCATTCTTGTCATGTTCCTGATCTTAAGGGAAAGGCTTTCAGCTTTTCCCCATTGAGAATGATATTCACTGTAGGCTTTTCATAGATGGTTTTTATGAGATTGAGAAATGTACCCTCTATCCTTATACTCTGAAGGGTTTTAATCAGGAAAGGATGCCTGTATTTTGTCAAATGCTTTTTCTGCATCAACTGAGAGGATCATATGGTTCTTGACTCTTTTCTTGTTGATATGATCTGTCACACCGATCGATTTGCAAATGTTGAACCACACTTGCATCCCAGGGATGAATTGCACTTGGTCATGATGGATAATCCTTTTAATGTACTGTTGGATCCTATTAGCTAGGATCTTGTTGAGAATTTTGGCGTCCATATTCATCAGGGATATCGGTCTGTAATTCTCCTTTTTGATGGAGTCTTTGCCTGGTTTGGGAATCAAGGTAGTAATGGCCTCATAGAATGAGTTTGGTAGTTTTCCTTCTGTTTCTATTTTTTGAAACAGCTTCAGGAGAATAGGTATTATTTCTTCTTTGAATGTTTGGTAGAATTCCTCGGGGAATCCATCAGGCCCTGGACTCTTGTTTTTGGGGAGGTTTTTGATCACTGCTTCAATTTCTTCATAATTAATCGGTCTGTTTAAATAATCAATTTTGGGGCGCCTGGGTGGGACAGTCGTTAAGCGTCTGCCTTCGGCTCAGGGCGTGATCCCGGAGTTATGGGATTGAGCCCCACATCAGGCTCCTCCGCTATGAGCCTGCTTCTTCCTCTCCCACTTCCCCTGCTTGTGTTACCTCTCTCACTGGCTGTCTCTATCTCTGTCAAATAAATAAATAAGATCTTAAAAAAATATAAATAATCAATTTCTTCCTGTTTCAGTCTTGGTTGTTTATAGGTTTCCAGGAAGGCATCCATTTCTTCCAGGTTGTTTAATTTATTGGCATAAAGCTGTTGATAAAAGTTTCTAATGATCCTTCCTATTTCATTGGTGTTGGATGTGATCTCTCCCCTTTCATTCATAATTTTATTAGTTTGGGTCCTTTCTCTATTCTTTTGAATAAGTCTTGCCAGTGGCTTATCAATCTTATTTATTCTTTCAAAGAACCAGCTTCCAGTTCTGTTGATCTGCTCTAGCATGCTCCTGGTTTCTAATTCATTGATCTCTGCTCTAATCTTGATCACCTGCCTTCTTATGCGTGGGTTAGGCCTGTTCTTCTGTTCCAGCTCCAGCTTCTTGAGGTGAGAATATAAAAACTGCATTTTAGATTTTTCTATTCTTTTGAGTGAGGCTTGGATGGCTATGTATTTTCCCCTTAGGACTGCCTTTGCAGTGTCCCATAGGTTTTGGACCAATTTGTTTTCATTTTTGTTGGTCTCCAAAAATTGTTTAATCTCCTTCTTAATTCCCTGGTTTACCCAATCATTCTGGAGCATGATGGTTCTTAGTTTCCAAGTGTTTGAGGTTCTTCCAAATTTTTCCTTGTGATTGAGTTCCAGTTTCAAAGCACTGTGGTCTGAGAATATGCAGGGAATAATCTCAGTCTTTTGGTATGCCTTGAGACCTGTTTTGTGACCCAGTATATGGTTTATTCTGGAGAAAGTTCCATGTGCATTCGAAAAGAATGAGTGTTCTGTTGTTCTGGGGTGTAGTGTTCTGTATATATCTATGAGGTTCATCTGGTCCAGTATATCATTCAAAGCTCTTGTTTCTTTGTTGATTTTCTGCTTAGGTGATCTGTCTATTGCTGATAGTGGAGTGTTGAGGTCCCCTACTATTAATGTATTATTATCTATATGTCTCTTTTTTCTGGCTAAGAGTTGGCTTGTGTATGTAGCTGCTCCCCTGTTGGAGGCATAGATATTTATAATTGTCATATCCACTTGTTGGATACATCCTTTAAGAATAATGTAGTGTCCTTCTGTATCTCTAACTACAGTCTTTAGTTTAAAATCTAATCTGTCTGATATAAGAATTGCTACCCCAGCTTTCTTTTGAGGTCCATTGGCATGAAAAATGGTTTCCCATCCCTTCATTTTCATTCTGGATGTATCTTTATGTTCAAAATGAGTCTCTTGTCGACAGCAAATTGATGGGTCATGTCTTTTTATCCAATCTGCAACCCTGTGGCATTTATGGGAGTATTTAGGCCATTCACATTGAGAGTGATTATTGAGAGAGATGATTTTAATGATGCCATGTTGCCTGTGAAGTCTTTGTTTCTATAGATTGTAAATTTCTGTTCTGTATCACTCCTGGGGCCTTTTTACTTTTATAGAACCCCCCCTTAATATCTCATGTAGGGCTGGCTTAGTAGTCATAAATCCCTTCAGTTTCTGCCGGTCTTGGAAGGTCCTTATCTCTCCATCAATTCTGAATGACAGCCTTGCTGGATAAAGGATCCTTGGCTGCATGTTCTTCTCAGTTAGAGCTTTGACAATACGCTGCCAACCCTTCCTAGCCTGCCAGGTCTCTGTAGACAGGTCTGACGTTATTCTGATATTCTTCCCTCTGTATGTAAGGATTTTCTTCCCCCTGGCCACTTTCAAGACTGTATCTTTGGATCTAATATTTGCGAATTGCACCATGACGTGACGTGGTGTAGGTCTGTTTTCAGTGATCTTGGGAGGGGTCCTCTCTGCCTCTTGGACACAAATGCTTGTTTCCTTTGCCAGATTAGGGAAGTTCTCAGCTACAATTTGTTCAAATATCTCTTCTAGACCTCTCTCTTTCTCCACCCCCTCGGGGATGCCGATGATTCTGACATTGGAACGTTTCATTGAGTCAGTAATCTCCAGTAATCTACATTCTTGAGATTGGATTTTTTAGAGCCAAGTTTCCGTTTTAACTTTCTCTTCTACCATCCCATCTTCCAATTCACTAATTCATTCTTCTGCCTTATTTACCCTGGCCGTCAGAGTACAAAGTTGTTTTATATTATGCCTCTTACCATAATAGCTGGTTGAAAAAAATAGCAATAGAGATCATTTTCCAGTGGTTACATCTTTGGTGGCCTAATTTTAGTGGTTGTATAGCCTTCCTTCGTGTGGCTGTGCCATGGTTTACCGTTCTGGTCTTCATTTGGGGCCACATGTGTTTTTGGTTTGGGGCTACTAAAAAAAAAGTGGTATTTTTTGTAGCTAACCTTTGCACACATCTGTAATTATTGACACACGATGAATTCTTATAAGTGGGAATATAGGATCCAAAGTTATATTTTATGCTCAATTCTTATTCCCTTCTCTCATCAAACAGTGATGGTTCCTGAAAACTTTTGCCAGTTAGGTGAAAAATGATATTTTGTGTTGTTTAGATTTGCATTGAGAAGTGTTTTTGATGGGAAACATTTTCCTTAACTCTTTGTAATTCCTTTGGTTGAATTTCTTTTTTTAAAAGAAGTATTTATTTATTTATTTGAGAGAGAGAGAGAGAGAGAGAGAGAGAGAAGTAGTGTGAACAGGGGGAGGGAGAGGGAGAATCCTTGAGCACACTCCCCGACAAGCAGGGAGCCCAATGTGGGGTTTGATCCCGGACCCTGAGATCATGACCTGAGCCAAAACCAAGAGTCAGCTGCTGGTCACTTAACCGACTGAGCCACCCAGGCACCTGTTTGAATTTCTGATAGATGTGTTCATCTTTATCTTCTTGGTTTGACAGAACTCTTGAAATTAGCAATATTTTTCCTTTTTATGACACATGGGTGGCAATATTTTCCCTAACTTGTCTTTTGTCTTTTAATTTTAGTTGATGATGTTTTCCTAGACATACCTTCCTTGAGTGGTTGACATGGGTTTTTGCCTAGAATCTATTTTTTTTTGTCCAACTGCATCCTGTTAGAAATGAAATACTTTAAGGATGAATTTGTCATCCTTTAAGGGTAAATGTCTGCAAGACCCCTGCAAAGCCTCAAGCCTGTGTTGCATTTCCCCAGCATTGCTCTGACCAAATGTGCCAACTCCTGCAAGAATAAGATAGAGCCAGATTTCAAGTGGTTTTTGACAGTCTTTTAGCAAACATTTTCTGAGAAGCTCTGACCCAAGCATCTGTGAATCAGTCATACCTCTTTTTAATCTCCACAGCCAAGATCAGCCCCTGGCATTTGGTTCTGTCTGGATGATCAAGGCAGTGCTGTCCAATTAAATACAGTGCAAACCACAGACATTATTTCAAATCATCCGGTAGCCACACTAAATAGAAGGAAGTAGAAACAGGTGAAATTAATTTTACAAATATATTTAATGCAACCCAATACATTGAAAATATTATCATTCCAGCATGTAATGAACATAAAAAATGTTGAGATATTTTGCACTCTTTGTTTTCATACGAAGTCTTTAAAATCTGGTGTGCATTTTGCACTTTCAGCACATAGATAGCACATGTGGCTGGGGGCCATGGGACTGGACAGTGCAGGCCTAAAAATAGCAGTTTGGCTCTGGGTAAAAGCAGAAGTCCCAACAGATCGTAATTAAAACAGAATCTTACATTAGGGTCCTCATCCCTGTGACCAGCCTAAGGATGAGAACAGCTGGTGGCCACTTTGTGAAATTTCTTTTTTTTTTTTTAAAGATTTTGTTTCTTTATTTGAGAGAGGGGGAGAGAGAGAGAGAGAGCTCATGCACAGGAGCAGGGGGGAGGGGCAGAGAGAGAATCAGACTCCCCCTGAGCAGGGAGCCTGATGTGGGGCTCGATCCTGGGACTCCGAAGACCACATAGGCACCCCTCTCTTAACATTTTTGTAGCTCTGAGGATTTCAGTTTTTCCACATCTGTACCCATATGCGTGTTTTACTTTAAGGGCCTGCAGTGATGACCCCCACGCTCCACCCAGAATCGAGCCGAAGCTGTTGGAAGCCACTGCTCAGGACACCCTACGTGTGTCCATCACCAGACGAGACTGGCTTCTTCAAGAGAAGCAGCAGTTGCAGGTACGCAGGTGAAGAATCTTCAGGAAATAGGCCAGCATTTTTCTTACCCGTGGAAGCTGAATGCAGCAGGGTGGGTCTTTGCTTTGCTTGAGTGTAGCAATTAGAACTTTGGCCGTCCACCCGTGAAGTACAACAGGGAGAGATGGGTGGAGTTGGCCAGAGGGCTTGTAGGAATCTCATTACACACAGGGTTGAAAGCTCAGCAGTGTTTGTGCCTGTTTTCGATATTCCTCATTACCTTTTGAATATGCTTTCCTTGTCTGCCAGGCCAATTTGTCACCTCTTATCATTTTGACCTTTATGAGGTTCTTTTGAAAGGCAGGAAGAAATCTGTGCTGTGAAAATCCTTTATGGAAAATTGCATCGAGTTGAAGTGTAAGGAGCTGTTGTTAGGGGGCAGAGTTTTTTTTTTTTTTTTTTTAAAGATTTATTTATTTATTCGACAGAGATAGAGACAGCCAGCGAGAGAGGGAACACAAGCAGGGGGAGTGGGAGAGGAAGAAGCAGGCTCATAGCGGAGGAGCCTGATGTGGGGCTCAATCCCATAACGCCGGGATCACGCCCTGAGCTGAAGGCAGACGCTTAACCGCTGTGCCACCCAGGCGCCCCGGGGGCAGAGTTTTAAGTATGGACTGGGCAAGGCTAGCATGTCTGGGGAAAACTGGTAGGCATCTCATGGGTCCTCCAGGTTGGCCCAGAGCAGTGGGTGAAAGTTGGCCATCCAGGGGCTAGAAGTCTAGGTGCTGCACCGAGTTAGAGGCAGGAGGCCATCAGGTGCTCCGGAAGTTGAGAACCCCCTCCTGGGTTCACACCAGCTGGAGCCTGGAGGCTTGGAAGCAGGAAAAGAGGAACAAGGAAGCATCAACTGAAGGCAGCGTGATTTCCAGAAGGAGCATAGGTCTTTAACACCTGAGTGCAAATCTTGGTTTAGGTTCTAAACAATGAATGCATTTAGACTGGTTTATGGGGCTTGGAGGAGTTACTGGACTGCCCTCCCATCCCTACTCCCTTGTGCAGAGTATTGTTATCTGAGTTTGCCCACCCAAGTCCCCATAATAGCAAGGTGGCAAAGGGAGGCAAAAGTCATCACAATTTAAAATATTATCCAATAAACTGAACACTTATATATTCAGTGAGTATCATCATAAAAGTTTGTCATGTGACATATGGGGTTTGGGAGTGAAAGGTCGAGAAAGAATTCTTGAGAAATCTTCGGTGCTAAAAGGTGGTTTTACTAAAGCATGGAGACAGGACCTGTGGGCAGAAAGAGCTGCACTTGAGGAGAGACTGATTATATAATTTAAGTTGGGAGGGGGTTAGGAATAGCGCAAGTCTCTAAGGAATTTGGAAGTGAGGTTTCCAGGACCTCGAGGGGTCATTTACTACTATCTAGTAAACTCTAAGTCATGAGACCCTTCAGATGTATATCAGTGGGCCATGTGTTTGGAGGATGGTTGCTAACATATATCTTGGGGGGGGGGGGAGTTGAGTAGAGAGATAAAGGAAGTTTCCAAAGGGATTTTTATATGTTAAAGACTTGCAGGATCCTGGAAGTCACGCTAATGTCAAGCTAAGGTTGCCTTTTGCCTCTAGCGAATGTTCACATTGAGCCGTTGAGTTCCTGGAGGAAGGTCACCCTGCCTGTCTTAAGTACTTGTCAGTGGGCTGCAAAGGAAATTTGATTATTTTTTCTACATTTCTTTTGCTTTTCTTTTCCATATCAGTTTGGGTAGCTGAACATGGGGAATCTGGTTTTTGGTTTGGAACAATATTTAGCAGTTAAAGGTCTGCATAATTCCTGTTGATGTCATAACATACAGAAAATAATTTTAGCCTGGGATACTTAGTGTATGAGGGGAATGTTCTTGGCAGAGCTCTGGGGGAAAGTGAATATTCATTTATTCAGCAGGTATTTGAATGCCTCCTATGTGCCAAATACTGTTTGAAATGCTTAGGATTTCTGTGAAGTTGATGTTCTGTTACGGGTGGGCATGGGGAGATAGATAAGAAATGGCAAACAGAATTAATACCAAAATTATCTCCTTACTATGTTGTAGGGTGCTAGGAGCTATAAGGCATAGGCTAAGATCAACTCATGGTGCAGTGAGATTGAAGCAGAGGGAAGAGCCATGTGAAGGCATCCAGCAGGCCAGGGTAGGGGAGAGTAGTAGGGGAGAAGGTCAGGGAGCAAAGAGGTCTTGGAGGGCCTTGCACACCTGAGTGAGCACTCAGGCTCCTAGGTGTTAAGCAGTGGAATGACATAATCTGACCATGTTTTAAAGACTCACTTGGACTTCTGTGTTAAGAATAGGGTGTAGGGCCACTGTGGAAAAAGCACGGTGGGTCTTCACAGCATTAAAATTAGAATTACCATGCAATCAAGCAATTCCACTTCTGGGTATATGCCCGAGGGAATTAAAGTCAGGGCTGCATAGAGATGTTCAAAACAGTATTATTCACAAGAGCCAAAAGGTAGAGGCAACCCAAGTGTCCATCTCTAGATGAATGGATAAACCAAATGTGGTCCATCCACACAACGGAGTATTATACAAACTTAAGAAGGAAGGAAATTCTGACACATGGTGCAACTTGGATGAACCTTGAAGACATCATGCTGGGTGAAATATGCCAGTCACAGAAGGGTAAATACTATGATTCCATTTCCATGAGGTTCCTAGAGATTCCTAGAGACAGAAAGTGGAATGGCAGTTGTCAGGGGTTGAGGGGAGGAGGGGTAATGAGGAGCTGGAGTTTAATGGGGACAGAGATTTGGTTTATAAGATGAAGAGGTTTTGGATGGATGGTGGTGATTGTTGCACAGCAGTGTGGATGTGCTTAATGCCATGCAACCAGCCTTACAAATGGCTAAGATGGTGAATTTATGGTACATGTATTTACCACAGTTATAAAGAAAGAAAGAAAGGAACAGCGTATGGGCAGAGGTGGAGGTGGGGAGGTTTGTTGGGAAACAGTGCCAATGAGATTGTAACGTTAGACCGATGGGAGACATATTATCTTCTTCTTGGAGTGTCTCAGGGGTGGATCTTCGACACCTCCTTAGTCACTACCCCCCATCCCCTACTGGAAGTGAGGTCAGGAGGTAGAAGTTGTAGGTGATCTGTACCTTGGGTTTGAGAGACCGCAGATAAGAGATGGGGAGACACCCAGGATTAGAGCTCTGCTCTTATCAGCCAGAAACCAATGCACGGGTCGCGGGAGTGTGGTGATTGAAAGAGTCTCATTTTAAATTCAGAATGCTACAGGCAGTGAGGTGATTATCTGCTCCCACCCCGTACACGCGATGGGCGTTCAATAACCTGCTGCTTGTTTTGTTCTTTGACCTCAAGATTGGATGATACACTATAGATTCTTTGGATTTTGGTTTGCTGTATGAGTGGAAATGGGATTTATTTAATATTGTTATGAACTTGAGACCACACAACACTATCTGCAGCGTCCCACTGCTCTTTCCATCTTGTAGACTTAGGAAACTGTGATTTTTCATCCTTCGCTACACACTACATTTTCATGTTTGGGGACAGACCAACCGAGGATTGTTCGCTTTTCTCTTTCGGCCTGTGGCCTGTGTTACCTGCTTAGCTCATACCTCAAGCCCATGATGTTTGCTGCTCTATAATCTAGCTCTTCCGCCTGAAATGAAGTAAGTCATTTATATATTCGCTTGGTTCTTCCAAGTCTAATTCCTGGCTCACCCGCCATAGTTATTTAATACTTGGGGGGAGGGGAATGCTTTTCCTTATGCCAACTGACCCAAACTATAAAGCTGGCGTGATTTTTCCAGGTCAGCAAACCTCCGAAAATCAACCTGCCTCAGAACGGAACTTCATGGCTTTCATGCCTAAGGCTGACTCTCATTCGAAGGGCTCATTATCAGCAGAGCAGTTTGCTATGAGTAGGGTTAATTTATAAAACCTGCTTTCTCCATTCTCTGCAGAAAGAAATCGAAGCTCTGCAAGCAAGAATGTCTGTGCTGGAAGCAAAAGATCAGCAGCTGAGAAGGGAGATAGAGGAGCAAGAGCAACTCCTCCCATGGCAGGGCTGTGACCTGACCGCGCTGGTGGGCGGGCTGTCCCTGGGCGAGCTGCAGGAAGTCAGCAAGGCCTTGCGTGACACCCTGGCCTTAGCCAGCCAGATGCCCCTCTGTGCAGAACCACCTGAAACCGTAAGGAGGTACTGATTTCCTAACTGATTTGGGATCGCTCACCTCTTTGACCAGTTTAGGGGACTGATGTTACCTGCTGTCCCTCATCCACAAATATTTTCCAAGCAGGGCTCTAGTTTTCAATGGAAGCACTATCGTTATTTTGAGCAGAAAAATTCTTCCTGTGTGGGGCATTCCTGAATATTGGGAGATATTTTACATCCTGGCCACCCAGCCTACCCAATGCCAGCACTCCTCTCCATTCTACTATGTACCCCCCCCCAATTTCCAGATACCCCCAGGGGCACCTTCTCTCCCTTTGAGATCCATTGCAGCTCCATGGGTTAGAGATTCTGATGCCAGCCTTTGCTGAGGACGAGCATCTGGAGACAGGTGAACTATCCCTCTGGCTGATGGAGGGGGTGAGCCATTAAAGAGGGGGGTACTCGGTCAGTGACAGTGTTTCCATCAGGAAGAAAGAATGATTATCAGTAATAGCTAGCATTTATTGAGTCCTTACTCTTTCCTAGGCACTGTGAGAAGCTTTATGTATTGCTTCTCTTATTATATTTATCTTATAGATGAGGTAAAGGAAGTTCAAGAAGGTTCATAATTTGCCCACAGTCCCAGTAAGAGGTAAAATTGATACTTCAACAACTGTTTGTTACTTCTCAGCCTAGTTTCTTACTTACTTCTTCTACTTACTGTGGAGTGAGAATCTTCCCTATGTTCTGTATTGTGGAATATCCACAAGATACACTTCTATGTCTTGCTCTTCAGGAGATCATGGTCTTACTTTGGTGAAAGGCAGAAGTCACAGGTACACGTGTTAGCTAAGAAGCTGACTGGTGCCCGAATGAACATGCAGATGGGTAGTAAGGACTGCGGGAGGGATTCGTGTTCTCCTGAGTTATTATGCTGAAGACAGTACTTCATAAAACTTACCACCTGTTGTGGGCTCTGCCATCCGATTCTCTGGGGGTGAAACCTCACTCAACCACGTAACAGAAGGAAACCACTTATTATTCGGGGGAGGGGATGATGATTATAGGGCTGTTATGTGGATCAACTGGTAATACATATAAAGCTCTCATAACCGTGCGTGGGTGGTAGTAAGCACTTTACTCTGCTTACTGCTTGTCATTTTTATCATGGGATTCCAGTCTCCTGAAGGCCTTCAAACTGCCTGTGCTAATGTGCCTTAGACTATTTAGTGAGTAATGTCCCCTCTTATCCACATAGCACATCCCATCCAGCCAAGAAAAGCAAACCACGGATGCTAGGCTAGGGAGGAGCTTAGGACTTCCTTCCATTCCCCTCCCAGCCCTAATATTTCCCTTCAGAAATCTAACCTCAAGGCTCACACCCATGGGAAAAGGAGAAGAGATTTGGATTGTTGCCAAATTTCAGCCAGAGGAAACTGACCATTGAATATGACTTGTGCTCTCCCATGGTGCTTGCTTACACGTCCTTCTGTTGCCTCTGCCTCTGAGCTCTTTCCCGCTCCCGCTTCCTGTGCTCTCGCTGGAAGTCATTCTATAGCTGTATGCACACACACACACACACACACACACACAGAGATAGAGGTACGTATGCTACGTATCATATACTTTGTCATGTCATTATACATATGCACATACGCATTGTATTTTATATATGTATTATGTGTAATATATAAGATGAAACATACATGTGAATTTATTATTATGTTTACAAATACATATATTTACATTTGAGGCTTAAAATGATCCTTTTCTGTCCTACCATCCAGATGTGTCCTACTTATTTTTCCTTTTGCTTTTCACCGCACAGAGGTTCGTTACATGCCTCTCCTCTCTCGCACAAGGTGATGCCTCTTTGAGGCAAAAAGCTAGGGCATGCTTAACTTAGAATCCACTGCAGTGTTTAACAAAGCCTCTGGGTTTTGAGGCGAATTCCTGGGCAGTCTCCCTGCAGGTGTGCCCTGTACTCTACAGAGACGCCAGGTTGTGGAGTGAGCGCTTTCTCACACACCAGCTCGGGGCCTTCAGAGCAGCCAGGGGCGGCAGGGGGGCTGGTCTCCTTGTTCGCATTTTACAGATGAGGAAACAAAGGCTCTGGGGGTGTTTCTGGTGAAGCAGCCACAAAGAGACCTTCTCGTATACATCCACAGCTGCCTTTGGGCCTGAACTACTAAAAGGTAGTTTCTTTCCAGAGATCTGAGGAAGTTGTTTCTCTTTGTCTAAAACAACGATCTCCACGGTGTGGTAGGCTGATAGAGCAGGGCCCTTGAACTTGCATCCTATCATTTCTAGTCTGTGATTCTGCCTATGTGCTCAGCCTGGGATGTTTCTCATGAGCAGAACACTGCCAGCACTGAGTGGAATTTTGTGTGGCTGGGGGAGTGACCACGCCGGCACATCTCCTAATGTGGGTGACCCTGCAACAGGTGACCCTTGGCATCTCCTTTATTTGCTTAGTGGTGCAGGCAGGCACCTCCCTGCCTCAGGGCAGTTCGGGGCGTGTAGGTACAGGTTTTGACAGGTCAGCCTCCTGTCTGCCACACTAGGGAGGTGAGGCGTCATGCTGTTCCTGACCATAAATATTAACTGGAAAAAGTCATTATTATTATGTGGGCTTTCCATTTAAGAAGGAAGACACACCTTTTCCAAGCTGATGGGCTGCAGCATGGACTCCCAGAAATAGAGCGTTCGAAAGAAGCCAGTGCCGAGTCCTATGGCTCGATAGGTCAGAGATTGCTTGCTCTAGTGTTTTTAACTAATTGTACACGATCTTGTTAACTTAGTTTTTCCTGTGAGATACTGGTTTTCTTTTAGAAGGTGTTGACTTGGGGGCATATCTCGTAGGTGCCCCAGCCAGAAGACTGGATCTTATATGCATCAAGAGTTTGCTTTGTTGACAAACGTCTTTGTTGTTCACGAGAGTAGTTTCTTCTTAGGCCGGATGGAGAGATCCTGACAAATCATGAAATAGGCAAATCTTGAAGTCTTTTGCAGAGAGGCTGTAGAGACTGGTATTGTTACAAATATGTGGAGAAACAGACCACTCAACATCAAAATTACTATTATCATCACCCATAAAGATTCTTCATACAGACCAGCTATAAACTCAGGGTACTGTCTGGGGAGAAGCTGTTTTTGATTTACTCAACTTGGTAATGCACAAGTTCAAAGGGAAGGATATGCTTCTTTCCCTGGATAAACCACACAGCTTGAAAAGAAACTTCCTAATTGCACTTGGCATTTCTGAGCAGATCGCTGGTGGACGCTCTGTGCTTACACGGCGCCATCGTTTCTGACCGTAGCTCGTTGGGAATCATCTGGTGGGTGTTAGAGAGGGGCTGGAGGTAGGACGTTGTGCGCTGGGGATGAGAGAGCCCATGGCTTTTTATTTGGACTTTATAATAGAAACCAAAGCAGCAGTTTGAATTTTCTGATGTCTGTGTTTTGGATCAATTATCTTCACAGGATGGAATGAAGAGCTGCCTGCTCAGAGATAGCATAGCTGCCTCTTGATAGAGCCAACAGAAATGGTTTTCTTTCGAAGACCAAGGGACCATTTTTAAGCCACTGGGGAATCAGGAACTCGACAGTGTGGAAGCTGACAGAGCAGGGATGTAGAAAGGACAGGGGCCACTGGAAAGATATATTCATTTGAATTTCCTTTATCCCTGGGGGATTCCAACCCTTCAGCCTTAAAACAAACTCCCTGTTTCCTCTCCTAAATTCTCCTTTAATGGGAGAGGTCTAGATGGATGGCTTTTATCCAGTGAGCTTGATTCTCCTTCCACGTTAACTCATCCTTCTCATTCCATCCCATGCTGACTCCACTCAGATAATCGGTAATGGAATTGGGTGTGAGGGGTGGGGAGAAGGATGGGACACAGAGAGGAAGGATGTGACAGGTTCTGGGGTTTCCTTTGCCACATCCCTGCATGTGGGGTGTGAGTTTCCATCTACTCACTTGGCATAAATTGAGGAGGGTGGTGACTTGCAGCTCATCTCTCTCCGGGGCGGTTAGCTCAGCTCCTGCGGCCTCTGTTGGTCTGTGTGCCTCACCCACCAGGGGAGCGCTGGGGTGTGACCCTGTCCAGCAGCATGTGGCCAACTGTGAAGTGAGATAGGAATAATCCCAGTCATAACAATAGAGTTAAAGGCTGCCACGACACTTCCTAACATTCTTTAGATGCCTGTGACTGGCTTGTATTAGCCTGTGGTTGAGCTCTTCATTCCTCAGCCCCTGGAATCTTTCATGCTTCACGTGAAATGTGCTCTGGCAGCTCATGGATGAATTGTTTCTTGTTGTGCATTTGGAAGAAATGTGTCACATTGCTTTACAAACCATTGGCACAAACTGTGAAACTGGCTCCACCTCTGGTTACAGGGAGGCTGGCTGGAGCGTGATGGGTGCATCCGGGGCCTCGGTCAGCATGACTGAGCAGCACGGGGCAGCAGGCGGCCAGCCAGCCAAGGATGCTCCCTCCTCCCTACTGCGCACCACTTGGGGCTCCCCAGGGAGGACGATGGACTCTTCCAGAGCTCAGGTATGCCTCTCACAGGTGTCTTCAGTCCCCAGTGAGCAGCCCAGGCCGATATCAGGGATCCTCTCAAGACAGAGTGAAATAATGAAATTCAGCAGTTCACAATTGACTGAAACAAAATCAATAGTCCCACGTTCCCCTCAGATCCATATCTTATGAGAGTGAGGAGGCATAGTGAACACAGCAGGGCCTGGATTGGGAAATAGGCCTCCACGTCCGGGAGGAGCATGCGGGATCCTCAGAGCGTGTGTGGAGAGGCAGCTGTGTGTTCCTGCGAGCCGGGGTGATTGCACAAGGTGGCCCAAAGCGGGGTGACACAGAGACTTCAGGACACCCCTCCGGTCTCCCAGCCTCTCTCCGTTTGTGTGATTATGTTCTTTAGTCTCTCCTTCTGGCCTTTGTTTTTCTTCCTTCTCTGCCTTTGTCTTTGACCGGGTAGGTCTGCCAGGAGCAGTGGCTTTATGGGACTAATCCATCAGAAATCACCTGGCGGCGTGGCTCTGTGGCTGCTGGAACCACTGTCCAGGGGATTCTGACTTTTCTTTCTTTGTTGTAAAGCATACGCCTTGCCTTTCCCAGGAATTGTAGAGGCAGACAGTATTTGGCCAGACAGTCCATGGGTTAGACGGTGACATAGGAGCAAAGCAAGACTGATGTGTCCTTGTCGTGGTGTTAGGCAGCGCTCCTTGTTAGGCGTGTCCCCGGTGTTTGGGAACGCTCTGCAGGTGTGCCTCCCAAATGTCACATTTATTGTGGCTTTCTTTCTTACTGAGATTTGTGTTAACAATCCCATATTAATTTTAACATTGCTATTGTTTACAAAATGCTAATTTTTGCTCACCATAACCCTATAAGGTATTCTGGACAGCATATTGTTTTTATGCCCATTTTGCAGTTGAGGCTGCTTGGCCCCAAGTCACACAGCAGCAGTGTTCTGACGTCTGTGGCCAATCTTTGATATGGGTGTGGGTGGGGGGAGAGAGACGGTTAATGCCGACAGCCCAGGAGAGACCAGGGCTTCGAACCCAGTGCCCAGGCAGGCAATGGAAAGAAGTCCAACTTATCCGGGCGTGGGTCTGTGGGTCCAAGCGGAAGAGAATGCGTGTCATTCCAGGCCAGTGATGGTTGTCTCTGTGCCCCACAGATCACCTGGGGTCACCTGAGAGGAATCAGCAAACAGGTCTCTACACACAGGAGGCCAGATGCTTCGGGTCAGAGAGGTCTGCTGGCAGCTCCGAAGAAAGGATGTAGGAGGAAGGGGGCATGGCAAGGAAGCCAGGCCTTGCGCTACAGGAACCGGAAGTCTGGTTTATAAAATGAAGGTTTGAACCAGACGATGTTGAAGGTTCCTTCCGGATCTAGAACACTTTGCACTTTCAGATTTTGTGAAATCAGTTAAAATACACTGCTGGGAAGCACAGTCATTCTGTTCCTGATAGCCCCCAGATGAGTTCCCCATCCAGGTTCCCTGGGCAGACTGTGACCGTCCTTGGGGCATGGTGCTCAAGTTCTGTCTTTTCTCAGAGAGGCAGTGCTAATGACTAGCATGTCCCTGGACGCCAGTCAGAACTGAAGCCCGCATGGTGACTACAGTAGAGTTGGGAGTGCAGCTTACTACTGTGTCCTCCTGTTTCCTTTGGAAGATTGTCATTATAGGCAATGAGAAAAGTATACCAACCATAACTTGGAAGAGAAGGAGAAGAGTTGGAAGAGAAGGAAGGGATTTGAAACTACCACCCCTCTCGATGGGTACAGTTGCCACTCACCCCTAGAAGACAGGCTTCTGTGTTTGTTGAGTGTATTTGAGAAGTTCAGGGGAGGAATCTCCTCTTCTTTTCAGATTTTTTTTAAAAAATGTCATTTTGTACTATATTGAGTTACCCTGATTTTCTACAAATGCTCTGTGCTCTGTTTCCTTCAAGGAGTTTCCAACGTGGGTCTATGATTATTTAGGTAGGTTCTTCTTGGGAGGCTTGTAATTTGTAGACTGATGCATTCTTCTTTTATAATTTAGGGATCAGATGAACTGTCTTCAGCTAGAGCCCCAGGGATTCTTCAAGATGGGAGATAATCATCTTAAACTGATTGCAGCCAGTTCTCCTAATATTGCAATTGCGAGTGATCTCTCAGCATACATGAATATGGGCTATTTTAAAATTTTTCCTCTGGTCAATTTCAATTTTTTATTTTCCATAATTATCACCTTGAGAACTGTTCTGTACCTAATTTCTTCATCATTTGGGTGTCTTCTACAGTCTTCTGTTCCTTTTCACCAAATTCTCTTATGCCTGACGGATCCCGAGAATATTTCCCTGTTTGTAGGTTGTATGTTACTATTCCCCGCTCCAACTCTTTGATGTTAATTTAAGACCACTAGACTGTTCTTCAGACCTTGAGCCAGAGGGTGAAAGCTCTTCCACTGAAAGGTAATTCAGTTCTGCTCAGACAGAACCTTTTCAAGTTCTCTGCAGAGAATATCCTTAGGCTGGAAATGCCAGCTCATTGCTCAGTGGGAATTTAGTTAAGAGCACTTCTGTCCCAGGCTGGTAAGAGGTGATTATTAATCCATCCTGTGCTGATTCCTAGGCTGTTGGGATGACCCGAAACAGAACCTTTAGGTTTCTGTAGATGCTGGCGGGGAGCCCTGTGCCTTATGGGGACATTTTTCTTAAGATGCTCATCCTGGCTGCTATGTCATTGCTACTTTGTACGTTCTCTTCGGCAAATTTCTTCAGCTTCCTCTTGGAGTTGTATTGATGTTGGGGTTTCATTTTTTATTCAGTTACTTGTGTAGGCAACTAGATTTTTTCCTGCTGTTCATTCATGTTGTTCAGCTTTGTTCTATTTTTGCAGTCTTTATCCAGTAAAATGTGTAAATCTTTAGTTTACTCACTGAAACATTTCAGGAAATGAAATATATAATATTCTCCCGTTTCTGGAATCCAACTGAACTGTTGCTTTGTCAGCAGATTTTGAAAGAGCCTGAGAGAAATGTAAGGTTTAAACTGTTTGTGCAGGGTTTAGCTGTGCATATGCTTGCTCTTAGCCAGACAATAAATAATTAAAGATGACTCAAAAAGCATCATAAACCCAAAGCAGAAAGTATAACCTTTTGGGCAAATTCATAGTTATGAAAAGTATGCACATTTGTAAATTTAGGAAAACAACATACATTTAAAAATATTAGTATTAAGAGGAAATGCAAGCAGTTCAGGGTAGTTCTTTAAAAAATTCTGGGGCAATGGGACATTACTTATTATTAAATAGAATTAGAGGACAGGGATTGACATGGAAATCTGAAGTTGCCTTTGGGTCACTTAACAGAGTAAACCCAGAGCCAGCTTCATTTCCCCCTGGATCAAGTTGTAGTGTTTTAAGGGTTAGACTCACAGGAGTTTGATGGAGGAAAGCTCTATAGCCCAGAACTGAAATCTTTTTGAATGTTTAAATACATTTTGGTTATGATGATAGTTGAAAATGTGGAGCCCACTTGGTTACCAGTCTTCAAAAAAGAAGAAGCCAGTAATTTATTTCCTCATTATATGGGAACAGGTGTCACTGAATAACTTGAGAGGAAGGGGTGGAGAGCAGAGTATTATGGTCTGAACGTAAGGCTGTTGATATTTTTGACTCTTACTCTCATTTCCTCTTCATCAGTTTAAAATCCTTTACAGACAAATGCCTGCAAGTCAAAATGCTTCTGGCATATGAACTACAGTTACAGTTTGGAGTAAGATGGTTTGAGAAGCACTGAAAGATCTGCTTGAATTAACACATGGAGTATTTGGGCAAGCCAAATACCAAGTAAATCAGTTGAAAATAAAGCTGTGATTTTTAATGGAACTGGCCTCAGAGGCAAGCTGTGACTCCATGATGTCAGGCAGTCTCCCAGTGGGGGTGGGAACTGGCAAGAGCCGGTGGGGCGATGGTGTGTGTGTGCACGTGCGTGTGCGTGCACGTGCGCTCTATCTTATCCATATCAGCAAATTTGGAAGACTGTAAATCCAGTACATTCAGTACTAGCGCTCGTTTCTCTGCTCCACATTTCCACATCAGCACCCTACCACAGGGCGTCTTTCCTATGAAGCTGGAAATCCTCGTGTGCTCTCACTCATTCTCTTTCCGCTATCCCCTTTGGGAGTACTTACACAAGCTACATAGATGTATTTTATTTAGAAGAATTTATAGTCTTACAAAATGTGACATCTCAATCTCAGTCTGCTGGGTTAGTTGGAGGAGTGGGACTTTACCACCAAAACTCTGGAGTAGCAGAGTGCAGTATTTTAGTTAGAGTTCAGACCCAGGATCCCTGAAATTCAGAGAAAGACTCAATAAGGAGACGAGTCACTAATGTGATCCATCGGTATCCAGAGAATGAATCAAAGAGCTGAAAGTGTGAGTATTTCTCTGGCCTATTTTTCTATATTTCTTTCATTTAATCTCTTTTGCTTGGGGCAGAGAGGGAAACATCACCTATATTTACCCCAGTTAAAAACCCATGTGCTTGATGTCTGTCAGATTACTCAAAGCTACTTTCTTACTCTGATATAGTCATGGTTATTTGTATGAATGCTTTATTAAAAACCTTTCTATACTTCATTCTGCCCAAGATCCCCAGGATGAATATGAGTGTCTGTCACATGAGCAGACTCTGCGTCATGCTCCTGTCCCAGCACTGAGCAGGACAGATATTATGTGCTGTGCCAGCATGGGGTGCCAGAGCTCCAGGCTCTTGGTGCATACCTCTCCCACTGCACTATGCAGGCTTCCCCAAGAGTAAATGTCTCAGGTAACCAGCTCAGTAGCTTTTACAGCCATACAGAATGGCTTGGTCCTGATGAGTATATGTGCCCTATCATGCCTTCTTGAGATTGGCCGAAGTCTGGAGGAATTCTTGGCATTTTTGTGGTCTGTGCCCCATGCATGTCCCATCGGTGACATGTGACATTATCAGCTGTGAGGCAAGAAGGGTCCAAAGAAGGAAAAAGGCCAAGTAGATAAAATCCTGCATTTCCTAAAGCCGTTTTTGCTGTCATTTTCTTAACCACTTGCCCCTGACAGAAGGTTAGAGGACAAAGCAGTAATTGGCAAGGTTGTTAATGTCAACGGATTCCTGTATTTTTTTTTTTTAATTCAAGACCCAAGTAATACCTGTGCCAATGGCTGTCGTTTTGCCCTTTATGTCATTTCTTGCTTCAGTAACAATCTCTCATTCTTCAACTTATTTTTACTGAACAAGACACAGGATGAAACTACAAATGGGGAGAGAGACAGAGGAGCCGGGAGAAGACTGTTTGGAGATGAAATTGATATTCCTCCTCCTTTCCCAGAGCTTTTTGCTAAAATGGAACTTCAGCATCAGGTCACGTATACACAGGCAGGAGATGGACAGGCAGCTGCCAACAGAGAGCAGACTTTCTGCCCAACTCTGTTCTGAGGGCTGAAAAATTGTGCCTTGCTTAGAAAAATGACAGACATCTGGTCTCTGTTTTTGCCTCTGTCACCAACATCATCTGGCACTTTATATAACCTATGTGTCTTTTAGCCTCTCTAGCTCTCTGCAGATAAAATAATATAGGTAAGAGAATCTTGAATGGCAGAATAGTAAAAGAACTTTGGGTGGTAGGGTTGAAAGTTTCTTAGACATAACTTGGCTCAACTGCCTCACTTTGTGGATAAGGAAATAGAGCTCCAGAAAAAAGTGACTTGTTCAGAGTCTTACAGAGAGTTAGTGGGGTGGTGGAATTCTCAGAGGCATTAATATTCTTGTATTCAGCAAAGGTCAGATGAGAGTAGGGACGCAGTTTGTTCTTCAAAGGCTCGTCTTTGCGGCAGGTGTGTGGTTGGCATCCTGGGTGTGGTCTAATGTGCCGGGCCAAGGCTGGTGCCAAGGGTGGTGGTGGTAGAAGGAAGCATAAAGAACGAAGGAAGACCACATAAAGTGAGACATGAACACAAAGGAGTCACTTCAGGCCCACCTGACATCTGTAGCCCAGAGGAAGAGGACCAATGGAATGCCTGCCTGACCTTGTCTCTTCACCCTGGCATCTGTCCTTCCTGCCTTGGGATTCTGATGGGCTTTACACGTGAATGCCTGGCCTGCATGTCCAAGAAATATCCACACCTTCAAGGTAGCCACTGTTCAACCAGTGCTTGGGCCTGTAGGTCTGTCCTCCCGGCTCCTCTGTCTCTCTCCCCATTTGTAGTTTCATCCTGTGTCTTGTTCAGTGCAGTGTTCCACCCTCGAGAGGAATACCTGGAGAAGAGTCCTGGCAGGAAGCAGTCTCATGGCTCTTTGGAAAGGCACTTCTGGTCTTGGCTGCCTGGCCCAGATCCGGATGGGCATGTACCTTTGGCCTTGTGGAGGCTTCGCTCCAAGAGTATGGAGGATCAGGGCAGGGCCCTCTGATGCCTGGATCTATGAGAACTATTGGAAGTATTACTAAGAGAGGGTACAGATTCAAGTTGCTTATAAGGCTTTTGAGTTACGCTTCCCTAAGTCTGGAGAAGTAGGGAGTGAATAATGGTTGGTTGCTATTTGACTGGGGTGTGGAGTTCTCTAAACAAATAGATATCTAATACAGTGATAGGTTATTGAGGAAGATTAGCAAGATATTCTAAGCACTATCACTCTGAATTTTACAGAGTGACCCTCTGGCCTTGGCAGCTTGGCGGCAGAGAGGACTCATTTGCACTGGCTAGCACCTGGCTCCAGGCTGGGACCTCTGGGTCCAGTCCTGGTCCTTACTTCTGACCTTCTAGCTCTCCACACGTCTCCATTCCTGTGCCAGTGTTTGCTAGGGCTGCCATAACAAAGTGCCGCAGGTGGGTGGCTTAAACACAGACATGTAGCATGTTTGGTTTGTGTCCAAGATCAAGGCACGGGCAGAGCGGGTCCTTCTGAAGACCTTGAGGGAAGAATCTGTTCCAAGTGTCTCTCCTTGGCTTATAGGTGACATTCTACTCCCTGTGTCTCTTCCCACATTCTTCCTTCTATGTGTGTTTCTGAATCCAAGTTTCTCCTTTTTATAAGGACAACAGTTATATTGGAGTAGGGCCCACCCCAATAAGTTCTTCCTAACTAACTACGTTTGCAATGGTCCTATTTGCAAATAAGGTCACATTCTGAGATGCGGGGTGTGGGTTGGTTAGGACTCTAAGATATGAATTTTCGGGGAATACAATTCAGCCTACACACAGTCTATGAAGAGAAACCATCCGAAAGAGATAAGTCAAAGAGAGCCAGAGTGCTAAGATACGGGATTTAGGAAGAGGAGTGGAGAGCTTACTGAGTAGACTCTAGGTTTTTAACTTCTTCTTCTTCTTCATATAAAGCTCCACCTACAGCAAGATGGTCAAGAGCAGTCATGGCCTTTAATCTTCACTGATGCTGGGATAGTAGTGGGAAGTGGGGACAAAGATGGAGCCTCTCACCATCCTATGGTTTGAGTGTATCTCTGATAGAGGTGTGGGTGTTTCCACCATGCTTCACCTGCAGCAGTCCCTCTTATCCACGGGCATATGTTCCAAGACTTCCAATGGATGCCTGAGAGCACAGGCAGTACCGAGCCCTACCTATACCATGGTTTTTCTTGTATAAACATACTTATAATAAGGATTAAGTCATAAATTAGGCACAGTAACAGCTTAATAACAATAACTAATAATGAAATAGAACAATTATAACAATGTATTACGATAAAAGTTGCATGAATGTGGTCTCTCTCTCAAAAAATCTTACGGTACTGTACTCACCCTCCTTGCCGTGAGATGATAAATGCCCACATGATGAGATGAAGTGAGGGGAATGACGTAGGCATGTTACGTAGCGTTAGGCTACTATTGACATTCTGATGATAGCTTGGAACATCATCTGCTTCCAGACTGGTTGACCGCGGGTAACTGAAAACATGGAAAGTGAACCATAAATAAGGCAGGGACTAATGTGTTCCTTAGAAAGAAGACAAGAAGGTGAGCAGCACTCACTAAGCAAATATTAATTAAGTACCCACTATGTGCCAGGAACTTCTTCATGAAAGGTCATCGCCCTTGACAGCTCTCTGTCTAGGGGGAGGAGGCAGAAAGCAACAATAAATATAATAAGCAAGTAGATCACATAGTAGGTTAGTAGGTAGTGAACGCTGTGGGGGAAGAAGAGGAGAGGATGTGAATTTGCAGTTTTAAATGGAGTAGTCAGGCTGGCTCCCTGAGACAGTAAGATTAGAGGAAGGACTTGAAAGGGCTGGCCCGGCCTGTGTCTTGGGGGCAGGGGGACCATCTAGGCTCAGAGGGGCATGTGACCCCCAAGGCAGATTGGAGGCGCTGTCAGGAGGCTTCTGTGGCAGCACAGAGCTGGTGAAGGAGGGCCTTGTGGGAGAGGTAGTCAGAGATGTGATGGCAGGTGTGCCCTGCTGGTCCTTGGCTTTCCCTGGGTGTCCTGGAGCCGAATCTGAGCCAAGCAGTGGAGATGGCAAAGCAGGGAATCAGCTCACAGGCCTTTGTAGAATTTCAGAGGGCAGTGTCTGTGGCCAGAGTGGTAGCAGCAGAGGTAGTCCTTTGGTTGGCCTGTTCTCCCTTAGAACTGTTTCTCAACCTGAGTATCCAACCCAAACTACCTGGCTGATAGTGTCCTGCATATGGCTCCTTCTGGCCCTTGCTAGTCTTGGCTTGTGCTATTTAGATTCGTTACCGTGATTGACTTCCGTCCCATCTTCCTTTCTCATTAATGCTGAAAAGCAATCTGTCCCTCCCCAAGCTGAATTTTTTATTACTGATATTTTTGACACCAGTGGTAGCATTCTCGTGATACTACAGGGGTGTTTAAAAGAGCCCCTTTACATTCCTAATCTGAAGCTCGGGCATTTGTGAGCTCCTATACTGACCCAGTGGTCCCATCATCATATTTTTTTTTAAATCGAAGACATTCTTCTGTAAATTTTTCTTTCTTTTTTTTTAAAGATTTAATTAATCAATTAATTAATCAACTTATAGATCGTGGGCAGGGGGAGGGCAAAGGAGAGGGAGAGAATCGCAAGCAGACTCTGTGCTGAACATGGAGCTGAACATGGAGCCTGACACGGGGCTTGATCTCAAGGCCCTGAGATCAGGAGTTGGATGCTTAACTGACTGAGCCACCCAGGCCACCCCCTTATGTAAACTTTTCTTACAGCCATCCCTCAAATCCTTAGCTCCCATGCTACCAGTAGGACCCTTTGCATTCTGCACATGTCTGTTGTAGCCTCTCAGTCTGCCACTTGGGTGGGCTGCAAATGGAACCGTCTGTCAGTCTGAAGAAAACAAAAGAGCTGTCATGTTGTCTGTTGTCTGCCTGCTGCTACGGAGAAGCGACTTTTTGTTGCTGGGCCCTGGAGTACCAGTATGTAGGGTCTTAATAACACATATGATTAATTGCGTGTTAATTTCAGTTGAAAATTGAACCCCCCCGTGGGTTAGGTTGCTTGGGTGGCATAACAAGGTACCACAGACTGGGCAGCTTCAATAACAGAAATCTACTGTCTCTGAGTTCTGGAAGCTGGAAGTCTAACAGCAAGGTGTCGACAGCTTTCATTTCTCCTGAGGCCCCTCTCGTTGGCTTATTGATGGCTGTCTTCTCCCTGTGTCCCCACATGGTCTTCCCTCTGTGTGTGTGTGTGTCTGTATCCGAATTTTCCCTTTCCATAAGGACACCAGGCATGTTGGATTAAGGTTTACCCTCATGTCCTCGCTTTAACCTGATTGCCTCTGGAAAGACCCTGTCTCCAAAGAAGGTCCCATGATGAGGACACCAACATAATGAATTGGAGGGAGAGGGACACAATCAAGTCAGAAGTACCCCTTTGCCCTCGAGTTCTTCTGCCGCCACCAGCTCCAGGCCCATCTACCCTTGATGTGCTTTCTCTGCTGCGCATTCTTGTCAATAGTCTTGATTTTTCAAAGGCTTCGTTTGTTGAAGGTGAATTTTGGTCATATGATTTAAACACCAGTTTGTGAGTAAAGAATAATGTGCATTTGCAAATAATGATAGCGATTGTCTTGTAAATTTAACATAATTCTAAAATAAGATTCTAGAAGTCAGGCTGGACAGTGAAAGCATGTTTTGAGTAAGTACTCAGCTTCTAGGAGAGGCAGTACCGGTTAGTGGTTAGGAGAACAGACAGCCGGACTGCCTGGGTCATCATTTACCCACTTACCAGTGGGTTAACCCTGGGACGGTTACTTAAATCTCTCATTGACTGACTTTTCTTGTCTGAAAATGTAGATATTACAGTACCTACTTCGCAGAGTTGTGAGAACTTAGAATGCTCATGTATGTAAGGGATGTAGAAGAGGGCCTGATACACAGGAAGTGCTCAATAAATGTTTGACACTACTATTGCCAGGATGGCTGCTTTGCACAAAGATACTCAGTTTTAATAAATTAGGTCTGAAGTGGTTCAGGGGCCACAGGGTGATGGTGGGGCACTAAGCGTGTGGGGTCAGTGTGACATCATTTGTACCCCACAGCAGACACCCACCCTCGATCAGAACGGATCTCCTTGTTATGGATTTTATATATAGATTGCAGTTCTATGTAAAATTTGTCTGGAAGACTTCTGCTCCTAAAAATAGATTGAAAACCACTAGCCTGGTATGTAGATTACTCATATCCTTCTGCCCCCCGTTGCTTTCATTCTGTGTATACCCCAGGGATGCAACTAACGTTAATATTAGCCTGAGCAAAACATAATTAGGAAGGTAAATCTACTGCAAAAAGTAATACAGCATAAATTAAATAAATTAAATATAAATCAAATCAAATATGAAACAATGCATTCAATTATCTGCATCGTTGCTTCCCTGCTCTAACATGGATATTTGAGGGGAGACTCATTTTCTTTCTGGGATACAGCCAGAGCCAAACCAAGACCAATGAATTGTGTCAACCCCTGGAAGGCTGGTTCTTGACCTATTGCATGTGAATTAAAGGCAATGCTATTTGGTCAGCTGAATTTTCGGGGTCAGTACGTGGACCCACCACCTATCTATCTTCACTGTTAATGCATGAACTAGTCTTTGTGTGTGGCTGGGAACACCTACTTATAAAATACTATTCAGTGCTCATCATATAGGATTAATTTTGTGCAGAACTGTTTCCTGAAAAGTTATTAGTTGCATGGACTCCCATCAGCCTGGCAAGGGAAAGTACATTTCTGCCCACGGGAAGTTTGAAGTGTGGACAGCAGACATTAGCAGCACGAAGCAAGTGCTGCTTCTGAAATCAGAGGCAGAATGGGTACAAGTGCATCTTTGACACCCTCTGCCCTTCTCTCCCCAGCATCTCGAGTGGCTGGGTCCGTGCCCTACTCTTCATGTTAGCATGGCATTCAAACTTACCTGCCTTTGAAAGATCCAGCCTCTATCCGGCCAGCTGGAATTCTCCAGGCAGGGCTCCACATGTGCGTTCCCACTGTTCCCACCAAGCACACTGATATTTGTCTTATCGTGACTCCTGAATTCAGAAGGTTCTCCTGCCATGTGCTCTGCTCTTTGTCAGCTGTCATCTGACCTCAGCTCAATAGGGTGCCCCACCTCTGTTGATTGCGGGTCTGAAGTGGGGATGACTTGTTTAGAATGGATCTGCCCCAGTTCCAGGGCATTTGCAATGAACTTGGTTGTACTCAGAAGTCACAGGTTGGTGGAGGTGATGACATTCAAAACCAGTTCTTACAGCTGATGAACAGCAGCAGTGGGCAAATTGGCCACCTCCCTCGGATACTTTGCAACCCCTGCCAGAGAAACTTTTCCTGACACCCCTCCCTACACAGACCCCAGAAAACCTGACCTTCCCTGCGTTGGCAGCTCCCCATTTTGCTAAGTGACCCTTTCTCTTCTAGTACCTATACCTATACCTCCCCCCCCCACACACATTTTTTCTTTTGGGCTATTGTGTGGCAGCAGTGAGCTGTTGAGGGCAAGAACCAGGTCTTTATATTCTGAGTTCATAACTTACTAGGTGCCCAGGAGATATTGAAAGAATTAATGAGTTTGTGAATGAATGAATGAATGAATGAATGAATGAATGAATGAATGAACAGACCCAGAGCATATGTTTTCACTGTTTTTCAGCATCAACATAATGGAAGAATCCCGGCCTTCCTTTCCTTTCTGACTTCTGTCCCTCTGTTCTTGCCCTTGGGCCTCCCAGCTGGTTTTCTGCTGAAGGTGCCTGCCTGCCTCCTCCAACTCTCATAGTTCTGCCCATTAATTTTCCAGAAAAACTCTATTTCTTTCCTATTGCTCTCCTGCTCAAAACTGGAATAATTTCCCATTGCCTGTGGGATAAAGCTCAGAACTCCTCAGTCCAGCATTCAGTATTGACTATAGTTTGCCCTTGATATTCCTTTTTGATATTCCTATTTTGATTGTAAATATTCTAAACACATTGAAAAATACATACTCATTTACCCACCACTGAGATTAAACAAATATTAGCATTTCCCCCACTTACTTTCCTAAATAAACAAGCACACATTACAGGTGTGGACAGATTTTCTCTTCTGTCCTTTGCCTGTCCCCCACCCCCATCAGAAAAATCCTTCCCCTTCTTGTCCATCACAGTTCACCTCTGCAAACCATATGGCCCAGTTGGACTCATCTTTTCTCTGGAGTTTCCTTCTTCCTTCTTTTCCCTTGAGGCCCAGTTCACTTTCCGCCTCTTCCAGGAAGCTCTCCCACTAGTCCCATGGTTTTCTAAATTGCTACCCAACTTACTGTCTTCACTATGCCCTTGGAGACAGTATCTGCCTGATAGGTTTTTTTTTTTTTTTTTAAGATTTTATTTATTTATTTTAGAGAGAGAGAGAGAAGGGGGGCATGAACAGGGGAGGAGCAGAGGGAGAGGGAGGGGGAAGAATCTCAAACAGACTCTGCACTCAGTGTAGAGCCTGATGTGGGGCTTGATCCCATGACCCCGAGATCATAACCTGAGCTGAAACCAAGCATTGGACGCTTAACTGACTGACTGAGCCACCCTGGCATCCCTGCCTGTGATAGTTTTTATGTAGCAGTTTGATCCTAGCACTGGGTTCCTATTTCCGATAGTAATTTTTTTAATCTTACTTTATAGTGTAGTTGATTGTCTGTGTGTACTTCCTCTCTTTTAGGTAACAACTTTGAGAATAAGGTCTGATTCTTAGTTTCATCCATCTGTCCATCCATCCATCCATCCATCCATCCATCCATCCATCCGTCCATCCATCCATCCATCCTGTAGGTCTTGACTGAATGCCTCCTTATAAGCTGCTGGAATTGCTGAAGCACTGGGGATACAGGAGTGAACCCAACTGATGGTTGCTGTAATGGTGGAACTTATATTCCAGTGGGGTAGACAGAAATTACCAGAATAAATGAATGTGTCAGGGTGAATAGTGCTAAGGAGAAAAAGGAAGAAGGGATAAGGCTAGAGAGAGTGAGGATATTCTATACTTTAAATATAAGTATTTCCTAAATGTTCCACCTCACTGCTAAACCCGGAAGGTGCTTGGTGCATATTTGTTGGATTACACAGTGTACCTGGATAGATAATATTTGATAACTGCCCGTGAAATGCCACCCTATGTAGACCATCCTTCTTGGAACGTATAGGAATGTAAATTTTCATCCTTTGCTGCCAGGACATCTGGGTTGTTACTTTACCCTATCTGTGTGCTATGGAGATGTTCACTATGGAAAGAACAGATTTAAGTACTAGCCTAAGTAGAACATAATTAGGGAGGGGAAATCTGCTTCCTCGCAGCATGTTAATTCCACAGTCAAATGGAACCAATTTGGTATCATCTTTCCCACTGTTCTTCAGCTTTTGGGCTGATGGAAAGTTCACCCTTTCACAGAGTTCCTCTATGTGGTGGTATGGAACTATGATTCCAAGAATACCAATGTCCTCTTTCTAATTCTTCTAGCCTCCAGGAACGGATAAAATCCCTCAACTTGTCACTTAAGGACATCACTGCTAAGGTAAGTACCTTTATATGCCTATTTTCTAAAGTCTCTGAAGTTCTCTTTTGACTTAATGTCATGTCTAGCTCACATGAAATTTCAGTCTAGCTCATGGATCTGAAAGAAGTGTAGAGTCTACAGAGCCATTCGACAGGCCAGGTGATGAGCCCAAAGAGCCGGGAATGGGGGCTGCTCTCGTGGTGGAGGTCCTGGCTTGTGGTCCCCCAGGGATTGACTGGTTTGGCCTTTGCTTCACAGGAGCTGTCAGTGTTAGGGAATGGGAAATGAATGATTTTGGTTACCATCAAATGCCTTTGCATGAAAAGGCTTTCGGGATGGGAGTCATCTGAAAAAATTAAATGCTTTTCTTCTGGGAGGATAGTGTTCAGGGATCCTCACAAACAGATTTTGGAAAAGGCATAGCAGGTGTTTGTTTTTGAAACTTTTTAAACTGACTTCAGAATAATTTTTCCTATCTTCTCTGCCATTTGTACTTCATACCAGGACCTCAGTTTGTACAGAGATAGTGCACTCCTGCATTATTCCCTGGGAACACATAGCCAATTCAATTAAATAGTCAATGTCATGGTTGGTTAGGATAACCACAGTTTACAAAACAAAATCCTTCCCTGCAGAGATGGTTATATGTGACCGAGTTATTGACAAACTGAGAAGGAGGATCAATTACTCTATGAATTACTAAATGTGTGGCAGAGAACTGGGATGAATTGTTAATTATTTGCGTTAGGTCTGGGAGCCAGGGCTGGTTATAAGATTGTCAGAATGTACAAAAGAACAGGTTTCTGAGCAGAGAGCAAAGCAGACAAGAGTCCACTTGGCCTGGAAGGAATGTTTTCTTGCCCTCCCCCAGCGCCCAGTAGAGAGATCAGGAAGACCTGCCAAGGGGCTTACACGTCACACAGCTGGGCTGAGATTGGGGATGTGTTGTTGGCAAAAGTGTCCAAAGTTTTTCTGGACCTTTTTTCAGTTTTTGTGTCCATTTTCTGAAAAGAAAAAAAAAAAAACCAAAAAACCCAAAAGACAAAAAACCAAAGAAAACCATTAAATGATTTTGCTAAAAAATCACGCAGCCTCAATTTGATAGGCAGTTGTCCTGCCAGAAAGTTTCCCGGAAAAAGAGTGAGACCCAAGGCACTGCTTTACTCAGAGCTGTGCAAGGAGCAGAATCCCCAGGCAGGGGTCCGGTAAAGGGCTTTTGTCATGGGTTCTCACGCCGCCCAGGGCTGAGAGACCTTCTTCCCTGCTCAAGTGAGACTGACTCAGTTTACCCATTTTGTCTCGTGAAGCAGGAGGGGAAGCGCTAGAGGGCGTACCTGGATTACTGCTCTATATGTTTCGGTGATGTCATGGGTTAGTGTTCATGTTCTATGGCTGTCTGCCAGGTGGAGTCACTGGGGAGGTGAGGAGAGACCAAAGCTTCCTGCATGGAGCAGGGGGTAGGAGTATTCCTTCTCCCGTATTTTCTGGTGTGCCATTTATCGGGTGCATCCTAATTTCTGCATAGAATAGAAAGGCGGAAGTACTCTAGGGTTTGGATTTACTGAGTGTTGGCACGTGCTGGGTGTCATCTGAATGAGTCCCTATGCCAGCACTGAGCATGCAGGCATGCCTAGTACAGAATACACATGGTATTGATATAGGAGTGTGTTTTCTAGGACATTTTATATTATGCACACACACATATTAACACATGCACACGATAGGGGGATTTGTTGATAATCTCCAGCTACTGTTAAAGCTCTTGGATTTGCCCAAATGCCAAAAGTGATTGGCTTTGTTTGCATACCTTCTCTAATGCACTTACGAATAACTTCTAATTCCCTTGCTTTTCCATAAGATTAAGGAATTCATATCTAAGATTTTAAAATGTAAATCCAAATCTTCATTTGATAATGAGTTCCTCAGGGTCCAATTTAATCTGAAAATAAAAAGGAGATGCAGATTTTCTGGGGCGTGTATGTGTGTATAGGTGGGTGTATGAACGCACATACACAAATGTGTGTGTGTGGGGGGCATATATTAGTACACATGGAATGGAAACAAAACTGCTCGGTCACACAGAAACAACTTTACTCTCTGGGATCGATTGGCTCATGACCTTGAGATAAAAATTGCAGGTTGGCCCAGTTTTCTTCCTTGAGTGTATAAGATATATAGATCTGATAGTCATTTGTTTCCTCCCCCAAAGAGAGATGGAACCTTCCTTCATTCATTACATTTCTTTGATGCTTATGGCTCCCCAAACCAGGTAATTAAGGGATAAATGACATGGAAGAAATAGTTGGAAATAAATGGAATATCTGAAGATTGGTAGATATTAGATTACATGCAGCAGTGCTTGAAAGAATGTACATTGCAATTTAATAAGAAGATTTAGAAAGGTGGTCTCATATTAATAGTAACGGCTTGAAGGATAGATTTGCTCAACAAAGGAGAAACTGACCCAATTATGATTAACAGAAGCTGTTAACTAAAATCAGGAAGACCGGACATCATTGGATGAGACATAAGAATTATGGCTGGTGTTACGGACTTAGCAGAAATGTTCCTGGACTTCCGATGACATTCTTAGAGGGATAAAAAGGGATGTGCCCACCATCAGGCACTGGGCCAACCCAAGACTGAGTGCTGTGGGGGGCAATCCAGAACATCTTCTTTTTATCACCCAGTTCGGACTCCTGACAAATCTCAGGACCGTTTAGAGGGTCTAGGAATTCTCACTTGGGGCACGGGGATGCTCGTCACGGCCGATGCTGGCTTTGGCGTGGAGGCCACCACACCGAGGCCTTGATTCTCATCCAGAGAATGAGTTTTGTAGAGATTTGGGAAGTTACAGCTGCTTAATGGAAAAGAACATATTTAAGGCCATGAAAGAAATAGTATAACATTTTAGGCAGGATGGGTGAGGTCTGCTTTGATTCCAAAAATAATTTCAATTCCAGCCTGAGATTAAGCAAAACAATTCAAGTTGATGGTATCTAACGAGATCTAGATTCTTCTGGGGAAATTGAATTTTATAGTTTCTCTGGGCTCTATGAACCCAACTGGGTTAATTTTAGTTTTTGAATGGAATCAGATTTTTAGCAAGAAAACAGGTATCCTTTGCGGACCGTCCAAAATGTCTCCATACACATGTTCGTTGTTATTCAACTGAGCTGTGTGCTTTGGTCGAACTGGATGTTTTTCTGGGTACTCACTAATTTGGGTGTAGATATCAATCGAATATGAGGTTTTTGCTTTAAAAAAAAGGAAAAAAATGTGATGTTTTTGTTTCAAATAAAATGAAAGATAACCTAAGACATTTGGAAAAAGAAAGTGAGATTTCAGATTTTTGCTATTTTTGAAAGAGCCAAAGAAAAATGTAGGAAGTGTTTGAGTATCCTGAAAAAATACGTGATAAAACCTGTAAACCTCATTGAGGTCTACTTGCCTGTTTTTCAAGTCTGACTTGCCAGCGAATATGTGCCCTTAAAGTTTCATTTGACAGCATCTACTAATAATTAGCCTGCTTTTGATCTCAGCTGCTGTGCACCTTCAGTAACTACTTACCATGTGCCAGACACAGAGCACAGTCCCTGCTCACAGAGAGCTTGCTTCCTGCTGGAGAGAGATAGTAGGAAAACAGAAGAATAAAAACAAATAATGCCAGCTGGGGAAGACATGGTGGGAATCCCGCAGGGGGAAGGTGGAAGGGGAGGGAGGGTTGAGAGGGTTATTACTTTATACAGGTAATCAGCCAGGCCTTTCTTCCCAGGTCATGTCTGAGCAGAGCCCTGAAGGGTGTGAGTGGGCTAAGCCACTTGGGGCAAGAATATTTCAGAAGGAGGGAGTAACCCTGGGGAGGGAGTAGGCAGGGTGGCGAGGTTACTCTAGTTTGTGGTTGCATTCTGGTGTGTTAGGTCTTGTCGTATTTGTGTGTGGGTGTGGTGAGGGTACGGGACCTGATGCTTGGAGTGTGCCAATGCTTGCTTTATTTAGTCCTCCCTCCCTCCCTCCCTCCTTCTCTCCCTCCCTCTGTCCTTCTCTTCCTCCCTCCCTCTGTCCTTCTCTTCCTCCGTCCCTTCCTCCCTCCCTTCCTTCTATGCTCCTCCCTTCCTTCCATGTTCCTTCCTTCCTCTGCCCCTTCCTACCTACCTTCCTTCATCTTCCTTCCTCCCTTCTTTCCTCTTTTCTTTCTTTTTACATTGCTTGCTTTTAAATAACTCTCCTTCAGTTACTCTTTATCACCCTTCTTAATTGCTTATAAACCCAGAAATCTCTCACGGGCCGGTCCATTGCCTTCTGATTTTTACCTGAGTAAATGACGAGTTCTGGCTGTTTCTGTCCCCCAGGTGTGTATGAGCGAAAAACTCAGCAGCACTCTCAGGAAGAAAGTAAATGACATTGAAACCCAACTCCCGGCGTTGCTTGAAGCCAAAATGCTCGCCATATCAGGTAACTGGACATAGAGGGGACATGAAGCAGTTGAGGGGAATGATGCCAGCTGCTACCACATCCAGGTTTTGTCCTCGAGTAACATCCTACCTGTTACTTATGTCATACTTGGACATTACGGAGCTTTTGTGGGAAGTCTCACTAAAACTCATGGACTAAATGGGCAGCATGCCTCCTTGTAAGACTCTTAAAACTACATATGCACATATAACAAAAAAAATAATAAGTTGTCTGTGTAGGTACCATATTTTGGACTTCTGGTTTCTGTCTCTTTAACAGACTAGGTACGCTGCATGCCATGTAAGTCTAGGAGGTGTTTACGTAGCATTCTGTGTCTGTCGAGGCTCCTTGGAGACTGTTGGACATGGTCAGCCCCTTCCTATAGGGAGAGAGAATAACACGAGAGAAGGTGATGTACTCAATTTCACATCCCAGTTAGAGATACTCGATTTTTGGAGGATTCTCAGAATATCATAATCGTTCCCTCATCTGCTAGTTATTAGGAATATATTTTCCCTTTAATTAGAAGGTCTCTGAAAATAGTCTCTTACCCTATCATTTGAAGAGTGCTTTCAGGCATTCCCCTGTATTGTATTTTATTTCGTTTTCACAACAGCTGGATTAGGTAGGTGGGAGGGATAGGGGGTCCCAATGAACAGATTAGGAGATTGAGGCCCTGGGGTATATCCTTTGGTTAAGTTCAGCCCGTTAGCTAAGTGGTGGCAGAGCAGGGGCTCAAGTTTAGGTGTGATTCCTCCAAGTATTCTCTGAGTTTTACAGGCTGAGTGAATCTACAGCACATCAGCTTCAGAAGAATCATAAAAATTTAACGAAAAGGTATAATAATTACATGTATGGGTTTTAAATGGCATTTTAAGAAGGAGTACAATAATTGGCAGCTTCTGCTCTTCAGATCATTAAACAACTAATGTTGGCAGCTAACGAGCGATTTGGTTCCTGGTGCAGCCAGGCGTATTATTTACAACCAGAGCAACATCCAAGTGTGAATGTGGGGCTTGGCTCTTAATAGCTTCACATGCCATTTACTTGAAATTATGGCCCCATTTGCTAAGAGGAAAAAAAAAGAAGATTGAACACAATCTTGCTTCTGAGTTAGTGTTTTTGCCTTTCTTAATCCATATATCTTCCTGAGGAATACAGGTGGATGTGTCTCTATTAAGCCCAAGGGACGAGATGTATCATTCAGGCAGCAGGGATATCCCTCTCTCAAATGTGAATAATCTCTTTTTAGAATCCCAGGGAAAATTCTTAAGATGGTTATTGCATATGGAGCCTGGGTTTCATGTTTAGTTCTTTGATCAGCTGAGAACATCAGTGAGGCCTAAACGGTGGAGGATGACCTGAATTAACTGGGATGGGAACTCACCTCTTGACCTCCCTATTTCCTGATTACTCTGTAGGCTGTTGGCGAGCAGGCTTCCCAGTTACGGGCTGTCCCCATGGGCTGTGCCAGTGCCAGGGTGGGCATCATTCTGTACATAATGTGGTTTCTGTTTCCTTTTGAGCTAAGCTCCACAGCAGGGAGGACCTGAGCAGGGAAAAGGCACTTCCTGTAGGATCTTGACAGGCCTAACTTAGTACATTTGGAATGGCAAACCCTCACTCCATTAGACAAAAACTATGACAAACCTCTCCAAGAGAAAGAAACCTTTCTCCATTTTGGTCTGTCTTGTGAGAACGCTGAGGGGCAATGCGCTCGGGATTCTCAGACTCCCTCTTGAATGAAGAGGGTCTTAAGGGGATGTCTTTAAGATTCCCAAGGGTCTTTTGTCTGTCTGAAAGTTTCTTCGATTCACTCCTTGATTTGGTCTATAGACTGAGACCTTCTCTTAATTTAAGAATTGTTTGCTATCTGCAGAGACTGGGAATAAGAAATGGTTTTATTTTCAGACTCATCTAGTTCTAGCTCCTTTATGTTTAGCAGTGTGTTCTTTTTTTTTTTTTAAGATTTTATTTATTTATCTGAGAGAGAGAGAGCAGAGTGAGAGAGAGAGCACAAGTGGGTGAAGGGAGGGCAGGGGGAGAGGGAGAAGCAGACTCCCCACTGAGCAGGGACCCAGACATGGGGCTGGATCCCAGGACCCTGGGATCATGACCTGAGCTGAAGGCAGATGCTTAACCGACTGAGCCCCCCAGGCGCCCCTAACAGTGTATTCCTTAGCTCGCTTCTCTTCTCTTGCATTGCATTGGAGGCAGTGACAGGACGCTGGCAGGCACTTCTTGTGTTCTGACTGGGGTTTCCTTGGCTGGATGACCAACTTCATTAGGAACTTTTTTTTCCTCTGTTACTGCAGTTGACAATGATACCAGACTTTCTGTTACTACATGGCAAGGGTCCCCTTTCCTCCAGCTTCCAATTATATTTTTCTTGCTTCCCTTTTAGCCTTCACTGAGGCCTGTTAAGGCTTCTGCCTGCCACCTGGTCCCACTGTCAGTGCCTCAGATTTTAGGGATTCAGACACCAAAATCTGTTCTCGTTATTGATTGTTGCATAATAAGTCAACCACAGGATTTAGTCACTTAAAACATCACGGATCTGCAATGTGGGCAGGCCCTGGCAGGGAGAGCAAGAGTGGCTGAATTGGAGGGCTGGAGAATCCACTTTCAAAAAAGGGAGCCCAGCCCAGATAAGGGCTCCTTCACCTCTCTGCTACCCTCACTGGAAACTCTATCCTCTGCCCCACAGATTGATTGCTTTGACCGCCACACTGCCTAGAGAGTGTGTGGTGGGTATGGTTGATCTGGGCTCTGTGGTTAAGATATCAACATCAGAAGTTCAGACCGATCGCCTTCTCTACAACTGTGCTAGGCCCCTGCCCAACCACTGGCCTCTGGTGATGAGTGCTAGTGCCTTAGCTTAGTCCCGTGCCACCCTCTGCATGCACGCTGCCCCCTCCTCACAGCTATGACATCCTTGACACTCCAGGACTTTTCATGCCCAGACACAGAAGATATTTAAGTGGTGGTAACCTACATGTAAGCTCCAGCAACAAGCATCCTCCCTGCATATTGGCCTTCTGTCTTGGACTCTGGGTCTGCACTGCTGCTGAGATGCAGTCCTGGATGGGTCCCCAGGTCCTGTAACTGGGCTCTGCCCCCATCGATGCTCTGTAACCCGATGAGTGTCCCAGTCTTTATCTGCAGGGGGCCTGCCCTGCTCTGACCATTTCCCCTCCTCTAGGCTCAAAGCCTGGCTCTCTGATGCCCAGCTTCTGGTATTGCTCTGATACTGACATGGTGAGTGCCTTTCTGGCTCCAGCCTTTCCCTGCTTGGATCACCCACTGTCGTTGATGCCGTCCATCTGTTGAGTCACTCTGCTATTTTTTTTTCTTGGGCTTTGCCCGGCACTCAGAAGACAGTCAATATGAGTAATTATGTTAAAAAAATGCACCTCATTTGTTGATTGCTGATCCCCAGAATCTGTTATTTTCATACCTCCTCTGGGTCATCCCTCAGTTTGTGGTCTATTTTCTTGCCCACCTGCCTCCCGTTATTTGTTTCCAAGGAACGAACAGTTCAGATCATCATTTATTCCTAAGTAGCATACCAAGATGTCTCAGGTACTCCAAGCCAATTTTTTTTTTTTAAACGATGGTTCTATCCAATTTGACTTTTCCTTTACAGAGAATAAAAATTAGCTGCACTGAAAATACCTTAGTGTCTAAATGGAAGCCTGTCTAGACATAAACAAGATTTTCTAGATAAGCTCAGAATGTTTCTCTTTCACTAAAAAATTTAGATCAATGGCTGGAAGAGATGATAGGCCCAGCAAAGATTTTTCAAAGATGATGTCTGTCCAGTGTGGAAATAAATGAGACCAAATGAGAAGAAGTGAAAGCTGTTTCAGAGCTTACTATAGCAAGGGAGTCAGCCACCATTACCTGAGTTTTGGCAGAGACTCAAAGGCAGGCAGAAAAGTGGGAAAGCTTTGGAGTAGAAAAAAGGGAAGGCTTCAGGTATGTTCTGATGGGAGGCTGGGGAAGCTAGAGGCAGGCTAATTAGAGCATCCTGTGTGATTGGTTTGGGGAGCATATTTGGCTTTCTCTGGCTGGTCCTAAGTTGGAAGCAGGGACAAAAATTAGGGAAGCTGTCAGTTATTAATAAAATTCTGGCCATTTTGGACCAATTATTACAGAAGAGATTGTTTAGTTTCCTGGATTATTACTAGAAATAGCAATCTGGCTTCCTACTGCCTGCCTTAGAGCTGGCTGGTTATTGTAGGTATAGGCGTTTGTTTCCTGGGCAGGTTGCTGCAGGTTGCGGGTCAGAGGGCTATTTCTAGAGATGATCTGGCCATTGTCTGTTTGTATATTTAGTCTCTCCACTCGGTACCACACTTTCTCAAGCTGTTAGAAGCAGTCTATGTTTTATGTAAAATCCCGTGTGTTCGGGTGTTATACTCCCTGTCTTCTCTGTGAAATATGTGAACGTCTAAAATGTCTGATGTTCAAAAGGGCTCTGCTCACAGAAAATGCTTTTGCTCTCTCAAGAAATCATAGTCACTGGAAGAAAGCAACAAAATGGACACAAAATGGCCAATTCCAGCCGAAGGAGCTTCCGTGGAGAGGTGGTGGCGTGGTGGGGGGCATGTTGATGGGTGCTGGTTGGCTGAATTTATTCTGCTAGTGCAAGCTCCTAGCGCTAGCCTTGACATCGTTGAGGGGGAGCCTTTGAGTGACAGAGTGGGAGGTCTTGCCTAACCGTGTGGACTTGAGCTTAGAGTTCCTCAAAAGATATTGTGTTGTACCAGAAAAAAGAGGCAGGACTCTATGATTTTTGGCGTTTGATGATTTTCAGCCATGGCTTTATTTCTTTTTTTCCAATAAAGAAGGTTAGCTCAAATTTGGGTATGTAAACGTGAATAATTTTAGAAGGATCATTACAGATGGAAATGTCTGTGGACCTATGTAGTACTCTGTGTGTGTGTGTGTGTGTGTGTGTGTGTGTGTGTGTATGGCCTGTGCCCCTAGATGAAA